>NC_081561.1:12036013-12197653 GCF_022355385.1 Mustela nigripes | reverse complement strand
TAAAAGAGAAAGGACCCAAATAAATAAAATCATGAATGAAAGAGGAGAGATCACAACTAACACCAAAGAAATACAGACAATTATAAGAACATACTATGAGCAACTCTACGCCAACAAATTCAACAATCTGGAAGAAATGGATGCTCTCCTAGAGACATATAAACTCCCACAACTGAACCAGGAAGAAATAGAAAGCCTGAATAGACCCATAACCAGTAAGGAGATTGAAACAGTCATCAAAAATCTCCAAACAAACAAAAGCCCAGGGCCAGACGGCTTCCCGGGGGACTTCTACCAAACACTGAAAGAAGAACTAATTCCTATTTTTCTGAAACTGTTCCAAAAAACAGAAATGGAAGAAAAACTTCCAAACTCATTTAATGAGGCCAGCATCACCTTGATCCCAAAACCAGACAAGGATCCCATCAAAAAAGAGAGCTATAGACCAATATCCTTGATGAACACAAATGCGAAAACTCTCACCAAAATACTAGCCAAAATACTAGGATTCAACAGTACATTAAAAGGATCATTCACCATGACCAAGTGGGATTTATTCCAGGGCTGGACATATTTACAAACACCAAACCTCACTGGAGATGTGAAAGTCACGTTGTCTCCATTAGCATCCTGTGAGGGCAGGCAGGCTCCTCAGGTTTCATCTCTCTAAGCTACCAAAGTCATGAATGCTAAGTTCTGTCATGCTTAGATTTTTCTACAATGGTGGCTATCCAAGGTCATGATGCTCTCTTAGTCCACAAAGTTGTGAGACTCAACAGCACAACAGGGAAAGTTTTCAGATTATCTTAGCAGGAAAAAAAGCTCCCTAGCCGCCCCACACCCATCCCCCCACCATTAAAATTCTGAATGGACTCAATGGACTCTTTTTCTGAAGTTTACTTTTTTTTTTTTTTTTTTTTTAATGAGAGAGAGAGAGAGTAGGGTGAGGAGCAGAGGGACAAGCAGACTGCAGAGCCTGACATGGGCCTTGATCCTACAACCCTGAGATCATGACCTGAACTGAAACCAAGAGTCAGATGCTTAACTGACTGAGCTACCCAAGGTGCCCCCTGAAGTTTACTTTTAAAGCAAGTTACATTTTTAGCAAGGACAGAAGTACCACCTCTGCAAACCCAAACAAACTTAAATATAGTCTCTTCCTACTTGAAAATTATAAGACTGTCATTACAGATTTCAGAAAAAGTACATGTCTTTATAACTCATGCTTAAAACATTGTTATAATTCTCTGCATGGCCCCAGTGAAACAAGTTACTTATCGGCTCTCATTACTCCCCAAAGGGGGGTCAAAACGATGAAAATACTTCTGCATGTGGACTTCATTTTAATTTTCACAGTCGCTAAAATATAAAGAAATCTTAGTTATTTTCCATCAGATATTTTGATTGAAGAAGAGACAATGTTGATGTTATATGTTAAGTGTGAAGGTATACAATGAATTTTCCCTATGATTTTTAAAAAAAATTTTGAAAATAATTTACAAGTTTCCTGCACAACTCAGGATAGATTTGGAGCCCTTGGGGAATGCAAGTCATGAGTGCTGCTGGAGGCTATCCAGTGGCCAGTGTGTCGGGTAGGATTTCAACTCTCCTGGGAAAACGCCGGACAATGAGATGGATGGCCGAAGGTGGGCCCCGGGGTAGCACATCTGGGGCCTTTCTTCACACGGGTATTGTTCTCTTTCTCTATCTGAGCACAGTGGAAGCTGTCCAGTTTGAGAGACAGGCTTGTCCTCAGCAGCCCTGTGTTCTTAGCTGACATAGAACCAACCACCATACCCTAACTCACACAGTCATCAGAGTGCCTGTCACTTGTGTGGCATTTATCTGTGGCTCTATCTCTCCTAAATGTGTCTCTCTAGTACCAGCCCTAGAGTCTATAAGATGAATTTTATAACTGAACAGTTCGAGGCTGTCTACAGGATAAAGTCTAAGTGCCTTTCTTTAGCATTCTAAACCTCCTTCCTCTGTTAATCTTATCTCTTCACTCTGCCCAGAGCATACCTAGTATATCTCCATCTCTACGTCTTTCTCCCCAACATTCCCCTGTCAGGAATACTCTAATATCTGTTCTGGTTGTCAAAATTCTGCTCATCTTTCCACATGCAGTTCAAATCCAGCTCCTGCCAAGAGGCCTTTCCACCACTGGAATCCCTTAGAAGATACTATCTGGACCACATGTTTGGTCTCTACTGACTCATTCAATGTTTCCCTCAGATCGTGTATTGTCTCACCTACATTTTAAGACTTTTAAAGACAGAGAGTATGTCTCTGATACTTATTTATAATTCAGACTTTCATTTATTGACTGACCCATTCATTTAAGAAAACTTGACTGATCATCTATCATGGGAAAATACAATTTTGTGAGGACAGAAAAGGTGAGTTAGGGAAAGCCTTTGGTGTCAAGGATCTTAAAATCACCAAGAAAGTTCTTCCCACATAGCAAATGCCCAAATAGAACAATTAATTATTACCATTTAAAAAGGTCCGATTTCTCCATTGATAAAGAATGTAGAGGAAATCCTGCCCCAGAATCATGAAGCCATTTTACTTTTTATTTATTTATTTTATTTATTTGCTTTTTTCTTCCTTTTTAAAAATTATGTTCAGTTAGCCAACATATAGTAGTACATCATTAGCTTTTGATGTAGTGTTCAGTGATTCATTATTTGCATATAACACCCAGGGCTCATCACAACACATGCCCTTCTTTTTATTTTGTAAAGATTTTACTTATTTATTTTAGAGAGAAGAGGAGAAAGAGAGAGAGAATGCACACACACAGAGAGAAGGAGAAGCAGGTTCCCTGCTGAGCAGGGAGCCCAACTGGAGTTCGATCCCAGGACCCCAAGATCCCAGGACCCCGAGCCAAAGGCAGATGCTAAACTGACTGAGCCACCCAGGTGCCCCAGCAACATTACATTTTAAAAACTTAGTCCATCCAATTATCCTAAATAGCTGAATTCTGTCTGCCCCACTGAGCTATCAGAATAGATTGTATGTCCTCTAACTCATGTCTCTACCTGAGAAAAGTCAGAAACAAAAGCGAGGCCAATTATTCAACAGAGCTCTTGATAACTTGACTTTGCAGGAGCTGCTGAAGAATAAGATGTCTGTGCAGGGTCTTTGTAGGTCAGACAAAATGTAACTATTTGGTTCATTTTTGCAGTATCTCAGCTAGCCCTGGAAATATGTGGCTTCAGGAATGTCCTGCAAGCTGAGTGTGTAACTGGTGATAACTAGTGTATGACCTCTTTCCTGAAGGCCTTTCTTGCTGATAAAAGAGTAGGACCAACAGAGCAGAGGAAATAACTGAGAGGCACCATCATCCTCATGAGTTCTTATTTCCTCCAGTATCTTTGGGCCAGAATGAGGTTGATCCCTGAAAGAAGAAGGTATTGAAGCTAGTCAGCAGGTCCGCTTCAAGTGAACATTTTCTGTGTAGATTGGCAATAATTCTGATTACATTTCTGCAGAAAGGCCTTAGCCATCCCCTGACTTCTGCCCACTTCCAAAAGATACAAGGATTATTTTGTATGTTCCCAGTGCACACTGCCTTCTCAAGTTGATGTTACCCCAATGCTTTTCCTCTTCTGTCCTGTTATCCATAAAATCTCTTTTATCCATAAAATCTCTTTTTTTTTTTCTTTTCCTTCAGTGGATTCACCCAATCCTATTATGTCCTAAATTATTTTAGGGTACCTTTGTAATTAAATTTTTCCAAAGATCTAGTATCTCGATGATTCCATAGATTAGTTTCCTTCTGGGTACTTTTTTTGTGGCAATAGAGAATCAATGAAATTATTTTCTTTGAATCTATAGTATTTTCAGTCCTGCATTCATGAACTTACCCCGTGAAAGGACTCTGTCAGAAAATGCTTAGATACTTATGAAGCATTTTCTCCACAGAGTCCTTTTAATATTCCAAGAAATAAATTTGTCAAAAGAGATTTCCTCTAAATACATTCTTGGAATTTTAAAAATGCACAGGTCTCCAAAATTAAATATTTTCTATGTGGAAAGCCCAAATCATTTCTGATGAAACTTTTGTCCTCTTCTCAAATATGATGCATCTAAATGATAGTATTTGTCCCTTCCAAGGAGTTGTACTCCTTAAGCAAACAAACCTACCCTTCTGTGTATTATAAAATGACAGTAGTTAAATGGTATATGCGTGAAGAGCAAGGGGAGGGCCAGTGAGGGCAGGGACAATTTTAATCAATGAGGTTGGAAGGGGAGAAGAAGGAAGGGAGCTCATAGGGCTTTGAAGGCCATCGTGGGGGTGTTGATGGGAAGTAAGCGGAAGAAGGTGTGGAACAGGGATGTAATGTGCTTGGCCTTATTTTTACAGTATTACGATATTAAGATGAGGTCAGCCCTGGCATTTCCACTTAAAAGGGAAAAAACAAAATGGAGATGCCATTGAAATTAGAAGAATTCTGAAGAGAAAATCATGAGAGGACAAATAAGGAAATTTAATTCATTTTTACTCATTGTCCAAGAATTTTGAAATGTTCTTAATACAAGTTTGCATTGGAGCAGGATGTTCTTTCCTTCTCCTCTCACAGTTACCATCTCTAGTGGGTTTTTCGGTCATTTATTCCTATCACTATAAAAATACTAAATAAATGCATCTATATATACACAGTTCATCATTTATAAATTATGCATTTATATCTACACCATATAGGACAACTATAAAGAACACATTTTAAAAGAATAAGATAAAAATTAAATACTTTGAAAGTAATTTTTATTTCATTTGGTACTATTTTGTTTATAGTTTTATCTTCTGCATATTAATGATATCAAATAGTTTTTATCTCCCACTTAAAATATTAATGTCATTTTGAATGATATTTTTAAATGTCTTTCTAGTTACAATGGCCGATATTTTAAACGACGGAGATACATCCTTAAAGGAGATTCATTCTTAATCATAATGAGTTTAAATCCATATATCAAGGAGTCTTCCTGATGATTTTGGATTTTTTTTTTTTGAATTCTTGTTACTTTGACTTCTTATTTGATATTGGATTAAATAATCATTGTTTTTAGCACCTACTTTGGCCAATGAAAGCTTATGTGGGACTCAAAAGAGTCAGCCTCACTACATTTTCCTTTTTGCCAACATTATTAATATTATCAATCAGCCATCTCTTCCAGCCATTTTTGTATGCCTTTAATCATATTGTGAGATTTCATTTAATAAATCCGGAAAACAACTGTAATCCACTAAATCAGGCAACAAATGACAATATGTGCCGCTATGCTGACAACCAGCTACCAAGTGACTAGCAAGCCTTCAGTAGAACTTTCTCTTGGGATCCCTCATGGTCCATGGGTGATATGGCATCCTTTGTCATGTGAACAAAAAGCAACCATGTCAAGACACAGAGCAGAGACTATAAAGTTTGCACTTTACTTCTCTTCTGGTAAAACATAAATGAAAATAGTAGTTCAATATTTTCTTGCTCTGTTGCCAAGACTGTCTTGCTCACCAAGGATGGTATGACTATCCCACCTTGGAGCCCTCTGGATAGGAACAAAAGAGTTTCCTGGAACAGTTGCCTAGTGGACCTTCAGTACAGGCATGTATATGACTTCATTCAACCTAGTGAGAGGAAATTGTGTCCTAGAAAAGGATAATAGTATATATCAACACTAGTCACAGAAAAATGGGGGTACCATATTGGTTGGGAGTTGGATGGGTAAAGCTGAGGACTTTCAGAGTATGGTTTCAGAGCTGGTTTTTGGAGGGCTAAGATCTGATAGAGGATCACTGAAATGAGAACCCAGGAACAAAAAAAAAGGAGGAGGGAAAGTTCCCAGAGCAAGGGCCTAAATCATGTGAACACCACGAGTTCAGGCATGTCTGGACCTTTCTAGAGGACCAAGGGACCCCAGTAGACATGCCAAGGCTAAGGGCTGAAGCGCAGCAGCAGAGCTGTCCCAGGAAAGAGGCCACTCCTTAACATCTGGGCCTGGGTCCTAAGGGAGAGGCCAGGTGACTGGCATTGGCTTGGTGACTGCACCTACTTCCAAGGAAGATGAATTTTGTGACTTGAGGACTAGATGTCCTGATTTTCCCATAAAGAATGGGAAATAGAGGTGTTGAATTGCTGAAATTACAGTGAGAAGCTAGGAACACAATACAGCTTGGTGTCCCAGGAGCCAAAGTACGAGAGTAGTATCCATCCAGTTCAGGGAGCTGAACAGAAAAGCTATGAGGGTCATAGCAACATCATTGCCGATGTGGAAGCTGAGAGAAAACACTGCCAACCTGATGGCTGGCTGTGAGTGGGAGCACAAGAGAGAGCTGAATTCCAGAGACCAACATGAAGGAACGAGAGAAGGAGCCATCTTGAGTGGTGGAAGGACATGGAAACCTCTTCCAAGCAAAGTTTGGTAAGGCAGTTGGGATTCTAGTTATCTCTGGATGGGGGCTGAGCCATAGATTTCTGTTTTATTGCTGTTATTTATCATAATCCTTATGAGCCTCAGGGTGCTACAACTTTTAATTAGGGTTTTCTGTAAGACAATTTACTCTAGTTATTCTAGAAAGATAGGCCAGTAGAGAAAGTTAACGAATAAGTAAGCTTTTATCTCTTTTCCTTTTAATTTAACTTTGGGATGGGAACAGATGGCCTCTTCAGTCCCAGCTAGATTTCAGAACTCTGAAGACAACCTAACACAGGGGTTCAAAGCATATATCTTGGGTCCAACAGATGCAAAGTCATACTATTCTCTGACCTTAAGACTGAGGCCGGGTTAACCTCTCTCATCTTCAATTTCTCCAATAGTTCATTTTCTAATAGTAGAATGGAAATTGTAATAGTATACAAATCTTAGAATAGTAAACAAACTGAGGGTTGCTGGAGGAGAGGTGGGCAAGGATGGGGTAACTAGGTGTTGGGCATTAAGGAGGGCACCTCATGGAATGAGCACGGGGTGTTCTATGCAAACGATGAATCACTAAATTCTACCTCTGAAACAAATAATAATACACTATATGTTAACTAAATTGAATTTAAATAATTTTTAAAAAGAATAATAAATAATAATATGCCCTCAGTACACCTACTTATATTAACCCTAGGGGGCATACTAGGAGCCAGCAACAATAAGAGGGAAGCCCTGATAGGGGGAAGTAAATTTCCAAATGTTGCAAATCAGATTCTATTCAGTGCCAAGTAAGGACATCCCCAGAAAGTCAGTGAAGCAAACTAAATGATGCCTGTTTGCTCTTCACAACAAAAGATCTTCTATTGTGTCTTTTAAGCAGTCCATCTTAATCATACTTGGGACAGATTCCTAAAATGACACTCCTGTCCTCAATCCCTTCAACTGAACGACTAACATATAGGCTTTAGTACAAGGGCTATGTGTATAGCACAAGGCATAATCTGGGGAGAACTAAATTTCCCTACTGCCAGCTCCTGAAATAGTGCACGTTTATGTGTAGATCACGTGTATACATGGCTTGTATGTGCAGGAATCTATGTGTATATTTGTGGGACAGAGTGTGTTTCAGAGAGAACATCTATAATAGATTTGTTTTATATACTGAAATAATCCAGTTATCTTAATCTCTAATGAAGGCAAAATTGAATTCTGTAATCTCCGTAGGAAAATCTTAGCTCCTTTCAAATAGGTCAAAAATTAATTAACTAGGATAATGTGTTAAGAATGGCTGTGGGAGCACCTGGGGGGCTCAGGCAGTTAAGCGTCTGACTAGAGCTCAGGTCATGATTCCCAGGCTCCTGGGATGGAGCCCCACATCTCCCTGCTTGGTGGAGAGTCTGCTTCTCCCTCTATCCCTCCCTCCACTCATGCTCTCTCTCTTTCCCGAACAAATAAATAAAAGCCTTAAAAAAATAATAGCTATAAACATCCAAAGAATGGATGATATACCAGCAAATAGATAAATTCCCTTTGGTAGAAACTCAGGGCAGAAATCTAAGATATTTCCATTGGAGTTCGATTTTCCATGGTTCTAACTTTAAACGTTGAAGAAGTTGCAATGGCATCTCCTCAATGTTTCGTGTCTTTGTATTTTTATGATTCTTTCACATTTGCATTTTGTTCTGAGGACATTTATTTTTTGCCTTAGCCCCTCAGTAGAGTGGAAATGGAAATAATTCTCTCCCAGAGAACTGTTCCTCTCATGGAGTAGCGTGCGTGGAACAGTGAGGAGTCCTTGGTCATTTTAAAGACCCCAGCCCAACCCAGCAGGCTCTTGCCTTCCACATGCTCTGGAATAAGTATACAAATTTGAATGCACTTAAAAAAAAAAAAAAAAACAAATTTAGGGTGCCTGGGTGGCTCAGTGGGTTGGGCCTCTGCCTTTAGCTAGGGTCGTGGTCCCGGGGTCATGGGATTGGGTCCCATGTAGACTCTCTGCTCAGCGGGGGGTCTGCTTCCTCCTCTCTCTCCCTCTGCCTTCTTGTGATCTGTCTCTGTCAGATGAATAAATAAAATCTTCCAAAAAAATTTAAAGGGGACCAACTGAAAAATACTCCTGGTTACACTGGATTCTTAAAAATACATATGAGTTAGCATTCTGCAAGGAGGCTGTGTGTCCCACCACCTCCTTTGGTGAATTCTCAGAGCTGGTAGAATCACAAGGCTTGTTTTTCCTCAAATTTCCTCTGGGACGAAGGTACAGGTCCTGAAAGAAACCAGAAGAGGGCTTACCTAAAAGTCAGAGTAAGTTTAAAAACGCAGTTTGGAGAACAATAACAGTACAGAATTCTTTTTTTTTGACCAGTTATAAAGAAAGAGACCATGACAGGACCTAAATTCTTGTTAGTGTGTGGCCCGCTACTACAGAGCATAATTTACAAAGGTCTCAACAATTTATAACACCTTCTTCTCTCTTTATTGCTTCCAAAATATTTTTTTTTGGAAGATTTTATTTATTCATTTGAGAGAGAGACAGGCAGAGAGAACAGGCAGGGGGAGAGTCAGTGGAGAGGGAGAAGCAGGCTCCCCGCTGAGTTGGGAGCTGGACTTGGGGCTCGATCCCAGGACCTGGAGATCATGAACTGAGATGAAGGCAGACGCTTAACCATTTGAGCCAACCAGATGCCCCTCAAAAAATTTTTATACTGACCGAAGTGAGAACTAGTCATATCCATAAAAGTTAAAGAGAGGATTAAGGTAATTTGTTATTGGAGGCACCTGCGTTGCTCAGTTGGTTGAACAACTACCTTCCGCTCAGGTCATGATCCCAGAGTCCTAGGATTGAGTCCCACAACAGGCTCCCAACTCCACAGGGAGTCTGCTTCTCCCTCTGAACTTCTCTCCTCTCATGCTCTCTCTCACTTTCTCTCTCTCTGTGTCAAATAATTAAATAATTTTTTTAAAAAAGACAATTTGTCATCAGATGCATAGAATTTTTATAATCTGTAAAAACCGAGATAAAAATAACTTGCCACCCCGGGATCTCCACGAAATACTGGCACATCGAATGAACACGGCAGTAGAAATGTATAGTTCTATATTTGAGCTTGGACCATGAAAGCATGTAAAAATCGATCACATGATTATAGATACTGAGGCTGCCTCATAACGAACACCATTCCTAGCCTGACCTCAATAACCAAGGCTCCAGGAGAAGGGAAAATTGAATGAAGGCTTTTTTGTGAAAATGCAGAGGTTTCCTAACGGTGCATGTTCTTTCAGCTCTGTACTTTCTAAATGACCCTGACCTGAACAGGTCAGTGAAAGGAGCCAGTGAGGCAAACTATCAGACAGAAGCATGACATTGACAATAAGGCAGATGACATCATTCGGACTGGCCATTTGGCTGTCAAATGTGGACACGCCCATGCCCATGAAGAACGGGGAAAGGGGTGGAGTGGGGGAGAGTGGGTGCCCATGTAACTGCAACCAGGGACCCAGCTCCCAGAATGATTTGGTGTCACATCCCGAACCCAGACCAGCCTAGGGAGCAGCAGGAGAAGAAGGATGTGTTGGGAGTCAGTGGACACATCTCCATCAACCGAGTGGAGTAAGACTGTGGCAGTGGCAGCAGACAGCTCAGCCCATGTCCTAGGACAGAGTCTGTGACGTGCCCTGGTAGCACGAGGTACATTGCCAGGGTCTGTTGGTCCTCCTCCAGAAACTTGGTACAGACAGATCGTGGGAGCATTCCAGATGTGTGAAGGCTGGTCACGCTTTACACAGAGACCCCTTTGTGTCTTTCTCGCCGCAGAGAGTGAAAATACTTACGAAGGACCCCCTCAGAGAGAAGGGGGAAGGTCTGGGTGTTTCAACATTCGCTATTTCCATGTCCTATGTGGATGGTATGTTGTCTGCATCTTGTAAACGATCCAGATGGTCTCCTTTGATGTCTGTCTGGCATGACGGGGAATTTAAAAGAGACAGAAATACTCCATATGTTGGGTCTGAACACACAGGTGTCTGAGACAAGAGAGAAGGTCATGCTGTTAACCTCACCTCTTTTCCAGAGCTTGTTCTAGATACAAAACAGAAATATTGATGGAAGGAATGTCAAGGAACTTTGGCTGGGCAGGGGGGATGCAGAGGTCCCTGCAAGAGAGAGCAAAATGAAACTGTAAAATGAGGAGAAAACATGACATTTGCTTCACATTTTGGAGTATAGAACTCAGCAAGCAGAAGTTTGTGTTCTATTCCAGGACTTGCCTTGAAAAGTGGCACCTGCATGGCTCAGTGGGTTAAGCCATTGCCTTTGGTTCAGATTATGATCTCAGGGTCCTGGGATCGAACGCCTCATCAGGCTTTCTGCTCAGGGGGGAGCCTGCTTCCTCCTCTCTCTCTCTCTGCCGCCTCTCTGCCTACTTGTGATCTCTCTCTCTCTCTCTGTGTGTGTGTTAAAAAAATAAAAATAAAAAAGTGACAACTGAAAATGCGCAAACAGAAATCACCAATTACGACCATAAAGTGTCCTTTTCTTCACGAGACAAGGGTCTGCACCAGGGTCACCCCACTGCTAAGCTAAATGCCTACGACCTGCGTTGCCAATCAGTGTGACCTTTTCAACATCTTGCCAGCACAGTGGCAGCCTATCTTCTCTCTTCTAGGCAACAGATCATCTCCAATTTCTTGCATTGTGGAAAGAACACCACTGAAGAGAGACGCTTTTAACAAAATTTCAAGTGCACAACATGCTGCTGTTAAGTAAGAATGTTGTACAACAGATTTCTAGAACTTAGTCATATTATATTAGTGAAACTTTGTACTCGTTTGAACAGCAACTTCCCCTACCCCCACCATTTCCATCTCCTGCCAGGCCCTGGCAATCACCACGCTACTCTCTCTTGTTCTGATTCTAACCATTTTGGAGACTCATATAAAAGGAATCGTGTCTTCTTTGTCCTTCTGTGACAGGCTTGTTTCACTTAGCATAATGTCCTCCCAAGTTCATCCATGTAGTATGTGACAGAATTTTCTTCTTCTTCTTCTTTTTTTTTTTTTAAAGATTTTATTTATTTATCTGACAGAGAGAGAGGTCACAAATAGGCAGAGAGACAGACAGAGAGAGAGATGAGGAGAAGCAGGCTCCCTGCTGAGCAGAGAGCCCGATGCGGGACAGGATCCCAGGCCCCTGGGATCATGACCTGAGCCGAAGGTAGAGGCTTAACCCACTGAGCCACCCAGGCGCCCCTCTTCTTCTTCTTTTTTTTTAATGGCTGAATAATCTTTGCGCGCGTGTGTGTGTGTGTGTGAGAGAGAGAGAGAGAGACATTTTCTTTATTGATTCATCCATATGTGGACATTTAGGTTGTTTTTACAACTTGACTACTGTGAATAGCACAGTAATGAACACGGGAGTGAACGTATCTCTTTGGGATCCCTTGGAGATAAATACCCCAGACTGGGTTTCTTGGATCAGATGATAGTTCTATTTTTGTTTCTTTGAGGAGCCGCCATACTGTTTTCCAAAGTGGCTGCAGCAGTGTGCATTCCCACCAATGGTGCATGACGGTTAATTTCTCCACATCTTCACCAACACTTATCTTTCTTCCTCCTCACATCTTGCAATAGTCTTCAGTAGAAAACTGAGTTTCAAAACTCAACATTTTGTGCTAAAAATATAGAGACCACCAGGAAGATAAAATAGTGTGAGGAAAGGAGTCTGGAAATTAGAATCATGCACACACACAAAACCCCACAAAAACAAACAAACAAGAACAACAGGTTTGAATCTAAGCCCTGTCATTCAATAAGAGTGCAGTACTTGGCAAGTAGTGTCCTCACTGGTGATGTATTGGTTTTAAGAATTATAGGAAAAAATGTGTTCAAAAGGTCTTTAAAATTATAGGACACCACAAAGTGGAGGAATATATTAATAGAGATAAGAGTTGAGCATGCTAAAGTCAATTGTATTTGACTATGGGATAAATTCCTTTATTTTTTCCCACTTATGTTGAGTTTTGCCTGACACTGAAAAGGTGACTAGAGATGGGAGAGGTATTGAGATGAGAAGCTCATCTCAAAATTATAATTGTGCTTGTTAATCCAAAAGTGTATCCAAAATACAGGTGTAAATAGAGTACAGGATAATTAATTCAACATAGCAAATATACATGGTGTACTGGGTGTTAAGAGTAAATAGATGTGTCCAGAGTATCTCTTCCTCCACGGGGATGAGAATTAGGAGAACAGGTATGCAAGGCAGAAGAAGAGGAGGCCAAAGGAGGGTCATGCACACATTCATGTTATTCAATATATATTTATTAAGCATTGGTCTAGCTGCTATGCACACAAAGTTGAATCAGACATAGTTGCTGGCCTTAAGGAGCTTATGGTTTACTTAGGGGTGCAAATGTGCAAACAAAAGAAATCCAACAGGATGTCATGGGTATTATTACAGAGAACTAAGTAGATCATAAGTAGATCTTTATCCCACCCCTCTGACTCCGGGCATATATATCCAGCTGTCTACTTGAGATCTCCGCAGAGACGTCTAGTGTATAGCTTGAATTTAATACATACTCCTCATCTGCCTCCCCCTCCCACCCCACGAGGAGCTGCACCTGCTGCTGGACTCCACAGGGCAGGAAAGAGCAAACCCAACTTCTCAGCTGCTGAAGCAAAAACCTTGAAGTCATTCTTAACTCTCTTCTCTCTCTCTCTCTCTTTCTGTGTGTGTGTGTTCCTCCTTCACATCTAATCCCTCAGTATATCTATTGGCTCTCCTTGCAGGCTATATCTTGAATTTAAGCACCTCTCATCACATCCACTGCCACTACCCTGGTTTATATCACCACCACCTTCTGGATCACTACAACAGCCTCCTATCTGACCTCTTTGACTCTGCCCTAGCTGAGTTACAGATTACTGCCAGCAGAATTTTCTTTTTGTTTTTGAAGAGAAAGAGAGTGGGGAGGGGCAGAGAGAGAGAGGGAGAGAGAGAATCTTAAGCAAGCTCCATGCTGAGCATGGAGCTTGAAGCAGGGCTTAATTGGGAGCTTGATCTCATGACCCTGAAATCATGTCCTGAGCAGAAATCAAGAGTTGGACGCTGAACCCCCTGCACCACCCAGGTGCCCACAGAGTCATTTTAAAAAATGACTCTGTCAGATCACATTAATATTCCCATTTAAAACTCCCCAACATCTTCCCATCATTCCTTGAGAAAAATCGAATATTCTTCCAAGTTTTAGAGCTCTTTCATCTCATGTCCTGCAATTCTCTACCTCACTCATAGCTTTCTGCTCCACTGGCCACCTCGCTGATCCTTTGAAAGGTTAAGTGCATACTTGCCGCTGGACTTTTGAGATCGTAGGGTTCTCTGCCTAGCACAGTGTTCTTTCAGTTACCCACAGGCTTGCTGTCTTATTTCATTCTGGCCCTTGTTCAAATATCACCTTATCCATGAGACCTGCCCTGATGATCCTCTATAAAATAGCCTTCCTTCTGGGAATTCCAAGCTTCTCAACTTACTTGATGTTATTCCTAGCCTGAATCACAAATGTATATACTATATATTTACCTGTTTTTATTTATCTTTATCTCTCTGCTAGATTACCGGCTCCAAGAGAATAGGGACCATATTTCATTCAGCACTATATCTCTGATGATAGATTAAGTATGTGGTATTAGGTGTTTATAAATATTTACTAAAGGAGTTAATGTAAAGTAAGAAAATAAATGTTACATGATTTTCAAGTAAGTCAAGAAAGTGTAAGTGACTTATTTTGTAGAGAAAGACAGTTATCATATGATCTCACTGATAAGAGGAATTTGAGAAACAAGACAAAGGATCATAAGGGAATGGAAGGAAAAATGAAAAGAGATAAAACCGGAGAGGGAGACAAACCACAAGAGATTCTTAATCTCAGGAAACAAACTGAGAGGGTTGCTAGAGGGAAGGGGGGTTGGGAGGGGTGGGTGGCTGGGTGGTGGACACTGGGGAGGGTATGTGTTGTGGTGAGTGCTATGTATTGTGTAATACTGATGAATCACAGACCTGTACCCCTGAAACAAATTATACATTATATGTTAATTTAAAAAAGAGGAAAGAAAAAAAGAAAGTGTACCTACAGAAGGTGATATTTGCGTCGTGTCTTAAAAAAATGATTTCATATTTCCCAGGTAGACAAGATCAAGAAGGGCCTGCCAAGCAGAATAATCAGTATGCACAAAGGCATGATGACACGAACAAGCCTAATCAGTTCTCAGCAAGTCAGACAATTCAGTATGTCCAAAGCAAACTGTGTGAGGCAAAGAAGAGAGAAATAGGGAGCTTTAGAGCTTGATGAACCCTCCATATCATTCTCAGGGCTTTGGACTGAGACTGTGAATGAGGAAGCAACATCAAAAGGTTTAAGCAGTAATGGGATGTGCTCGATTACGCATTTTTGAAAAGCAATAGCATGTAGGATGGATAGGTAGGCAGAGAACTCAAAAGGGAAGTTATACAAAACCAAAAGACAACTGACAGAATGGGAGAAGATATTTGCAAATGACATATCAGATAAAGGGCTAGTATCCAAAATCTATAAAGAACTTATCAAACTCAACACCCAAAGAACAAATAATCCAATCAGGAAATGGGCAGACATTTTTGCAAAGAAAACATCCAGATGGCCAACAGACACATGAAAAAGTGCTCCACATCACTCAGCATCAGGCACAATGAGATAACATCTCACATCAGTCAGAATTGCTAAAATTAACAAGTCAGGAAATGACAGATGCTGGTGAGGATGCAGAGAAAGGGGAATCCTCTTACACTGTTGGTGGGAATGCAGGCTGGTGTAACCACTCTGGAAAAAAGCATGGAGGTTCCTCAAAAAGTTGAAAATGGAGCTACCCTATGACCCAGCAATTGCACTACTGGATATTTACTCTAAAGATACAAATAAAGTGATCTGAAGGGGCACATGCACCCAAATGTTTATAGAAGCAAAGTCCACAATAGCCAAACTATGGAAAGAACCTAAATGTCCATCAACAGATGAATGGATATACTATGCAGTCATCAAAAGAAATGAAATCTTGCCATTTGCGATGACGTGGATGGAACTTGAGGGTATTATGCTGGGTTGAATAAGTCAATCAGAGAAAGACAATTATCTTATGATCTCCCTGATATGAGGAAGTTAGATGCAACGTGGGAGGTTTGGGGTGTAGGAAAAGAATAAATGAAACAAGATGGGATTGGGAGGGAGACAAACTATAAGAGAATCTTAATCTCACAAAACAAACTGAGGGTCACCAAGGGGAGTGGGGGAGGGAGAGTGGGGTGGGGTTATGGACATTGGGGAAGCTATGTGCTATGGTGAGTGCTGCGAAGTGTGTAAACCTGGTGATTCACTGACCTGTACCCCTGGGGCTAATAATACATTATATGTTAATTTTTAAAAAGGGAAGTTATATTAGAAGACTTGCAAGTATTGAGTTGTAAAGCTGTAGCAGTAGGCATGGTAAGTGTAAAAGATTATTTATTTATTTATTTATTTGAGACAGTGAGAGAGAGAGAGCATGTAAGCAAGCAGGGAGGAGGCCCAGAGAGGGAGATACCATAACCTCAGGACCATGACCTGAGCCTCAACCAAGAATGGACGCTTAACCAACTGAGCCACTCAGATGCCCCTAAAAAAATGTTGAAGAAGAGTTGGTTGTGAATGAGCCATGAGGACTGAAGAGAAAAGAACACACCAGGATGTTATTTACATGGATATTTGTCTTGGATAACTGGGTAGGTGGTAATGTCATCTGTTAATATTAGGAATGCATGAATAAGAAGGGTTTTAAAGAGGAGATATAAAATGATAGTACATCAAGTGGAAAACATGGCACACCCAAATGAGTAATTAAGGTGAATTTAGTAGAGAGCCCATTACAAAGGTATGTGTAGGGTTTAGGGAAGTCAGCAAGGGGTAGTGCTATTCCCACTACTAAACCTGAAGGAGTCAAAGAAGGAGTAGTTACCAGAAGCCAGAAGGTCTCCATTAAGAACTAATCCTTAAATAGGATGATGTGACCCACCTCCAGATGGTAACTAGAGAAATAAATACCCTGAATTCTCTCTCTGCTCTTGCCGTCTAGATCCCTGCTTGGGACTTCTTTTGGTCAAACCCAACAAGAAGGCAAGTGAAAATGCCCATTAATATAATCCATAAAAGTGGATTTTCTGGGGGCGCCTGGGTGGCTCAGTGGGTTAAGCCTCTGCCTTCGGCCCAGGTCATGATCCCAGGGTCCTTGGATCGAGCCCCGCTTGGGGCTCTCTGCTCAGCAGGGAGCCTGCTTCCCCCTCTCTCTCTGCCTGCCTCTCTGCCTACTTGTGTGAGCTCTATCTGTCAAATAAATAAATAAAATCTTTATTAAAAAAAAAGTGGATTTTCTGGACACGGAGTAAATTGGAGAAGGATGGAGAGTAGGTTCAATGGGCCAAAGAAAATATTCAGTCCACGTCTTTGCCCCTTGGCATCTGTTCTTATACTTTGGATGAAAACTATTATGATTCCCAACACAGGAGACACACAAAATCCGATCAAATGTTGTATCCTTTCAGGATAAACTCAGTCACACTGCCTTCAAAAACTTAAAACATTAGTCACCCTTAGTCCTCTCCATGTAAGGTATAAGATAGCAGGAGCAAAAAGAATCAACTAATACAAAGTGTAGTTCTACTTACTTAGATGGTCACAAGACTAAATGTATAATCAGACAAACCTTGTTTTACCACCCATCACAAATTTCCCTACACTCATCTTGGCCTGGCATGTTTCTCTATGAGGGTATAGCTGGACCTTCATTTCTATAGGCTATGAGTGTTTGGCCATCCTATGCTTATTGGGTTGTCATGGTTTTCCTTTTACCAGAGGTTTGGGCAAGAGAGCAGCACTCAGAGATGTCCCAGTGAATCCACCAAGTTCCAAGCTTAACCCTTCCTGCCCCCAGTGTTCATCAATGCAGGATGGTGGGAGAAAAAGGCAGACTGAGATCCACAAGGTGACTTGTCTTGACAACTTGATTATTGAAAGTCTCTGAAGTGGATACTGTCCGGACATTTATGTGGGACACAAATATTTACATACTGTATGCCCATTCCAAAAGCTCATCCACTTCCTAGTCCCACCCCCCACAGAATTTCCGGAATAAAATAGTCAATTTTACAAGTCCCTATCCAGCAGGTCAGCTCCTTGGCACCTTCCATGAATTAATGTAGATCCATAGAAAATCATCCCTCCTTCCACGCAAAGTGGGCAACTAAATATAGTGTACGAAGTTAGGACCTCTGGGGGACTGTCCCTACACCCCTACTATTCAAGAAGAGCCCCACATAAGACTATAAGGTAGATGATGTGTGGATAACATCTGTAAACCAGGCTCACATTATCTTCTCCTTCATTGCCTGGTCATAAGAATCTTCCATGTGGCATGGGACTGGGTCAAGGCAGACTCTACTACTACGAAGTAGTAGGAACAGCTGCTATGTGAGTCTGTGTTGTTCTCTTATACACTGTACTTGTGTTTTCTGGACCTACTCAGGTCCAGTTTTGTGTATACCATCTTCTTTTTACAATGGGATGCTAGGATTCATAGTGGATCAGATAATACTCATTTCATTAAGAGAAGTTAGAATTGCAGAGTCATTTCACTTCCCATGATCAGGCATAATCTGGAGCTACTTTTCTTTCTTTCTTTCTTTCTTTCTTTCTTTCTTTCTTTCTTTCTTTCTTTTCTTTTTTTAATATTTTATTTATTTATTTGTCAGAGAGAGTGAGCACAGGCAGACAGAGAGGCAGGCAGAGGCAGAGGGAGAAGCAGGCTCCCTGCTGAGCAAGGAGCCTGATGCAGGACTCGATTCCAGGACACTGGGATCATGACCTGAGCTGAAGGCAGCCACTCAGCCAACTGAGCCACCCAGGCATCCCTGGAGCTACTTTTCAAATGGAGAATTATTGGCAGAAGAGAACATGCCCATATTCTAAAACTTACACCTTGTTCTCTGAATGCTCTCTCAAGGTTTTCCGGTGACTTCTAAGAACCAGTTTCTAATACAGTTGGTTGTGGTGCAGCCTATGACCCAATGGCCAGAACAGCTTGCCATGTGGCATGAGCCTGCTTCAGAGGCTTCTCTTCTGATCCATTCAAAACTAATATCCTTGTGGGTTAGCTGATAAATGGATTGGAGCAGCATGTTTAAATATGGTATATTCTGCCTTTATAATTCAAAGAGAACTGTCCATCTTGTGCTTTTTTTCTTTGGTGAGTAGTGTAAAGGGATATCCCAAGTGTCCCCAAAATTAGACCCCTGGAGACTTCACCAATACATTCAAGGCCCTGAAATGTTGCGGTTATCTTCTCTCACCTTTGGGCATGTTTGTGTTTATGAATTCATCTAGAGCTCCAGAAGAAATCATTTGTATTCACATGGCAGAAACAAGGAGTATACTGCAGTTTAACTGTTTTGCTTTGGGCAGTGTCAATTCTGTTATTTGTCATAATATCGTCCAGAAGGAACCTGATACCTGGTAGGCCTCCAAACATCATGCTGGCACAGATATTTGGTGTCGTTATGCCTATTGGACCTGGCTGGCAGGGAACAGTAAGAGCCCTAGGTGACTTCATTTAAAATAATGTTCTGGATAAAATACATGACCTTTGTCAGATGTATGTATTGTGAATATTTTCTTCTTGGATGCTGCCTTGGTATTCACTTTCTTAGTGTTTCTTGTGCTGAACAGAGTTTACATTTTGATAAAACCCTATTTATCTTTTTTTCTGTTTCAGTTAAGATATTCTTTGCATTCTAAGAAAGCTTTCCTTACTCTTCCTTTTCTTTTTCTTTTCTTTCTTCCTTTTTTTTTTTTTTTACTCCCTGGAATACTATGTGCAAAATAGTATTATTTCATCCTTAATATTTTGAGAAATTCAAAGACGAAGCCATCTGGGCCTGGGTTTTCTTGTGAGATGGTTTTTAATAAAGAATTCAATCTTTCCAATAGGTATGTAACATTCATATTTTCTCTTTGTTCTTATATATGTTTTATTTTTTGAGGATTTTTATATATTTCATTTAAATTAACACATTATTTTAGTAAAATTGTATATAACATTTTCTTATTTTTTGGCTGTCTCTAGATCTAAAGTAGTGTTTCTTTCTCATCACTGACAGTAGCAATTTGTGTTTTCTTTTACTTGATCATTTTTATTATGGGTTTGTTAATTCTAGAGTATTTTTGGTTTTTCTCAAAGAACCAATTTTGGCTTTGTTGATTTTCTCAGTTGTTTGTTTCTTTCCTGTTTTATTCTTGTTCATTAGTATCTTTTTTATTTCTTTTCCTCAAATTCCCTAATCTTTGATTTGCTATTCTTTTTATAGTTTCTTGAGATAGAAACTTAAATTTTCATGTTTTCCCCTCATATATGTCCTTCAGGGAGTTCTTTTCCTCCACTAACTGCTTTAGCTGGATTTCTGTAAGTTTGCTGTGTTGTGTCTTTATTACTATTCATTTAACATGTTTTATAATTTCATTTAGATCTTTTCTCTAACTCATGAATAATTTCAAAACATATGTTTAATTTCCATGCATTTAGATTTTTCTATTTATCCTTTTGTTATTGATGTCTGGTTTAATTCCATATAGTGAAGAAACAAACTGAATGGTTTCAATCTTTCGAAATTTGTTGATGCTTTCTTTATAACCCAGCATATGGTCAGTTTCAGAAAATGTTCTTGTGCCCTTAAAAGTGTTAATCACTTTTCAATGCAATATTCTCTATTGTCAATTAAATCAGTTTAGTTAATATTCTTATCCACATAATCTATATCTTTACTGATTTTTTTGTTTTTTCTATTGTGTACTAAAAGAGGATCTTTAGTATCCCACTATGATTTTAGATTTGTGTTTTTCACTTTTGCTTTATGTATTTTGAAGAATGTTTTTATACTGATGTATCAATGTGTTGTGATTTCTTCCTGATTGATTTGGCACTATCATGGTGAAGTGTCCCTCTATCTTTAGTAATGTTTTTTGTCTTAAAATATAACATCTGATATTAGTACAGATTTACCAACTTTATTTTCATTGATGCTTATATTGTGTATCTTTTTCTATTCTTTTACTTCAAACTTAGGCTCTTCTGAGTATCATATTTTTTTTTGAGTCTAACAAAAATATTCTTTTACTAGGAACTTTTTGTTCATTTATATTTTATGTAATCGTGGATACATTACAGTATGTATTGGCTACCTTTTGTTTTCCATTTGGCTTATTTATATTTCCATTTTGTTCTTCTTTTCTTACTTTCTTTTGAGGTAGTCAGTTTTTTTATTACTTAATTTTTCCTTCTATTAACTTGTTAGTTTTAAATTACCTTATTATTCTGTTAGTGATTATAATAGGCATTCTCAGCTTATTATAGTACTAATATAAATTACTACTTCTACTACTTTCCTGACATTGGTAGGAGTCTTTATGTTCCGTTTACTTCCAATCACTGTTGTGTTACCATTGCCATGCATTTCGAGTTCTGCATATAATTTGTTTCACTAGACATTAAGATTATTCTTTTATATGGTTAGCATTTGTTTAAATCTCCATGTATTTTTCCCATTATACTATTCTTTATTTCCTCCAATATTTCTATGTTTCCATCTGGAATCACTTTTTTAATCTGAAGGATTTGGTTATATGTTCTTTAGTTTTTCCTTTAGTATAGTCTGTTTTAAACTAATTCTCTAACTCTGCCTTTGAAAACATATGTATTCCACCTTCATTTTTGAGGATGTTCCTACTGGATATAAATGATATGTTTTTACTGGATATGAATTAGTTCTTAATTTTTTTCAGTCCTTAAAAAGTATTATTTACTTACCTCTGGCTTTAATCACTACTGTTGAGATAGAGCTCTCAGTGTTACTGTTGTTCCTGTAAAGGTAATGTGCTTATTTTTCCTCTGGATATTTTTAAGACTTTGATTTTAAGCAATCTGACTACAATTTGCCTTGTTGAGGTTCTCTTTATGTTTATCCTGTTTTTCAGTTTTAAAATATCCACTTAATTTCTTTTTTGTAGATTTGATTTATCTATTAAAATTATCCACACTTTGATCTACTTTGTTCTTCCTGTTCTGTTTTCTTTAGCATAATAATCACAGTTTTACTAAAGCCTTCATCTGCTAACTCCAATACATTGATCATCTGTGGGTCTATAGCTATTATATTATTTTTCTGTTGTTTATCAGCCAGTTTTATTTCTTTGCATGACTAATAACTTTTCATTTTTCTCCAGATATTGTGTACTAAAGGACCATTCTACAAGATGTTTTCTTACAACAGAGGATATTCCTTTTCTTCTCTGCTGGGCAAACAAGGTGAGGTTCTGAGCAACTCAGAAATTGAGCTGGGGCCCTGTTGGGATGAAATGTAGTGAGAATTATCTCTCTCTGGTTTAATTCTGCCCTTAGGGCATGGATATCTGATCTTCTGACTGAAAGCCTGAAGAGTCTCCATCTCCTCAGTACTGAAAGATCAAGGGATCGAATAGGCAGCTTCATATCCATGTGTCTTCACACTCTGGAAGGTATCTTGAGGGGGAGAGTGGCTATGTATCGAAGTCAATGTTATCCTAGAATTTTTTTTGGTTCCCAAGCACACAAGTCTGAGAGGTTTTATTCTGCCTTTTAGAATCTTCCATCTTAGATCCCCTGTCTTCCACATAACACCAGAACCAAGGAAAATTTCCACGGGAATCTGATGGTGCATTTAGGTCCCTGTGAGTTTTCATCCTGTCACACCAACTCTTCATGACTGCTGCAGCTTTGCTGTTTTTCATTCTACTAGAGTCTCTTTGCTTGGGTAAACCCAATGCCGAAGCTATGCTCATAGTTAACAAATGCCCCTAAGGTTTAAAAAAAAAAAAAATGTCTGAATGATATCAATGTTCCTCAGAAACATTTTTTCTTTACTAAAAATTAGTATATCCAGTCCTTCTAGTTTCTGCAGTATCCTGGCATCTTTAAAAATACAATGTGTTTGTAATTGATCAAGATTTTCTTGCAGTGGAAAGATTAGCCTATATGCAAACTGAATGCAGAAGTCTTGCTTATTTAATTTTATATGTCTCTTCATGGTTTAGTTTGGAATCTCTAACAGGAAACTTTGTCACTACTATTATTTCTGATTCATTATTTGTCATACATTTTCAATAGGCATTTAACCAGAACATCTGAATATTGCAATCAAAATTCAATGTATAGTTATTAAATCATTATGGAACTGTTGCATCAATAGACAAATCAGTGGATCATAATGGAAAGTACAGAAACAAACCCAAAGAGACATCCATGTTTAGTATGTGATAAAACTAACCTTTTGTGTTTGTGAGGAAAAAAATATTAAGCAATGTTGTTTTGACAACTAAAAAAATATTTAGGGGAAAAATAAAGCTTTATCCAAGTCTTTTACCATATATCGAAATAAATTCCAGACTGATCACAGATTTAAGCATAAAAATTTTTATAATAAAATGGTAAAATATTAAAAGAAAATTGGGAGTTTAAAAAAATATAATCCTTTAGGGAAGACCTAAGTATAAGTCAAAAGCCATATTGAATTCAAACCCTTAAAGGAAAATATTAACAAATTAGAAAATTTTTATATGGTAAAACCATAAGAACCCAAGTCTCATAATGAATAATAAGTTAAGAAAAAGCATTCATAGCTCACATGAGGCAAAGGGCTAATTCTCCTAATATATAAACTCCTATAAATCAGTATTACCAAGATCAACAACCAAATGGAAAAAAAGACAAAAGATATAAATAGTCACTGTAGATTCTTAGATGTATGAAAAGATGCTTATCTTCACTTGCAATAAAAAGAATGCAAATATAAATTTCATTAACATACAATTTTCAACTCTCAGGTCCACAAGGATCAAGCAGTTTACTTGCATACAGTCTGGTGAAGATGTCAAAAATAAGCACTTTTATTGTTTTGGCCAGTGCAAACTGGTACAATTTCTAGGGAAAGCAATTACCAAAATAATTTTCTCATTTAACCAATATTTATTATTATGAAACTATGTTATTGGGACTACGGATATTCCGAAAGACCTCATGGATTAAATCAGAAATCAATAATGACATGAGCATCTATAATAAAAGGTAATAATAATAAAATGTTAAAAGGTAAAAATATTAAAAAGTAAAAGGTAAGAATAATAAAATTAATTTAAAGAGAGGGCCATAATTGGATATCATGACAGCATCAGGAAAAATATTCCAGAAGAAATGACATTTAAGTTGAATTCTGAAAAGACGGAATTAGTTAAATATACAGATCATTTTCCTACCCTTCTCTTTCTTGCTGTGTATAGGAAGGACTCAGACTCTTCTTTTATAGCTTCAATGTAAATTCAGCCAATGAGAAGCACTGTGGGATTCTGGATGATGGGAGGAGAAAAAAGGCTTGGTATTTGTCCCTTCTTCCTTTTTCTTTCATTAGGGTCTCAAGCAATGGCTGCATCTTCTCAATGGCTCCAGTTCTCATAAGATATCCTCTCTCTCCATGGCTCCAGCTTCTACTCTGAGTTTAGTGTCTATCTGACCTTGGGATCAAATAACACCATTCTCTCTCTTTATCCCTCCAGGCCAAAGAATGGTAACTATTTCCTGTTTTGGCAGTTGGCATTGTATCACCTCTTCTGCTTGCTTTCTCAGTTCTTCAGTCATCTATGTGACCAATGCCTTCTACTAAATTTCTTTCTGTCTAAACTACAGTGGTTTTCATTTTCCTGCGTGGACCTGGACTGATATATAAGATAAGCAAGGCTAGTGCTCCAGAAAGAGAGAATAGCATGTCCTAAGATATACAAGTCTAGCTAGAGGAGAAGAAATAAAGTAGTATGATAGAGGAAGGGGTAAGAAAAAGAAAGAGGGATGACTTAAAATCAAGTGTTTTCAGGTAAGGAGATCCATTGATGAGACTTATTTTCTGGAGGATCACCCTGGGGGGAGACTGAAAGTAGAGGTCCAGTGAGGAGACTGCAGTAACAATCTGGGGCAATGAGAATGGGAGCCTGATCGAAGACAGTGGCAGTGGGAATAGGGAGTGAATGGACTGGAGAGATATGTAGGAATAAGGATGGGTAGAATTTGGTGGTTATTTAGATGGAAAGAGAGACAAAGGAATGAAGAATCACCACCCTTTTCTCCATTATTTCCTCATTTGATTGCATGGAGGATGTTAAAGAATAGACATTTTTCCAGTACTTTCATCTGGGGGCTCTCCATTGAGTTCTTAGAACATGGCCCTAATAAAACAGGTGAAACATTGGGGTATTTCCACATGTATTTTCAAGCCTTTGATATCTGGGTTTGTGAGAGAGATTATCATACTAATTCAAGTCAGCCACCTGAATTAGGTTAGTGCTACTGTACCAGAGATAAATGAAGCCTCTCTTTGGTGTATTGGTTTATTGAGGTTGGTTATACAAAGGGATCCTTGTTCAATCCAGACAAATCCATAATAAGGAAAATGACAAAGGCTTTACTACAAAGCTCATTAAAAAAATTTATTGCTATGTGTTCAAACCAGTTTCTAATCATTTATTGAAATTATTCTGGGAAATTGGAGTAAACTGTAAAAAAAAAAAATAAGAACACATAAGTAGATAAGAATTATTCACAGTCCAGCTAAGGAAGGAAAAGGGGCACTCTAAAGAGAATGGGCTATAAATCTTCATCAAGCTTCTAAAGTTTGAAAGTTGAAGGTCTCTTGTTTACAATTTGTCTCCCTTTTGCAATGAACTGTTGGAAAGAGAGTTTGGAAGGGTGAAGGAAGGACAGGGAGGAGTGGTCAGAAACCACAGAAATCCTGCTTTTCCACTGTAAATCACCATCTTGAGGGCCCTTGAAGGTCCATTCCTATTTCTGCAATGACAGTGCAGTGGGGCACTGAAGAAGTCAACTCTGGGATCAAGCAAACTGAGTTCAAATCCTGATTTCACAGTTTGGTGGTCCTGTCAGTACTACTACTCATGGAACAGGTGACTTAATGTCTCTGTGCCCCAGTGTCATCATCTATAAAATGGGTTATTAATGGAAAGATTAGAAAACAATTCCATTTACAATAGCATCAAGAAGAATAAAACACAGAAGAATCAACTTAACCAAGGATGAAGAAAAGACTTGTACACTAAAAACTATAAAACATTGTTGAAAGAAATTAAAGACACAAATAAATGGAAGGATATCCTGTGTTCATGGATCAGAAGACATAATGATATTAAGATGACCCACAAATTCAATGTTATTCCCATCAAAATCCTACTGGCATTTTTTGCAGAAATAGAAAAATTTATCCTAAAACTCTTATGGACTCTCCGGCGACCCCAAATAGCCAAAACAATTTTGAAAAAGAATGAAGTTGGAGGTCTCACACTTCTTAATTTCAAAACTTAACCCCAGAGCTACAGTAATCAAAAGAGCATGGTAGTGGCATAAAGACAGACATTTAAAGCAATGGAATCAAGTAGAAAGCCTAAAAGTAATCCCTGGAATATAAGGTCAAATGATTTTTGACAAGGGTGCCAAGACCATTCAATGGGGAAAAGAAATCTCTTCAACAATGATACTGAGAAAACTGGATATCCACATGCACAAGAATGAAGTTGGACCTTTACCTCACACCACATACAAAAACTGATTCAAAATGGAAGAAACACCTAAATGTAGAGGCTAAAACTATAAAACTGTTAGAAGAATAGTGAGATTAAATGCATGTGAAGCTCTTTGAGCCATGCCTGGAACTGGGTAAATGATACAACCTTTGCCTGGGTCATGCATGGATGGCTCCATGGGGCAAAGTGTGGGCTAGTTTTCAGCAGTTCAGCAGAGGGAGGGTTTATTCTCTACACTCCTTAAAAACAAAGCCAAGCCCCCACATCGGGGCTCTCTGCTCAGCAGGGGAGGCTGCTTCCTCCCTCTCTCTCTGCCTGCCTCTCTGCCTACTTGTGATCTCTGTCTGTCAAATAAATGAAATGTTTAAAAACAAAACAAAGCCAAATAATTGGGAGAAAAAAGTGGAGAAGTCTAAAGACAGTTGAAATCACCACTCCAGTAATTAAATCAAATTCTCTAGTTTGGTGTTAGTGGCAGGATGCCCCTCGACAACATCTGAGAAGATTCTAGTGAAGGGAAAGTTGCTACTCACAGGACAATTCGCTACCTGTTTCAGACTCTAGTTTCTTGTCTATGTTTCCTTCTAGTTACCTGTCTCTTTAAACTATCTATTGTGTGGTATAGTTCCACTCTCTCTCAAGACCATTTTAACACGAATTTGAAGATATTTATCATGAATCTTTTGACAAACATCTTCCCAGCCACAGACAGAAGTAGATGGACTTAGCTAGAGGCAGATCACTATGTGAAAAAGATGCTAATAAAGAAACACCTGGAACGCCTGGGTGGCTCAGTAGGTTAAGCCTCTGCCTTCAGCTCAAGTCATGATCTCAGGGTCCTGGGATCAAGCCCCGCATCAGGCTCTCTGCTCAGGCTCTCTGCCTGCCTCTCTATCTGCTTGTAATCTCTGTCTGTCAAATAAATAAATAAATAAAATCTTTAAAAAAAATTAAAAAAGAAGCTAACCCCCAATAAACCTACTTTCTTGAAGGCACAAGGTAAATAATGGTCCTCCTGCACTCTGTATATTTCATACAATACGGTGTATTGTATGAATATGTGATTGCCTGGTGAATAAATGAGTGCATGAAGACCATCTGGCATGAGGGGCCTAGAGCCATACATAACAATCAATCATTTTCATTTCAAGTGTAGTAGAGGACATTAAGTAAGACAGGTCTTCATATCTTTGTTTAAATGTTCAAAGGATTATTGTTGGAAAGACATTTTCATTTTTAAACTTATAAATAAAACCATTCCTATAAAGGATGTAAAATGGCCAGAAAAAGAATTGATCTTACATATATTGCTTAAGAGGTGAGAACTATGATAGATGTGTAGAAGATAGAGTGATACAGACATAGGCTTAAATTAAGGAAGACGTGTTTTAAAATTAAATCCAACAAAGAAAAACTTTCCCCAAAGTTCTGAGCTCTTTGTTCTTCACCAGGCCTAGAGGATGTTCTCTACTTAGGTGAGACCCATCCAATTGGTATCCAGGGCTGAGATCCTATGATTTCTATAATCTCTCAAGGCAGCTTCTTCAGCTTTGCTAGCAATGTGAGATGTATGCTGATCACATGCTTGTTCTCCAAAGATTTTCCTGGAGCCCACAACAGAATGAATTTCATTCTCTTCTCATAGAATTTAGAACTGAATGGCTGAAGGACAAACAGAGAAACTTCCCTTGGAATACACGTACTCCTACTGATTTATGTCTTTTGCTGTAGAGGCCTCTAGAGGCTGTAATTACACAAAATATTTCAGTTCCATGCATTTTAGAGACATTCAGACCTTGGAAATGTGCACGAGAGATGGACAATCCTACCAAAAGTTTCCTTTTCCACATGGGGATCAGACTAAATAATACTGTGGCACTGATTCAGGCAGTATCACGAGACTCATAGATGGAATGTGTCCTGTGTCCTGTCCCTAAATACTACTTCAGCTCCTTCTGGACATTTCCCTGTTTATTTTTCTATAATGTAGAAAGGTAGCGTCACTAACAAACACTCACCAGCATACACAGCCCATGGGCATTCTCAGTATGAAGGAAAAGGTCAATGGTAACAGTCAATTTTTTCAAAATGAAAAACTAAATAAACACTAAAGGCAAATACAAAAATTCATTACTCTTAGAATCTGTATGCTTGAAAAAGGCTGAGATTCCGTAGTGCCCCATTCAGAAAGATTAAAGAAAACATAATACATAAATCTTTTGTGTCATGAATTTAGGAAGAGGGAAACTGTGTCACTGAGTAGACCGGCTTCCATTGGGTAGAGAGATGAGTTGGTCCTATTCCTCTATCCCGTTGCTGAACAACTTCAGGTGAATAATTAGTTCTTTTGTGCCTTAGTTCTCTCAAGAGTAATAGCCCTCTCCTCCCATTTTGTGAGACTGGATAAATTTTGTATCTCTTAATCCTATCAAATAACTTTACTTCGACTTTCCACGGTCCTTTATATGGGGGCACCCACAGCCTTGGTACTATCTCTGACCACTGCACCATCCATGAGAAAGCAATACAAATTTCTATTTTTCACAAGTTAAATCTGAAATGAGGAGTTACATGTGATTCTCAGTCTACTTGCCATCTTAAGCCCAGATTTGGCAAGGATGAGACACTGCCTATGGTGAATTAAGGCCTCTGATATGATCTTAGTTTAGTAATGAACCAGCCCCAAGGTCACTTCAGTTTCTGAGATGTTTATGGTATTTCTCTGTTGATTATTCAACTCGGTGCTATCTTAGTGAGCTGCAGTGACCTGAAAAGATAATACTGTCAAACTGATGATTTAGCGTTTTGAAGGTATTCACTAAGCAATGCAAGAAGTTGTCCTAGTGTTTTTCCTCAAGCTCTGTTTTTAGGAATGGCTCTTGAGTTTCTTGAGATTGCCCATACTTTTTTAGTCAAAGTTCTTTCTTTCTTTCTTTCTTTTTTTTTTTTAAAGGGCCAGATAAGACATGCTCAAAGATACTCTCTTCTATTTCACAGAAAAGGCTGGACTATTCTCACTTCTTCTTGTCTCACCTGAAATAGAAAAATAGGTGAAATTGTCCAGGCACCCCTGTTGTCATTCATTCAACAAGCATTTATCAGCTGCTTTTTCTGTTAGACATCCACTGAATGCTGAATATAATTTGTCTAGAACAAAATGGAGGTGGCTCCTGGCTTCTTGGCACTTGCACTAGTGTCAGAAGAACCCTTGAGAAAACAAAAAATAGACATTTATGGAGAAAGAAGGTAGAGATTACTCTCTATTGGGTGGTCAGGGGAAACCTGAAGGACCAAAAGATGAGAAAGCATTTTTCTGGGGATTTCCAGAGAGGTGATTTCAGAGAAAAAGGAAGAGCCTACGTGAAGACTCAAGGGCAGGAAAGTTTGACACATCAAGGGATAAAGGAACTTTATTGCTTGCTACTCAAAGTGTGGTCTGCAGACCAGCAGCATCAGTATTTCCGAGGAACTTTAAGAAAATGTAGAAGCCCAGGCCCTACCCTGGCCTACTGAATCAAATTCTGCATTTTTAACAAAATGTCCCGGGGTCTCATTTTCATATTAAAGCTGAAGAGCACTGTCAAAAACACTGGTTCCAGCCCGGACTGCACATTGGAATTGGCTAGGAGCTTTTTTCTTTTTCTTTTATTTATCTATTTGAGAGAGAAAGAGAGAGAGAGCATGGGGTGAGGGGTGGGGAGCAGAAGGAGAATGAGAAGCAGACAGGGACTTGATCCCAGGGCCCCTCGGATCATGACCTAAGCCAAAAGCAGATGCTTAACCTACTGAGCCACACAGGTGTCCCAAAAATCTGCTAGGAGCTTCAAAAAATTCTGCTGTCTTGATTTGATTTATTTGATATGGGCTTTAACATAAGCATCAGTATTATTTTTAAGCTCGTCAGGAGATTCTGAAATGTGGCAAAATTTTAGAATCACTTCTGTGATTCTCAAAGTACAGCACCTGCCACATAGTAGGCACTTGATAAATATTCATGAATCAAATGCTTGGCTCTCTAGCTTTCCCAGAGATGCCCACAAAGTGGCTGTAGGCAGACACAAATGTTACCCTGCTCTTAGTGTTTCAGAAGGGCTACTCTTCCCAGCAAGATGAAGCCAAAAGCTGCACCATTTGGAAGAACGAGTTCAGGAATGACTATCCCAGGGAGTCATCGAATTCTTCCACATGCAGAAGAACTGTTAATTTGAACATCTTTGTCAGTTTGTTGGGGTCTTAAGAGAACATCTCTATAATGCCCGGGCACAGGTGAAGAAATGTGATCCTGAGTTGAATTCAGTATAAAGACAGCATGATTTTCAGATTTCCTGCAGAACTGGGGAGAGCCCACACCAGGGAGGAAAAAAAAAATCTTCAGGGCAGTCTGGTAACATTCTTGACTAATGAGCTTGGAACAGAATGTCCCTACCCTGGCATTATCAGGGAAGACTCAAGGGAGGGGAGGTGTGAAGAGGGTACAGAATGTAATCAAGGGAAGGCTATGCATGATCCAGAGCTATGGGGAAGCCCCCTGGGTACTTTTTGCACCTGTGCATGGTAAGAAATATGCAGCCAACAATGCTTACATTAGAGAGCACAATGCAACCCCCAAGTCAAGGACAATTTAGTGACCAGAGCACAGTCAGCTTCCCATTGCCCTAGAGTGGCCCAGGAGCCAGAGAGAATTGAGAATGCACAGAGCAACCCCTGCACTCACCACAGGAGGTTACAAAAGATTTTCAAGAGAAAGAAGCTCATTATTTCCTCCTTGTTGGGGCAGCAAAGTTTTAAGAGCTATTCTGGAGCCTTGCTGTTTCAGGTAAAGGACAATCATGGAAGTTGGGTAATAACGTCAGTTGACATGGAGGAAGGGACGAAAAATGAAATTTGGGTGACACAAATCTATCCGTCAGAAAAAAAAATTTCCATTCTGAATGTAAAAGAAAAAAGCAAGGTCCTGACATAGAAGAGATACCCCAAATCCCGGAAAGAGCTGCATTAACGCTTTCAGGCTGTTCAACAAACTACTGAGTCAGCAGAGCAAACACATTTCCAGTTGTGGGTTGCCCATTCCCAGGCAGAGGTACTAAATAAGGTCACTATATTTTAAGGGTCATAAGAAGGCATAGGTAAACTTGGGGTCCAAGTGGGGTCCAAGTGAAGGCAAGGAATTATACGGGTGAAAGATTATGGGAATATCAGTTACTTCTCCAGAAATGAAAGCCTTTGATAAGAGGAATATAAAAACCCAACACGAACAGAATACTACCAGGGGATATGGCATAGTCCTTGGGAGTAAATGATTTCTTATTATGCAAATAATTCATATCCAGGGTACTTGTTCTGTGAGTTTCCTAAGGAACTGGCGCATCTAGTCTTTCCAGTGGCTATGTACTTGTGGTGCCAAATCATGAGTACAATCTGGTGAGGAGCAGCTCTTGGCCTATTCCACACCTGCACCCGGGGAGCTAAAAGGGACCAAAGAAAAACACACCAATGTGCTTCCTGGTCTTCCCTTAAACTCATGACCACAGTGGACAATGGACCTTACCACCATCGGGCAGGCATTCTGTGTGTGCAGACCCTATTACCTCTCCCGCTGTCCTCAAGGACTACTGCCCACCTTCTCTCCCCTGAAAATTCCAATTTCTCCCCTTGACTGTCTCCTGATAGAGCTGATACCTATCTTGTTTCCTATGTCCTATGCTTTCTCTCCTTTCTTTATGGTGAAGTTGTCATTGCTGCCAGCCAAGGTCAGTTGCAACACTGGTGCATTAGAGCTCATCCTCTCTTGTTATCCCAAGGAGGGAACTGCCCCCCTATCTTCTCTCATCATCTTGTCTCAATTTCCATGAGTATACACGTGCTGTAACATCATCCTTTTTTTTTTTAAAGATTTTGTTTATTTATTTATCTGAGAGACAGAGATCACAAGTAGGCAGAGAGGCAGGCAGAGAGAGAGGAGAAAGCAGGCTCCCTGCCGAGCAGAAAGCCCGACGTGGGGCTCCATCCCAGGACTCTGGGATCATGACCTGAGCCGAAGGCAGAGGCTTTAACCCACTGAGCCACCCAGGCGCCCCACATCATCCATTTTTTAACTTCTCTTGCCCACCCCCCTTCTCCCTTCATGAGTACCTAGTTTCTCTGCTTCTCTTTAGAGCAAAACTCCTCAAAGAATTTTTAAAAGATCTGTTCCTGCATATCTTGAACACCTAGGACAGAATCTAGACCACAGTAGGTGCTCAAACCTTTGTCAAATGAGGGAATGAATGAATATGTGAACTATAGCCAATGTTGTCATCAATGCAGTGGAAAAACATCAAACTAGTCAAATCAGCTCTCACTCTCAAAATGGTTGTGCACCTGAACATACATAGTTCTGCAAAACTAAGAGTCTACTGTGTGCTGAGCACTGTGCTATATACTTTTATGGGAAGATGGTAACCGTCTTTTATTCTTTCTTCAAGAAACCTAAAGAACAACAGGAAAAGTAGTATGCAAATATATAGGGAGAAACCAGATAATACATTAAAAAAAATCATAACAATTCACACATGGGAAGATTTTGAGACATAAACATTTATACAGGTCCTGCTGTATTGTATTTTTAACTAACACTTATTTGGCTCTTACCATATGCCAGACACAATATGCCAATATGAGTGCTTCACAGGTATAAACTTATTTACTTATAAGGCTTTTATTTATTTATTTGACAGAGAGGGAGAGATCACAAGTAGGCAGAGAGATGATGAGAGAGGAGGAAGCAGGCTCCCTGCTGAGCAGATAGCCCAATGCTGGGCTCTATCCCAGGACCCTGAGAACATGACCTGAGCCCAACGCAGAGTCTTAACCACTGAGCCACCCAGGCGCCCTGATAAGTATTATTTTAAACCCCATTTTGTAGAAGAGAAACTAAGTCACAGAAGGTCAAGTAAGTGACTCAAGATAACACAGCATAAAAATACTGTAATTAGATGAATAATAAAGTTACCAATGTACCAAGGAATAGGCAGGTGTCAGTTTGTTGGAGTCTTGAAAGAACATCTCTTACTGTTCACTTGTTTCTTCTATTAATGATCACCTGTCGATCATCAGAGCACACCGGTTGTTTATTGCCTACTCAAGATGGGGTACTATAGGAAATGTTTCCTAATAGAGTGTTATACTTTTGTATATGGTCTCTACCTTCCAGAAAAGGTCACAACTAGGATGTTAGGCCCTTAGACTGCTGTTTCTTAAACTTATATATGAATAGAGATCAACTGGGGATCTTTTTAAAATGCAGATTCTGATTCTGTAGGTCTGGGAGGGGCCAGAGACTCTATGTCTCACAACTCCCAGGAGGTGTGAACTTTGCTGGTCCAGACTTGTTAATTTGAGTAGTAAAGAAATTGGACAAATTAGTGCCTATACATGATTGAAAATAAAATTGACCAATCTGTAACTGACAAGTAGAAAAGTCAACCCCAAAGGACTGAAGTTGAGCGGCAGGGAAATCTTAGCTTCTTCTCCCCATTTTGACCATACATCACGGGAAAAGTCAAGATTCTTGAAAAAATCTCCTTTCAAGTGAACAATGGTTGCCAATCTCAATGTCATTCATAGTTTCCTAAAAAATATTACTCAGAGATGAAATTGGCTTAATACCCAGGCCTTTAACTTATCTATTGTTCCCACTGGACCAACAGCTAGCTCTTAAAATACCTTTTCAGTTTATCTTTAACCCAGAAGCATGGGTCTTTTCCTGGTCTTTGGCTGGCTCCCTGCTTCCTCAGCCTAAACAGAAGCCTACCCTGCTGTGGTCACTTTTCCTGCCTGCTGCTAAAGGAATTTTAGGGAAACAAAAGCACGGAGCACGCACCCCACCCCCCTCCCTTTATCCCCCATCCAAGAGGCTTTTCTGCTTTGAGATTCTGCTCATGAACACCGCAGGTGAAGTTGCCCCAGGAGCAGAGCACCGGCTTTCCTACTTAACAGGCATGGTGAGGTTAGAAGGTTAAGGTATCCTGCCCTTCAGAGCATCTTATAAAGATTAACAGATCTGGACAATGAGCCTCTGGCAGACATCTACAGTTACAGGGGAAAGCTGCCCTAGGCAGTCAGGGGACTGGCATTTCTACAGACAGGAGGAAGTTTCAAGCACAAATTGGACAATATCTCAAAATCTTTGTGTGTATAATGCATGTGCACAGATACATGTATGTATATGTATAAAAGGTATAAATATAATGCATTATATAAGACATAATATGTGCTTTATATATGTATTTTATATGTAACATTTTATATTTATATATAAATATATACCGTTATGAGCTGTATATTATGTAGCTCCAGGATTCATATCTTGAGGTCCTAACCCTCAGTACCTCAGAATGTACCTATATTTGAAGAGAGTATATTTAAAGAGATGATTAAGTTAAAATGAAACCACAAGGATGGATCCTAACACACTATGACTTATGTTCTTAAAAGAAGAGATTAGGACACAGTCAATGCACAGAGGGGAGACTGTATGGGAACACGGGAGAAGGCAGCCATCTGTAAAACAAAGAGAGAGCTCTCAGAAGAAACCAACCCTGCTGAAGGTTTGATCTCAGACTTCTAGCCTCCAAGAATTGTGAAAAAATAAATTTTTGTTGTGTAAGCCATCCACTCTGTGGTATTTTGTTAGAGCAGCCCTAGTAACCAATACATAATACTCACACATGCATGTGTACGTGTACACGCGCACACACACACACACACACACACACACACACGGTGGCCACAAAGTCTGGAAAAGCAGACAAACACATTGTAAAAGATTTACTGTTATCACACTACAGTAAAGGATAAAACGATATTATTTTAGAGTCAAGACTTTATGGCCATCCTGTATAGGTAGAAACACACACAAACATTTTGCCCTCTCCCTGCACTGGGAGAGAGAAAGGGATATAAAGCAAATATAAAATGGACAGATAAGGCTGACACAGGGCTTCGGAATGCTCCTACATAGTTTTCTGCCAGATGTGGGAGTGGAGAATAATGTCTCTAGAGTTATTTACCTCTGACAGCCATTGGGTTCGCTCTGACTTTGTCCCACCAAGTGGCCCGAACACATGCCTCCACCTGGCCTTGAACGAGACACCCTTCATGTTGCTTTGGACTTCTTTGTATTTGTGAATGTTCTCCCCAGACACTCTTCAATGAAGTCTCAGACTGGGGGAGAGTTTTGCCTGTCTCATGATGGTTGATCATTACTAAGAATTTGTAGATTCTCTGACTGTCATTACGCACAGAAACTAAAACGTAAAAGTGAAAATGAAACCCTCTGAGAAATGAGAAGGAAGAGTCACTGAGAGGAAGAAAACCAGCTTCACCGATCCAGCTCTTGAAAGTATGTGGCTGTGGGGGGCGGAAACATGGGGAAGGAAAAGTTCCTTTCTTCTGCCACAGCAGTGATTATAAAAATAGTGGTGTCACTGCTTCATTAAATGAGGAAGTCCAAAAATAAGTATTATTGACAGAGTTAACAACTTACCAGGACATCTCAGGTCACTGGAAGGGAAGGGAAGGGAGGGGAACTCGGGTATTTAAAGAACACGTTATGTATGCCCGGAGCCTTCTATAGTTAGCTCAGGTGAGTTGTTGCCATAATCATGTAAAGTAGATTTCATTATCCCTGATAGAAAGAGCTAAGAGACAATAAGTCAGATGTTGCTCATTGAAATACCAATCCCTTTCTCTCTTGCTATCTTTCTCTGTGGAAGATGGAAAAGGTGAACATGGACATCTCTACTTTCCCTGCAGCTAGGGATAAGCTGCCTATATGACAAAATTCCAGGCAATGATATGGAAGCATCTGCGGAAGATTCCCAGGGTAGACTTCAAGTCTAAATGCAGAGACTTACATAACCAACTGCCTATTCAGCATCTTTAGCCAGTGAGCTGATAAGATTCTCAGTCCAACTGGTCCGACTCATCCTCTTGGCCTTTCCAGTGTCTTTGCCTGCTCCGTGTTCGCCATCTAACTAAATGTCAACCCTAGTGTCCCCGGTATGCAAGTCTGCCAGCTTAGTCATCACTGCTTCCTCTTCCTCTCACGGTCCGTCCATATCCAGTCAATCCACAGATTCTGCAACTCTAGGCTTCTCCTTACCTCTGCTGCTGCTGTCCTGCTCCAAATCACCAGCAACTCTTAGCTTTGAAGCCTCCTAATGGGACGCCATGCTTCCATCTTGCCGCTTCCTTCCATGTAGTCGCAATACAGCGTCCGCAGTGGCTCTGTTAATATGTAAATTGTGTTCTTCCCTCAGCTCACAATGGTCCCATGGCTTCTCATCTCCCTCGGAATAGAAGCCAAAGTCATCACAGAGCCCCAGAAGTCCCCACCACGTGACCTGGCCTCCTGACCTGTTTTTCCTCGAGTCTCCCCCTCTCTCCTGGTTCACTCTACTCCAGCTACATAGATCTGGCATTAGAACATTGCACTGGATAGATTCCCCTCCCCTGGAAAATTTTTCCATAATTTATTTTCATAGTTTAACACTACCTTATCTTTCTGCAAATATTACCCACTCAATGACATCTTTTTTGATCCACCTCACTTAAAATGCAATTTCTCCTTACTGCCACCACATGGAGTATCCTTCCCTTTTCCTGACTTTATTTTGTCCATAGCATCTCCTACCATCTACTACTACATATTTTACTTATCTTGTTTATCCTCCATCACCCCCTCCATCTCCACTAGGATGTCAGCTTCATTTGGACAAAGAGTTGTTCTATTTTGTTAACTATGGGAACACCTAGAATAATACCTGATCTGAAGTAACTGCTCAATAAATCTGTGATTAATTAATGAGTTCATTGTTGCTAGGGAATTTAGAAGATGTCATTTCCTCCCTTATATAAGGGATAGGCATCCCTTGAGAAGTCATTTGCTATCTTTAAAACTGCTGAGAATATTTCTGTTGAAAATCAGCTGATAGCCTTAAAATGATGCTGAAAATAAAAGAGCAAAAGATGGAAAAGTCTTATGTCATGCTGAGTCCCTGAAGCATCACCTGCAATCTTATCTCTAGACATAATGTGAGGAAATAGCACCTTATCCATGCAAACCAGGTATCCACAAACTATGCTCCACAATCCAACAGTCTTCCTGCTTGTTTTTGTAAATAAAGTTTTATTGGAACACCTCCAAATTAACATAATGTCTATGGCTTCTCTTAACTGCAAAAGAGTTGTATGGCCACAAAGCTTGTAAGATTTACTATCTTCTCTCTCTCTCTTTCTTTTTTTTAATCTTCTCAACTCTTGATTTAGCCAAACATTAATTGAATTTTCTTTTTTATTTTTCCAGTGAAAACGACTTTGGTAGTCATGGGCTACTTTGATGTCATGCTGTGGAAATGACATAAGTGAACAGCAACCCCAGATCCATGCTACCCTCTGGATCCGTGACCACATTCTCAGAAGCCACACTTCAAGTAAATTGCTATTCTGAAATGGCTAAGCATAGATGCCAAGGCTTCCTCCATAAGATGCAGGCTTCCTCCAATGAGTGACTTTGGCTCAAAGACTCCCATCAACTCGGCTAAAACTTTCTTGCAACTGCACTGGAATCTCAGATTCTCCCTATCCAACCCTCCTCCCTTCCCTTTCTGCTTCCCAGGAATCAGACCTGCATCATGGTCTGAGGCATCTTCCTACATATTCCTTCTTCCTCCTTCCTTACCCTTCACAGGTGTTTTCTTCAATAAATCTGTCACATCTAGTCTTATTTTGCATTTTGATTCTCAAAGGATCCCAATGAACCTAAGTATTCTTGACCAAATGCTTCTGTTACTCTGAATTCTTGACGTTAGGCATGAAGAGCTGATAAGAAGGGATTTTTAGATTTGAACCAGCATCTGCCTGATTCAAAACTTCATACTTTCTTAACACTGTTCTAGTATTGTTATTCCCCTAGACACTTTTTTTGTTGCTGGTTTTTAGAAGATTTTATTTATTTATTTATTTATTTAGAGCAGAGGGAGGGCCTGAGGCAGAGGGAGAGAGAGAATCTCAAGCAGACTCCACGCTGAGTGTGGAACCCTGACACAGGGTTTGATCTCACAACCCTGAGATCATGACATGAACCAAAAGCAAGAGTCAGACTCTTAACTAACTGAGCCACCCAGGTGCCCCTTGAAAACACTTTTTTTTTCCCTTTCCTCCTTATATTCATTCATTCAGTAAGGAATCCATAAAAACTTTATAGTCATGAACTGTGTTTTATTCACATGTATACTCTAACACCTAGCAGCACTTGTTAAACAGTTGGCAACTTTATGATAATTGGTTGGATGAATGAATGAATGGATGAACAAACATTTATTGAATATCTGTGAAGCAACACTTCCTCTAAGTCAGAAAGGAAAGATGACAACAGGTGTTGACAAGGATGCAGAGAAAGAAAAATCCTTGTGCTCCGTTGGTGGGAATGCAAGCTGGTGCAGCCACTCTGGAAAACAGTATGGAGGTTTAGAAAATTGAAAATAGAGCTACCCTATGCCCCAGTAACTTCACGACCCAGGATTTACCCAAAGAAGATCAAAACCCTAATTTGAAAGGATACATGCCAATAAATATACCCAGTATATTTATAGTATAGTATATACATGCCAGTAAATATACCCAGTATATTTACAGCAGTATTATTTGCAATAACCAAATTATGGAAGCAACCCAAATGTCCACCGATAGATGAATGGATAAAGAAGAGGTGGTACACACACACACATGCACACATGTACACACACATACACATACACATACACACACATTGGAATATTACTCAGTCATTAAAAAAAAAAGAATGAAATCTTGGAGCATCTGGGTCACTCAGTCAGTTAAAGCATCGACTCAGTTTCAGCTCAGATCATGAACTCAAGGTCCTGGGATTTAACCCCCCATCCGGCTCCATGCACAGCACAGAATCTGCTTGTCCCTCTCCTTCTGCTCCTCCCTCTGCTCTCCTTCTCAAATAAATATATAAATAAAATCTTAAAAAAAAAAAAAAAAGAATGAAATCTTGCCATTTGCCACAACCTGGATGGGGCTAGAAAATATAATGCTCAGTGAAATAAGCCTGAGAAAGACAAATACCCTATAATTTAACTCACATGTGGAATTTAAGAAATCAAACAAACCAACAAATGAAAAAAGACAAACCACAAAGCAGACTCTTTAAGAGAGAACAAACTGGTGGTTCCCAGAGGGGCAGTGGATGGGAGGTGGATGAAACAGATGAAGGGAATTAAGAGGGCACTTTATATGATGAACACTGAGTCACGTATAGAGTTGTTGAATCTCTAGACTGTACACCTGAAACTAGGATAATACTGTATGTTAACTACACTGAAATTAAAATTTTAAAAAATTTACTAAGAAAAAGAAAGGAAGGATGAGAGCATCTGGAAAAATCCCCGTGCTGTCCTCCCCATGCCAGATTGCAGCTGAATTCAGTGCTACTCGGCACCAGGGCTCCACCATACCTTATTTTCTACATTTGCCAGCCCTGAAGACAAGCTAGATCTGATCTAAACCAATCTCTCATCTAACATGCACTTGTCCAACCACACTGACACAGTCTAATAGAGGAATCTTTCTTTCATGTTTGAATGTACTCTGTACTCTTGTTAAAAACATAATGATCCCCTCGCAAAAATGTACATCACTATCCAGATGAAAGTGATAAAATGGAGAAAAGAGCATCATCACATGTGAAGGCAGAAATGGCCTTGATTACCTCAAAGGAAGGCACTGATAAAAAGCTGTAGGGAGATGAGCTATTTTCAACTCATCTGATTGATGGATTTCTGAGAAAGTCTTTCACATTTGCTTCTAGATGCTGATCTCACTAACGAATTAAAAACAGACATTGTAGTCAATGTCTTAAGCAACTGCTTGAAGATTTCAAGTTATCGTTATAGAGTTAGGAAGTCATTTTCGTTGGGCAGCTCATTTATTACTGGAAGTTTTAAGTTAGCTTGTGAAGATCTCATTAATGCTCTTTCTCAGATGTTTCAAGATACATCAGCTTCTACATTAGTCTTTTTCTGACTAATCCCCACCTCATTTTTCTGATTTCTCGAGTTACTGTGTTTTAATGTGGAGGTGTGCCAGAGTGATGGCACAAAGTGTGTTATGTCAAATGTATTAACTGAGCCGACAGAATCTATCAGTGGGGGCTGGGAAGGGGGAGGCTGGTGAGAAGCGAAGTGAGAACTAAGACCTGGGAGAGCCATTGACATTGTTTATTCCCATCAAGAAGGATTTTAAAGAGTGAATTCCACCTTCCTAGATTGCTTCTAATGTTTCCAGTCAGTGGGGTTGCTCTAATGAGTTCAAATTGAGATTAAAGCCATAGCTACAATTTTTATTTCAAAAGCTTTTGCCAATAATGATGTCTCCCTTTAGGGGAGATGAAGTGGAACAAACTAGAGGTTAAGAATCAAAGCACTTGGATTGGATTCCTGGCTCTGACCACTCAGTCCTTTGTAACCTTGAGCCAGTGGTTCTTCTCAGGCATGGATACACTCCACAAGCTCTTCCGATAATTGAGACATGTACCCAGGAGCACTGCTTGAGGCAAATCACTTAAACTTTGTGAAATCCCATTTCCTTAATGCTCTGAAGAAGACATGGGATTCACTAGGGATTAGGAATTCTTGTTGCACATTAAAAATGGCACCTTTTTAAAAATAGTGGTACAGGAGGCCCATCCAAGGCCAACTGAATCAGAGTCTCAGAGGGCGGGGTCCAGGCACTGGGGTTTTGTTAAGAATGCTCAGGTGGTCCTAATGTGCTGCCAGAGTTCAGAAACGTTGCCCTGATCTTCAGGTTCAGTACTAATCCTCCAGCATGTGAGAACATTGACTCCCTCCAAGTCTCCCATTGAATGCATCAAGAACCCATTTGGGTGGCTCTGCACTTTATGGCCAAAAAACACCTCCAGCTTGTGTCCTTGGGATCCAGGCAGGACTGATCTGGGAGTATTTTTATGGGAATAAGAGGTCACACCAGCAGTCAGGTGTTTCACTTTGCTTTCCTTCTCACCGTTTTTCTTTAAGCATACACAGACACACAAGACCTTTTTTATGAAGTTATGAAATAGGGACAGCTTGATGCATTTTTATCTATGTATACACCTGTGTAGCCATCACGCAGACCAAGATATAGAATACTTCCAGAAACCCCTGAAGACTGGTTTTATTTCGAGAGGACGTAGAAAGTCTGCAGAATCTGGCAGATGGGCTGTGTTCACCACCTGCCTTGGTATTCTCCACCTACATCATTGTGTCATGAAATACATCATTAGATGTGATTCTCCCAACTCTCTTGCCACCATTCATGAAGTTATCACACATGCTTTTTTTCTTCCTTCAGAAAATATATGCCTCATTTCCTTTTATGTCCCAGGATATTGGCTCTATAAGCCCACTCCACACTGGCTCGTAAGGCCAAGGACTGGGTCTGTCTTCCCCACAACTTATGCCTGCAGCCCTTATATGCTGATGGGCATTTGTTGAAAGAATGCTGAATAGATACATGACTTTGTTGGGGGGACGGCATCCAAACAAGAGGAGACATGCTCCTGACTTCAAAAACTTTCCTGTGATGTAGGTGGGTTGGGGAGGGTTTGGTGCAGGTACGCTCCAAATACCAGGAGTGCCTTGTGAGTCATTATAAAACGAAAGATCATCAGGTCAAAATGATTTGCTATTGACTCAAGCATCAATAGACTAAAACCTTCCAGGGAACAGAGGAAGCCGAGTGAAGAGGCCACCCGAGAGAGCCCCTGGTTAACAACAGTGGGCTCCTGGATAACAAACTCGGGTCTTGAGAGGAGCAAGGAGAGTAGGAGAGAGAGAGTCCCAGATTAGTGGAAAGATTTGAACAATGCCTTCAGGGCAAATATCTAGCCAGTCTTGTGAAGTGAAAAACAAGCACATTGTCTGAGTTGGAAATGGGCAGTGTTGAGGAGAAATAAGAGAGGAAGGAGAAATGTTACAATAAAGCCTGTTGTTGGACGTCTAAGGTAATTGCCAAAACCTTTTACTGTGTCACCAAATGGCACTGCCAAGAGCACCTGTGGATGCTCGTTCTAGCAGTCATGGGGGCGGGGGGTAGAGAGAAAGGCTGAATGCAGGTACACGGATTAGGAGCTGTTTCCACTACCCAGATGTGAGCCATGTTGCAAGGGTTAGCAGTGGCGATCATGAGGAAGACATGCCCAAGCCTTCAGCAGGTGCAGAAAGTCAGGTGTTCAACAACACACAGGGGATACAGGTGTTAACCCCAGACATGGGAACTTAGGGACTAGGTGACCACCTCAGGGGAGAAACTGATGGTTTTAACTGGCTCTTCTTTTGGGGTTGGGCACGTTCTATGTCTGGTGTTTAGGCAGCACCAAACTCACCTTTGGAATGTGAGAAAGGAAAGAGAAGGAAAAAGGTGGCCCATCCCATTCCATTCTCTGGCCGAGGATATCTTGAATCAGTAAGGCTCACTACCACCTAACGTTGAGACTATTTTATGTACACTTGCTGTCTTCTGGATACATTTAATGTATTTATACCTGTGCCCTCCAGAAGAAGTATGAAAGCTTAGGTAAGCCTGGAGAGACCGGGGAGCCACCACTTTCGGGCCAGGTTAAAGGAGCCTTTGCAGCTCAAGGGTCTGGCTGAGCCCTGATCTGCAAACATTTTGATCATCCCTGATTTGGAGCCAATAGAGGAAAGCACTAACACGTCTCACAATTGCATATCAGACCATAATAGCACCAAAAGCTAGACAGCACGACGATCCTGTCTTTTTAAAAGGTGCCAGATGATTAACAATGGTGCTTAGATCTTATTTGTAGATATGCCAGCACTGGTAGACACCATCAGAACACATTCTTCAGGGTAGGAACCGATCACAGGCTGGAATTTATAAAATCCTGGCATGCCTTGGACAGCAATTATGTCATAGCTGTCCAGAGGCATAACTGGCATCGCCTTTTCCCTGAATTACCAAATCCTGAGCATTACTGGAGGCAGAGGAGCAGAACAGAAGGGGCAATAATAAGGTCTGGCCCGACCCTTCTTAGACAGAGTAGGAGAATGTGCCCTGCTTCTTAAGCCTCTCAGCAGCAGACTGTGCATATGAAAATAATAGAGCCCAATCAGGCCGCCCCAGGCTCCGGAGGGTACATAGCGTTCCCACAGCAGCAAGGAAGGGAACACAGGCGCTAGCAGGCCTTTTCTGCCAAGAACTTCTCCAGTAAATTGTTCAGGTAATTTATGTCACTGAACTATACAATTTGTCATCTTCCAGAGAGCAAAACACAAAACATGCACATACAAAACAAAACAAAGCAAAAACCAAAAAAAAAAAAAAAACACCCAACTAAATACATAAAGAAGAAGAAGAAAGGAAATAAAATAACTGAATTAGAACATAAAATAATATTCCCTGCAATATGGGACTTTTTTTTTTTTTTTTTTTTGAGAGAGAGAGCCTGTGTGCCTGTAGGGGGAGGGGCAGAGGAAGAGAGAAAGAAAGAATCACAAGCAGATGCCTTTGAGTGGGGAGCCCAATGCAGGGCTCCATCTCATCGCCCTGAGATCATAACCTGAGCTGAAAGCCCCCTGCTGTATGGGACTTTAAACACAGTTTACCCCTATGTTCTCTTGTCCATTCCAGAGATGTTAAAAAAGAAAAATCCTCTTATTGTCACTAAGATCGATGAAAGCATTTTTAGTTTGGACATGGTGCTTCAGTTTTCTTTTCTTCCTTTCTTTTTCTTTCTTTTCGTTTCCTGCTTTTCTTCTTTCTTTTTCCTTGGCTATTTCATAGAACATATAAATTGTTCGCATAGTGAAAAGTTGTTGCTTTCCCATGATGGTGCCAGAGCCAGGCACCCATTTGCATATCAAAAGCTAGTTTGGTCAATGTTTTTGGTTAGATGGCAGTGGTAGGTTCCATTGACAATGGATTCTGAATCTTTCATTTTACCCTTAGACATGCAACATAGAAACATGCAACATAGAAAAAATATTAATCATTTCAAGTATACTTTGCCTGCATTAGTCAATTTTCTGCCTAGTCAAAAATGCTGTTAGAGTTGAAACAATATTGTTTTGGGGATTAACAAAACTATGGCAGACACAAGAGGAAATCCAGTGAAGTCTCTTAAATTAGAAGTAGTGTATCAAGTTGGGACTGGCTCTAAGAAATGTTGAAAAGAGGCAAAGGAGGCCTTTGGTGCTTCTCTCTTCTCAGCCAGCATCATTTCCAGGACCTCCACTCATCTTCACATTGTCTGAGTCTTGACCATGTGCATGCCATCTAACTTTGATGATTGGAACATGAAATCAAGGCATTTCTCTCCAACATGGGAAGAGGAGCCCGCTGCCGTCCTTCTGCTGGAGGGCAAGAGAATGATCTTTGTCCATATGGGTGGCTCATCTGTGATATGTAATAAGCCAATTGATGTTACCATGGCACAGGAAAGAAACAGCTCAAAATAAGCTTGGGGTTCATTTCCAAAGATACTCTTGATGCTCTTATGTAATATACATGCGGTAGTGACCAGAAAAGAGCAATTATGTCCACATACGACTCTGTAACTTTGAGTGGAGCTATGGGGAAATGGAACCTTGAAGAAGAAATGGCCACCATGGAGGTTGGGAGCATGCAGAATGAGAACTACATTTCAGAGGTATTAGGATAAAGAATGAAAGGCAGAGAAAAAAAGGATTGGTAGACTATGTTCAGAGGATTGTTAGTAGAGAATAATTACAAGATAAATCATAATGCCAGCTTGCCCATCAGGATAATATTATGGTCTTTACGCAACAACAGAGGATCATTGATGACAATAGTGACAACAAAACACAAAATAGTGTCCATTCATGTAGACACATACTCTGTCATTCTTGGCTCCCAGGGATTTTTGTTTCCTCCTTCTGTGGGGAGATTCTTTAGTTAAGGTGGGGAGGAATGCATCCTCTAAGCTTGAAGCTGCAACAGAAGTATTTTCTTGCTTGGCTATTCTTGACATTCTTTGTATTGTCCTGGAATTTGTTTGGGGTAGCTAGACTGGGTAGGAGTGCATCACTTATTAAGGCCAGGAATTCCCCCACAAACAGAGTTGGCCAGGGTCAACTTAAGCAAGCCTATTGTTTCTTGGGCTGTAAGTGTTCAATGAGTAAAAACTTACTAAAAATACCTCTGCAACTAAGAATAAGACACCCATAAAAGTAAAAATAAGTGACCAAACCCAAACCCACTTCAAAGTCAGAGGTATGTGTTTCTTAGGCAAAATAACCAAGCAGCAGGTTTTGATGTTTGCTTGTAAATTTAAGGTGGGGAAGAATGTTCTAGATTATTGTTCACCAGAAGGGCCCATGAGGATATTAAGAGTAATTCAGAGATGTTCAAAAACCCATGTAAGAATACAGAGTAGCTCCTGACCTTAGCATAGGTCAAGAAGATCATGAGTCTAACCCCAAACGGTTCAATGAACTACAGTTCTGACTCCCCAGATCTATCCTACCCCCCAAACCAGCCTCATCCACAGTCACACATTCTTTCATTGACTCATTTAACAAATATTTATTGTGCCTCCAGTATGAGCTAGGTACTCTGCTATGCTTTGAGGGTGTAAAGATGAAAAGACAGAGAATCAAGGGTGGGAGGGACATGTAAATCAACAAGGCATAGTGTGATAGCACGCCCTGAAGGAGATACGCCCAAGGAGACCACACAGGTGGGGGGTACCTATCTCAGCCCGGAGTCTGCCAGGAAGCTGGGGAATTGCATTCCACGTAGGAATGAAAATAGTCCCTTGAGATCAAGAATTTCAGGAGTACAAGTTATCTGTAGAGGAGCCACAGGAGATGGGGCCATCTAGGTTAGCAGGTCTTAAAGACCCCTGTGCCCCCAAATGTGACCCCATTAACTCCATGCTTCAAGTAGTGTCATCTCTCATGGCAGTGTATTAAGACTCGGAGAACACTGAAATATTTCTTTGAAGATGTATTATACCTGGCCACCGGCATTTGAGTTTAAATTAGCAAGCCCAGAGCAAAAAAAAAAAAAAAAAAAAAAAAAAAAAAACACTGGACAAGGAAATGTGGGGGGGAGAATAAAAGAAAGTCAAGAAGAGTCTAGGCATCAAAGGTTTACTATAAACTAGTGAAGTAGCATACTTCAAATCTGGAGAGATGGTCCTGATGCCTGAAGAAATCTGTACCTGCAGAGAGGGGAAGAATATGGGAAGAGAGCAACTGGGTCCTTAACTAGGGTCATTCCTTGCCAGCTCAGTTAAATAGTGGTCTTTGTACCCCAAGCCCTTGCTCTAACTGGGCTGCTGAGGTGAAGTGCTCTTCTAACATGCCCCAAATTTGGGATGCCTGAACAGAAGGTCAAAGTCATCTTTAGTCTTTCCTCATTTCCCCTTGCAAGGCAAACAGTCCTAAAGCAATGCTTCTGACACTTGAAGGGGGCATAGGGATCACTTGGGTAATCTGGTCAAAATGCAGATTCTGTTTCCTTTTTTTTTATTATTTTATTTATTTTCAGCATAACAGTATCATTGTTTTTTCACCACACCCAGTGCTCCATGCAATCCGTCACCTCTATAATACCCACCACCTGGTACCCCGACCTCCGCCCCCCCCCCCCGCCACTTCAAACCCCTCAGATTGTTTTTCAGAGTCCATAGTCTCTCATGATTCCCTCTCCTTCCAATTTGCCCCAACTCCCTTCTCCTCTCTATCTCCCCATGTCCTCCATGCTATTTGTTATGCTCCACAAAGTGAAACCATATGATAATTGACTCTCTCTGCTTGACTTATTTCACGCAGCATACTCTTTTCCAGTCCCGTCCATGTTGCTACAAAAGTTGGGTATCCGTCCTTTCTGATGGAGGCATAATACTCCATAATGTATATGGACCACATCTTCCTTATCCATTCGTCCGTTGAAGGGCATCTTGGTTCTTTCCACAGTTTGGCGACCATGGCCATTGCTGCTATAAATATTGGGGTACAGATGGCCCTTCTTTTCACTACATCTGTATCTTTGGGGTAAATACCCAGGAGTGCAATGGCAGGGTCATAGGGAAGTTCTATTTTTAATTTCTTGAGGAATCTCCACACTGTTCTCCAAAGAGGCTGCACCAACTTGCATTCCCACCAACAGTGGAAGAGGGTTCCCCTTTCTCCACATCCCCTCCAACACATGTTGTTTCCTGTCTTGCTAATTTTGGCCATTCTAACTGTTGTAAGGTGATATCTCAATGTAGTATTAATTTGAATCTCCCTGATGGCTAGTGATGATGAACATTTTTTTCATGTGTCTGATAGCCATTTGTATGTCTTCATTGGAGAAGTGTCTGTCCATATCTTCTGCCCATTTTTTGATATGATTGTCTGTTTTGTGTGTGTTGAATTTGAGGAGTTCATTATAGATCCTGGATATCAACCTTTTGTCTGTGCTGGCATTTGCAAATATCTTCTCCCATTCCGTGGGTTGCTTCTTTGTTTTCTTGACTATTTCCTTTGCTGTGCAGAAGCTTTTGATTTTGATGAAGTCCCAAGAGTTCATCTTCGCTTTTGTTTCCTTTGCCTTTGGAGACATATCTTGAAAGAAGTTGCTCTGGGGGAGGGGAGCCTGCCTTTCTCCCCATCTCCCAAGTGATGCCGAGGCCGCTGGTCCAAACACCAGGCTTGGAGTCACCAGGGGCTGGAAAGCCAATCTCCTTGGCATCTCTCACATCTGGCCTCTTGTCTTTGCAAACCTCATAAGCCTTAGTTCAGGTCCTCCATGCCTGCCCTCGGCACAATTGGTTCTAGGCTGAATCCATTCTCTACACCGGCCCAGGGTGATGGCTTAAAAAGGGAATATAGCCATGTACATCCCTGCCTCAATCCCTTCAAAAAGTGCCACTTTGCCAAATAAGTGATTTTCAAATTTTATATTTTAGTTGAACTCTCAATGCAGAAACTTTCCTGAAATTCAAGATTTAAAATGTATGCACATGATGCTGCTCTGGCCAAAGCTGAGGGGAAACGCCTCTATTCTTCATTCTCACTTACTCAGCTTCCCCTTTCCCCGTAGCAGCTTTGAGGTTCTTCCAGAAACCTGGATCCTGATGAACTAGAGACCTAACAATGAAATCCAGAAGCCATTTCAGGTTGAAGCCATTATGTACCTTTAAAGAGGTTACTCATTTTTTACTCCTTGAGGAAATGAATAGAAAACTGCCTCCTCAGAGAGTTGTTTTACAGATTAAACTAGATTGTGTTGTCGCATACCAGGGATAGAGTAGACACTCAATAAGTACTTGTTCCTCTATTCTCAAAACTTTACAGTTAGATATGTTTTCCTTTGGCTGAAGCTTCTTTCTCCCGGTAAGGATAATAATCGTGCCAGTATCACTGGAAGCGGTAACATACTGGCCTTTTTAGTGTGAATGGACTTAGTTTAGGCTCTCTTCCTGTGAGCAGGCTTTGATTGGAGGTGGAGGCTGCTCAGAAGGTCCCTGAGCAGCTGCGGAGGTGGGTGGAGAACTGACCAGAAGGGGCAACTGATGCACAGTGTGGGGCCTAGGCCAGAGAAAAGGGTGAGCCAGTTTCCCACGAGTGTCTATCACTGGTATACTGGCTTTCGTATCATTTAGCACGGAATGCTTAGAAATCCTGAGCAAGTGGCTGCTAACTAAACAAGGATGTCTGCTTGTAGTTGCAAAGTGCCACGTACATTGGCGGGCACCGGGCTTCCTGGGAAAGGGTTAAGTCCTGATTGTCTCTCTCAGACTGCATGTGACATTCACAGCTGAGGATGAAGCAAGACATTTGGTACTGCTCCGTGGGCAAAGGTGTGGTCCCCGTGCTGGAGCTCTCACTCCTCGAGGGCAAGAGCGGGGGGCAGCTGTCTCACTTTCGTTCTTGCGTCGTCCACATCTCCCTCTCCTTGTGGCCAGTCTCCTGTCTCCCTGTCACAAGGTATCCGCCCCAAGAGAACTCTCAATTTATGGTCCCCCCCCGAGGGACTGTGGGCACCTTTCTGGAACCAGTCTTCTCTCTGTCACAAACAGGTGGCACGACAGCCTGAAAGGTGCTCTTGGGCAACGCAGAGGAAAGGTCCAAACTGTATGTGAACCGGCTGCTTGCTTTCACCAAACCAGACAGCTTTATGCGAAACCCGAACCTTGTTGTTTAAAGGATTTTACTGCTTCAGGTTCCTGGTATGAGATCGGGGAGCCAGGCTGGGGATGGAGCGCGCTCCCTGCCCTCCAGCGCAAAGCACTTCCTCCTCAGGAAACTGGGTCAGTCCCGGTGTGGGGCCATGGCACCATCTGCGGGTTCCCAGGAACCCCCCAGGAGAACAGCCTCTGAAGGTCTTATCAGACTGCGGCATCTCAAAGCCCCCTGCGATGTTATGCACATAAAACGATAACCTCCCCCACAGAGTTAATAATTACTTACAGCCTGTGAAAAGCCAAACACATCCCCAGTTCCAGTCAACACCAGGGAGGCGGTGGAAATGCCAGCTGGCTGGTAAAGCAGGTGAGAGGCAGACAACTAGGGCAAAGGAAAGCATCCACCCAAATCTGCAGCCTCTCCAGGTTCTGGGTGCCAGGAAGGCTAAATTCATCCCACAGACCCTCGTGCGGGCTCAGGCAGCCTCTCTGCCCTGCTGGGAGTATGTTAGCAACTGCGATTTGCACAGGGACAAGAACTATGACCAAATATACCACTGTGCACAATGGGTCGGATTGCAGCAATGTCCATAGGAATTTCTGCCAGAAGCAGCTGGCTGTCTCACTAGCCTTTTGCAAACACACTGAAATCAGAAAACCTGAACAGAGGAAATATGCCAGGTGAGGAGTAAATGTCGGGGGACCTTCCTGATACTCTCCTTACACTTGCTTCCGACAGCCCTCCCCGCCCCGAGGTGGGGTGTGATGTCTAAGGCAATGCGTCCAATAATTCGAATCATGCCAACTCTTTCTCAAGAGATCTGCTTTCGAATAAAATGATAAGAAGCACGGAACTTGACAGTTTAACCAGAAACCACATGGATGACCTCCACGGGTTTTCTGGTTTGGAAGTTCACTGTCACCATTTCCCAAAGAGCTAGAAATAGGCTGTTCTGTTCCAGGGATAATACAATCTTGTGCCATGTAAAGGTCTGTCCGTTAAAAGTGCTTCTCGTCTGGGGTGCCTGGGTGGCTCAGTGGGTTAAAGCCTCTACCTTTGGCTCAGGTCATGATCCCAAGGTCCTGGGATGGAGCCCCGTGTTGGGATCTCTGCTGGGCGGGGAGCCTGCTTCCTCCTCTCTCTCTGCCTGCCTCTCTGCCTACTTGTAGTCTCCGTCTGTCAAATGAATAAATAAAATCTAAAAAAAAAAAAAAAAAATGCTTCTTGTGCACTCTCCCACTGCCCACACACCAACTGTGAGCCAGGCCAGGTGGAGGTGGGTGAGCGGTGGGGGGTCGGGGGGTGGAGGTGGGGAGGGCTTGTTAGTCCCATGCTGTAGCCCAGGAAGGCAAAACTGGAAGTAATAAATGGCCTGAGCGTAGTTCTCTTGGCTGATGGCCTTGTGTTCGTCCCTGTTCAGGCCGCTAGGATTTCATTCAAAGCAAGGTAGGAAAACGTGGGGTGTCACCGAACACAAGTAACCCAAAACCCTGACTCGAGCCAGCACAAGAGTTTGGACCTCCCCAACCAAACCCTTTTTCAGGAGCAGCACCGCCGAGATTCGGAAAATACCAGTGAAATGTGAAGAAAGAAAATAATGCTTTTATCTTCCCCTTTTGGTTTTGCTAATTTTTCAGGAAAAGGGGATGTCAGAAAACCCCAAGTTATGCAATGAGGAGGCTTCCATTTCATTAACTTAGTTAACAGAAACCCGGACCGGCTATTCCTCTGATTGCGTACTATTTTTTTTTTTTTTTTCCCCTAACTAAGGAGCCAATGTCAGAAGAAAGGAGTTTTGGGAAACATTGGTCAGAATGTAAGGGATAAGGTAGTACATTCGAAAGCATTTTGTAAATTGAAAAGAATAATTGCTGCAGGAAATTGAATTTGAGAGCTTTTCGTCAGCGTGAAGTATTATCAAAAACCTAAATGATAGCTCCTAAATTTTTTCCTAAGAGCTCCACCCAACCATGCCTTTCAAGCCTGGATGCTTTCAACCAAGGATCACAAAACCCAGCCTCGAGGGGGTCAAAATCTCACCTCAACCAGACACTACCCCAAAAGCTCTCCTGCGCAAAGTTTTATTGATGGTAGCAGAATCTTGCCGGCTGTGGACTGCATCTGACCTATATGATTCATTGGTCCCGGATTGAAGGACAGGGAGTGCTGGGCACGGGGACAACCACCATTCCCAGTGCGGGTCTAAGAGACAGAGGGGAAACGGCGGCGTCTTCCTGCTCTTGCAAGTTTGGAAAAGACTCTTAAGTCAGAACCAGGGAGTTTCACTGCCTGCTATCTTAAAAAGGGGTAAAGGAGTCCTTTTTTAAAGCACTTTGTTATGCACGGAAGTAGGCTGATACTGTGAGAAAAGAAAGGCTTAGAGTTCTGTTTGTAAGGTTACCTGTAAAGTCTGTTGTGGGTCCATGACCTGAGAGTCCCTGGATGTAATTTACAAACACGGAAATGCTTCATTCATTTGTACCACCGGAGAGTGACGCAGTCCCCACAAATGGAATTCCCAGATAACTGAAATGTGTTCCCTGAAACACTAACATTTTTATATTATAATCATTTTCATGGTATTTTTTCTGATTTCTATTGTACCTGTCCCTGCCTTATTAAACAGAGCCCAGCAAACCTGAGTAGCCTTTACATGGTGGCTGTTAAAAGAATTGTTTCATTGCAACAGTGAAAATGTTTGCTACTGGAAAAAATGCCCCCCCCCCCACCACGCTCCCCCAAAGGGAATTATGAGAACTTTTCTCTCTCTCTCTTCTTCCTTTGCTGCAGGTGGTTGTGCCTTTTAAATTCTCCCTTTCACCTGCTTGCTCTGGAACTGGATCTTGCCCTCACTGTGAGCTATTGCTTTTCATTTGCCCTGGGCTGGAAATGGAAAATGCTAGGCTTGTCCCAATTGTGTGTGTGTGTGTGTTTTATTTTATTTTATTTATTTATTTGACAGAGAGAGAGATCACAACTAGGCAGAGAGGCAGGCAGAGAGAGAAGAGGAGGAAGCGGGCTCCCTGCCTAGCAGAGAGCCCGATGTGGGGCTTGATCCCAGGACCCTGGGTCATGACCTGAGCTGGAGGCAAAAGCTTTAACCCACTGAGCCACCCAGGTGTCCCCCAATTGTGTTTAACAGGAACAGATGAGTCTCCAGATAAAGGACTGGGTGACTGAATACGTACCAGCAATGGCATTGACTTTATACTTTTGGAAATGTTCTTCTCCCCAGCTCTCTTTGGTGTTGTCAAGGTTACCAGACAGGACACCTTGGGATGAATGAGATGGTCTGTGCATTCCCGCTGGTGAAATTGGTGGAACCAGTTATTTAACAAGCCAGAGTAGAAGTCACACGAGGTATAAGAGTCCCAGGTACAGTCATAGAAGATCAAGATTTGGATATTCAGCTGGAGTTTGGAGAACCTGAGGTCCACAAGCTGTGCTTCTGGGTGTCCTCATGATTGGAAGAGAAGTGGTGAAGGAAGTGGACCCCAAGGATGAGGTCCAGCTGTCAGAGTTCAGGGTCGTTCACTGTGGGGTGGAGACCAGAGTGGCAAAAATTTACTCTGTGTTCCCTTAGGTTAAAAGGGGAAGGAAATAAAAACAAACAAACAAACAACAATAACAACAACAACAAAACCCTCAAAAACAAAACAACAACCAATGGCTTGGCACCTTCAGCATAAAGTCCAAACTCAGAGAAAATCTGTGATCTAGCCCCTTCCCAGGCCTCCCTTTTCACCACTCCCCCAGCTAAACGATGCCATCTCCCTCTCCAGAACACCCTCCTGGTTCACCATTAATCCCTTCCTCTGTGCCCCAGGCGTCACCCTTGGTGACGAGTTCCTCCTCTGGGGTCAAGGCTCAGACGACCTGTGAGCATGGGTCACATCTTGCCCTCAGATTTTTTTGTTTTAAGATTTTTATTTATTTATTTGAGAGAGAGAGCTTGCAAGATGAAGCACAAGCCGGCGCGTGGGGCGGTGGGGGCGTGGTTGGGCAGGAGGAGAGGGAGAAGCCAACTCCCTGCTGAGCAGGGACCCTTCCCCACCAACAATGGGGGACTCCATCCCAGATCCCTGGGATCATGACCTGAGCTGAACAGACACTTCACCGACTGAGCCCCCCAGGTGTCCCCGCATCCTGCCCTCAGATTGCACGTTTCCTAGCCTGACCTCCTGGACTGTGAGGGCTTGAGGACCAACACAGCTTCTTGCTCATTTTAGCGACTGTGGCACCCAGCCCGGTAATTGCTCCGGGGATGCTCGGTAAGTGTGGACTGAAGGAAGGAAAGAATGCACATTTTCATGTAGGAAAGCAGCCCCAGAGAAATGTCTGGAATGAAGCTGGGCAGCCTTCACAGCTTCATCCTGATGACCGTGGCAGGAGAGGCAGAGGACGGAAGCTGGGGCTGATTGCATACGCCTCAGGCCCTCTTGGTGTGGACAGGACACTCCTCCTTCTCCACAAGCTCCCCTGAGTCACTCCAGAGTCCCTGCCGGTCCCCACTCTAAGGGCTAACCCTACGATTGGCTTTGCCGTCCCTTTGGTGGTCAGGGTGGGAAAGGGCTCAGTTTAGAAAGAAACTGTTGGCCGCAGAGCCTTTTCAAACGTTGCCGAGGCATCTCTGATTCATGCTGGCAGCCTCTGTGTTAACTATATGGGACTTTGGAGTCAACATTTTTGTTGCTCTTTTCAATGTTAATTGATTTAATTTATTTAATTGATGTACAACGTAGATACGGTGAAATTCAAATTCTCCGTGTTATAATTCAGGTCTTTGACAAATGAATACACCAGAGTAACCTCTACCCCTCATATTTCTGTCACCCTAGAAAGTTCCTTTCCACTCCATTCTAATCAATCTGCACTGTAGGGAAATTTTGAAAAAGGCGAAAAAAAGACTAAAATGTTGGTTGTCCTGGAGCTTGCATGATCAAAGCAGGCTGTGTTATGTGATGAAAATACTTGCAAATCAACACTGTGAGTGACGTGATCCAGTACTACATGCAATGGCTCAATTTGCTACCAGGACATGAATTTATGGAAGTGAAAGGCATTAGAATGTCACCTTTGGGGTCTGTTAACAATGCAGATACCTGTGCCAACCCCAATGCCATTAAATTGGCATTCCTTGGCATGAGATCCAGGAACACATATTTTAGACAGATGTCCCCAGAAGTCTGATAGGAAGTGGGGCAGGGGTTGGCACAAACCACACTTTAGAAAACATAGGGTCAATTATGGTTGGACAGAGATCATTAATGATAGACGGGGAAACCAAGGGCCAGAGATGTCGAGGGGCTCATTCAAGATCACACAGTAAATTCATGGCATAGCTTACATTTCTGGGAGAGGAACTGGCAAGGTCAGGAACACAGTCATTTACACTGGCCTACTGGGGGGTGTCCACAGACCAGGGCTAGCCCCAGGGCACAGCATCTCTAAGACAACACCCCACTTCAGAGCTCTGGAGCCTCTGTGTGTCTGAGAGAAATTGAGGAAGCACCCACTTGCCCTTCCAGCCTCCAGACGATGGCAGACCCAGAGCCTTGAGGACTCATTGGAGACACAAAAATTTGTCCCCACCCTAATTCTTCCCCTGTCTTGACGGTGAATTTCAGGGACCGAGCTACTCCATGGAAGGATGGCAGGCTCTCCACTGGGCTGAGAGAGAAAGATTAGTCCTCATAATATTAGGCCCAGGAGAATTTCTCCTCCCCATTTGACAAACAAGCAAGGGAATCGGGTGCTGGGATGGCTGACACCATTGACGAGTGACAAGGCTGAGGCCCATCCAGCCTCCCAGCCTCCTCCGTGGCTCCAACGCTGCCACGTGTGCAGCATATTTGTGGTCCCTCAAGCAGAACTGTCATCTCTTTCCCCACCTAGACAACCCCAAACAGCTGATAGATCACTGGAATGAATCGCCTTCCTGATGAACCTTTGATCTTTCCAAGTATTAATTTATCTCTGATGTGTAGGCCTCCCATCTATGAGGTTGTGGAGAGAGGCAGGAAGTCAACACCCTCCAGAAAAGAACAGGGTCTCATAGCCCTCTCACCCTCTCCCCTCAGTGAAAGGTAAAACTGAATGACCAGAGTCCTCAGACCTTCTTGGAAGTGGTGTCAAGACCAGAATCCCAGGGGAAACAAGACTTGAGAGCAGCTGGGAAGACTTGCTTGGGCCAGAGCTGTGACTTGCATCACAGACATTTACCATGGCAATGTGGAAGGGCCCTCTGGCCTCCAGCTTCCATACAGCCCCTCTTGCAGTCCCTGACAAGTCTTGTCCACTCCAAAAAAAGGGTAAGTGAGATGGAATTGCAGGCTGAGGGCCCCAGATTCATCCCAGTAACACCCGAGAGCCCACAGTGAGAAGAGACAGTCAGGGGTCTCTGGTCTCTGTTGGGGTCCTGTTGCACCAAGAACTTGGGCAGCCACTTCATCCTCTGGGCTTCAGGTTTCTTATTTGTCAAACGAAGTGTTTGAATTAAGTTGCCTTTTGGGTCACTTCCGGCATTGTGAGTTACAGTCCACCCCTCCCAAGCCCAAGCTCCCAAGACCTTGACTTTGTTTTGTTTCCTCTTGGGTGCAGATACAATGAGCACACAGCCAAGAAAGGCAAAGGTCGAACAGTCATTCCAGACAGAAGGGTAGACACTCATTGGTGAGATTCTTAATCTTAAAACTCTTACCTTATTATCTTTGCATCCTTAGGACAATACACCTGTTGGTACATGCTTAAAAAAATGGATGTGCAACCCATCTGAGAATTAGGGCTCCGTGTGGTCTGTTCCTGACTTGCCAGTCCACTCAGAAACACTGCGTGCCCACCAATAAAAATGTAACAGTAATTGCAATTATTACTGTATCCCTTGAGACACTTTCAAGGAAGGAGGTCTAGTTCACAACCCTGAGAAATTCTCCTTAAAACTCCCATCCTCTTTTCTCCATCTCCTTCCACACCTGCTGCTGTTCATGAACCCTTGAACCTCCTCTTGAAACACACTGTTCCTGCCCTCTGCAAGGACATGGCCTCCTCTGGCCCCTGCTTTTTGGGTTCCTTCTCCCTTCCTCCCTTCTTCCCTTCCTCCCTTCTTCCTTCCTTCTATCCATCCTTCCTTCCTTCCTTCCATCTTTCTTTCTTCTTTCTTCTTTTCTTTCCTAGAGAGAATGAGAAAGCATGTGCACAAATGGGATTGGGGGAGGCAGAAGAGAAGAGAGAATCTCAAGCAGACTCCACACTCAGCATGGAGCTCAAGGTGGGGCTTGATCCCAGGACCCTGAGATCATGACCTGAGCCAAAGTCAAGAGTCAGAAACTTAACCAACTAAGCCACCTAGGTGCCCCTTCCCTAACTTCTAAATAGCAACCTTAAGATCCATCATTCTAGATATACACCTTCATTGCTTTGACTCTCAGAGACTTACGGACTTCATTCAGGCCACTAACAATGGAAGCAAGAGGGCTAGTCACCCTCTGTGTGACCCTGCTTCACTTAAGGAGGGCAGGACAGCGTGAGGAAGGATGACACCGTGATTCTGCCAGAAAGGGCCATAAAAAAAGTGGGCTTGGGAAAGTTTTTACCAACCTTTGTTTCAGCTCATTTCTCCTTTAAGTTGAGATCATTGGAGCTCTTCCAAGTTTTCAAAAAAATAGTAAAACGTAAAAATTTAGCAAAAGTCTTGGCCTATAGCAAGGACACACTAGTCATTATCAATACTATTGTTGCCATTTGAGTTCCTTTGAGTCCAAATGACCCGTGAATCTCTCAGTGTTGTCTGAATCCCTCCGGAAGCAACCTACCTGAGTAAAACAGGCATTGGCAACAGGAGCTTATCTGAGAAGGTGTCTGGATGGAAGAGGTCCCTTCAAGGTCTTGCTTGGTTAAATAATTCATCAATCCTAATTGGGAAGAAAAAGATGTATGGAATAGAACCACCCAAGAGGAAATAAACATTCAACCCTAAATTAGTAATGACAGATTCCCCATTCCACGTGTCAAAAGGCAAATTGTCCGCATAGGAGAGTGACACAGGAAAGCCCTTATCAGCTGGCAATGGACATACCCCACAACCCTGCTGACGTGAGGGGTGTGGGACCAAGGTCCAGACACAAACCCTAGGTTCTTCCTGGCTGTGCTGGGAGCCATCTTTATGGCCTTCGGCTGAGCAGGTGAGATTTGGTTGCCGGTAATTGCCGGTAATAGCTTCAAGGATGAGTTCTAGAGTCTCCCAGGTTGAAGACCAGTGGGGCTGTGTGACTGCAGAAGCCTTTTGTGGTGAGTTCTTCACTTACTGCTGCTTCTCTGTTTGCTCTTTTGTCCTGGTTACTAATAAAAACTCCTCCTCTGTTTATTTGTCAGAAGGTAGGTGAGATCATGTCAGCTGTCATGTCACCAATCTCTGCCCAGAAGGCCTTTGCAAGGAAAGGGGTCACTTGACCACTTCTGAGCCACCTGGGGTGTCTGGATGTGCATGGCCCTTCCTCGTTCCTGCCCAAATAAGCAAAAAGGGAAGAAACAAACGAAAATAAGGAACTTTCGAAAGCAGCAGAAAGGCTATGACAATGGGGCAGTTGGAAAATCTGGCTATGGAGAAAAATGGAAGCCCTTGAGTCAACGGCAGAATAGGACAGGTCACCCCCAATGGGATTGGCACTGGCTCACGCCATCTCCTGCAGGCTCTCTCCCAGGCTAAGGAACACCCTGGAAATCCAGAGGGTGTGCTCTTTCATTGTGAGTGCTGTGTTTTAAGGAGCCCTGGAAGGACTCTGATAAAAACAAAAACAAAACAAAACAGGTCACTCCTGATGACCTACCAAATTTCTATTGCTAGGAGATACCAGGCCTAGCAAAGAGAAGAAGGCTTGGAATCTGCAGAGTTTGGTCTGTGTCGCTGTCTGATTTACTAGTTCCATGAGCTGTGGCAGAGGACTTAAGTTCTCATAGGCTCTCTTTCATTACCTGTAAATAATAATGATAATAATCATTAAAAATAATCATAATACTGTGTGATGCAAGGCTATTGTGAACACTGACCCTGAGAGAACAGATGATAGTGTATGGGGCTCGGGTTAACTCACAATAAATTCACCTGTCGATCACCAATTAATAAATGGACACTTTCTGCCTAGCCCTCCACCTCAAATGCCCCTAGACTTGCAAGAACTTCCGACGGGCCTTCCCACATGGCCTTCCAGAAAGGAAGAAAACTAGTGGCCTGTCAGCATACAGTGGTCCAGTTTCTGTGGTCAAGTCAATAAGTTACTCACTGAAAACATGATGCCTGCTCCAGGAGCTTTTGGGTTGCTGTCTGCAACTATGAAATAATAGAGTCATTGTCATAGGAATAAACATACCAATCCGGACAGATATGTGCAGGCTCTAGGGTCTCATTATTCACTTACAAATAACTTGAAACACTTAAACCTTTAAATATATAGGAAGAGGGGCGCCCGGATGGCTCAGTGGGTTAAACCTCTGCCTTCAGCTCAGGTCATGATCCCAGGGTCCTGGAATCGAGCCCTGCTTCGGGCTCTCTGCTCAGTGGGGAGCCTGCTTCCCCCTCTCTCTCTGCCTACTTGTGATCTCTGTCTGTCAAATAAATAAATAAAATCTTTAAAAATAATAAATAAATGTATAAGAAGAAGTAGAATCCAGAAGCTAGAATTTTCCTTGACCTTCTTTATGGACACTTGATGGTAAAATCTTGTGTTTCAGACTCAACATATCAGGTTCCAATACAGAAGAAGCTGAAAAATAAAACACACAACAAATATGGCTTAAAGGGGAAATTATTTCCCCTTTAGGCCAAACTTGATACTTTGCCTTAAGGAACTAAAACTAGTTCATGGGAAAATGCAACAGCCAGTTTGTATTTTACCACTTATAATATAATTCATTCATTCATTCATTCATTATCAAACAAACACTCTGTCTCTGGCACCATAAGGAAAGTTATGGATATGAAGCTGTATGAGACAGGAATTAGACATGGTTTCTGCCCTCAAGGAGTCTGTGGTGGGATCAGGGGCATAAAGCTATACATGCTAGTGGACTTAATGTGATAAAGCCAGACAAGGGTATGTGGGTAGTCTGTTGTGACAGTGGAGGGGAGAGGAGGTTAATAATGCTTGAAATCACGTTTGATTTGATTCTTAAAGAATAAGTGGTGTTTGTTAGGTGGAAAAGAGAAAAAAAAATCCAGCTAGAGAGAACAATGTGAAAGTGTCGCGTGTCATAGATGTCCCAAGTATAACAATGCTAGATGAAGCATGGTATGTGTGTGTCCCAGATGAGAGATGGGGCTGGAAATATGGGTACCTAGAATCTGCCGTGAGAAGTTTGGAATGCCATGCTAAGGAAGAGGAAGAAACGTATGTTGAATTGAAGAGGGGGAGCTTTAGGTCCAGTGAAAGAGTGATGTCTCTTAAGACAAAAGTACTGGGACAGTGGATAAGGAGAGAGGGGACCTCCCATACTGCAGATCATTCCTTCATGTGTTCCAAGACCAGAAAAAAATCACACTGTTTGCTTTCTCTACCTTCCCTCCACAGATGTATTCATGCAAGTTTTCGAAGCCAGATTAGAAATTTAACAAGCATAAAGTCAACCTAAGTGGCAAGCAGGGGTGGGGTGGGGTAAGGGTGGTATTTGGGCTGGTGTGAGATATTATGGAACAAACGCCTATTTTTTTCATTTTGGTTTAATTATTAGACACATACTTTTATTTTTTTCTGATTTCAAGAGTCATACATTTATTGTGTTTAATATGGAAATGAAGCCTTAAAGAAGGCCATAAAATTTTCTGTGTATATTCTAATTTAATGCATGTAAGTTGGTCTTTTGTAATTGGCTTTCTGTTTTTGCCTTTGTGGTAAGAAATGGTTTCCCTCCTAAGATCGGGTACCAGTGATTCTCTTCTATTTTCTTCTAACTTTCAAATCTGTTTTTAGCTTTCATATTACATGCCAATCCACATTGAATTTATTTTTATGAATGGTCTTAAGAAAGGTAAAGCCATGGTACATTTATGAGCCTTACTTTTTTTTTTTTTTTTCCCCTGTTGACCTACTCATTCCTTCATCTTGTCATCGCTTTTGTTCATTTCCTGTTTTTGTAGTTATCAAAAGTAGGGCATGCGTTTCCTGGGTGGTTTTCCTACAGTCAAAACAATGTACTACTGCTAAAGCCATTCCTTCTGGCTCTTGTTATTTGTGTCCCCAAACTGGGTACCAGGGCCTTGCCCATTGCCTCCCATCCCAAGCCACCTCCTTGAATTTTTGAGCGGTTGTTAAGAGCTTACAAACTGAAAGTATGGCCTGTAGAAAGTGCCCCCATTCAGGTCCCTCTGGCGTAGCAACAGTCAGGCATCCGTCTGGCCCATCCCTTTGTTGTTGGCCTGAGGACCTTCCAGGCTGAGAATAGGGTGCAACTCTCCCCATAGATTTTTACACGCCCACCCCTTGAGCAATACAGACATTTACTCATTCCTTAAGCAAACACAGCACTCCAGATACAGGGATGAATGAGAGGCAGTCCCTGCCCCCAAGGTACTCCCTCGCCCTTCTAGAATGCTCCAGAGAAACCTCTGAGTACACCTACCTCTTGAAAAAGACCTCATGGGCTGACATCATGGGAACCTGCCCCATCTCATTCAATTTACTCAACAAATATTTGTTAAGCTCCTACTGTTTGCCAAGAACTGCACTGGGTGCTGGGACACAAAGAGAGCTCCAGAAGCTGACCACCGAGCGGAAGGCAGACAGATAGAGGTGGTGACACTTCAGTGGGCTAGAACTCAAGTGGGTGAAAACTCAGGCCTCAGACGTTATGGCTTTCTGGCTTATTCATCACCACCTGCCAGGGACTTATCGGGTATTTTAGCCAAAGCATGTCTTTGGTTAAAATATTCAAAGTCACAGCAATGCTGATTGTAGTCCAGGTCCCCTGAGACCCTTCAGTGTCGCTCTCAACGCCCTCCAGACCCACCCCTGAGAGTTCCAGAGGAAGCCAGCTGAGGTTGATGAATGAATGGATGAACACATGGCTGGAAGAACTGAAAGAAGGAAGGGGTGAGTGAATGATCTTCTCTCAACCAGGAACTGCCTGGGGTCACTGGGCCTCACAGCAGTCAACGCCAAGAGCAGCAGCCTGGGAAGAGATAACACAAGCCAGGCACCTTAGAAATTTCCTTTCCTTTTATCCCAGTGACCCAAACCCGTGGGCCCCACTGATGTTTATTTTGGCTTCTTTGCCCTGAAGCCTAAGGCAGCTCTTGTGTGGGGAGCTGCTTAGCTGACAAATCTTTTAATGGATGAATTAGCTAGCTTCTTCTGTGGTCCCTGATAGGTCAGACAGCTTTCAGCCACACACCAAAAAACTGGAAAATAAGCTCCCCAATCTGCAAGCAACCAAATCCTGGTCATTCTGTGATAAAAAATCTTAGAGTGATCAGGGCTCTGTCTGTCTGTCCATTCTCATATTAGGAAATGGAGAGGAGAGAGAAGGAAAGCAAAAAGCAAATGATGAAATCAGCCACTTTTCAACAGTCTCCCAAACAGGTCTACTGAAGAAAACGAAGAAGAGGCTTTGATATTGGGTTTTGGGTTGGTTGTTTCCCCCTCCCCTCTGGGCCCCTAATAATGGTAATCAAGAGTTGATTTCAGAGCAGATCTTTGCTTCTTCACAACACCCTCAAGATGGTCTCTTACATCCTTCTTTTCCCCAGCAACTGCTCCAAAGCTTGCTGTAAGGTCTCCTTTGCAGCCCTAACACTTGACCTTCCTACCCCCAAAGAAATAACTCCCTTAGTGTTTAAAAATTTGCATTTTTATCCAATAATATTGTCATTCTGACCTGGGGGTTGGGGTGAGGTTGGAGGGGATGATGTAGGCACATGAGCCTTTCCTGTTGCTACCCTGTCTGTTCTCATCAATCTTTGACATTTTCATTTAATCCCTTAGCTCCAGTCTGCCAAACATTTGTTGAGGTACAGTGTCGTGCACTCTTACAATTGTCAAAGATAATTAGAATCTTGTTCTGGATGGCTTTCTACTCTCTTTCAATTCATTACTGCTTGGACTATCAACCCTAAGCTGCCAAAGGTCTAGATTTACTTTCTGTTTCTCAAGCCTCAGTTTCTTCAGAAGTACAATGGGGATCATCTCCAGCTTACAATGCTGTGTAAGAACGGGGGTAACCGATGAAAAGGACCTTCTATTTATTTGAGCAAGTAGAGGTACTCAACAACCGGTAGACATTATTATCATGGTCACATATGTCATTTGTAGTACCTTATTATTCACAATTTATTTTGTAGCCCAAGTATCTTCGATCCTAAAAAAGAAAAGGTGGTCCAAGCCATGGCTGTGCTTTTTCTCCTAGCTGGGGATACAAAATAGGAGGAGCAAGAGAGAAGGGAGCTAGGAGCATCCCCCAGGGAAGAAAAAAAATGAGTGAATTCTAGGTCCACATTACCAGCCCACCTGGCTGCTTTTTTTTTTTTTTTTTAAGTATGTCATACTTATTCCAAAATCCTTTCTTAATTCCACTTACTTTCTTTCCCTTTTTCCTCTCCCTCTCCCTCATTCTCTGCTCTGCTTCAGGAGTTATCACAACTACAATTTCTTCTCTATGCTCCCAGCCTAAAGAACCTTAGGCACCTGAGGAGAGAGCTACCTGAATCCCAAGCACAGAAGGATAAGCAGGCCTTGTGGAGACACACTTGCCTGCATTGCCTTCCCAGGGACGCCTGGCCAGGAGTTCCATTGTCTAGATGCCACTCCTGCATCCTCTGACCCATCCTCTCCCTTATGCCTCCCTGAGAAAGGCTTAATTGATAAAAGAAAGCACATCACTGATGTATCACATACCAAGCCAAAATTAAAAGAAAATGGACAAGGACTATTTAGAAATAATCTCCCACCGCAGTTGTTATGAATCCTTGAAGGAAACTCTAGTTGCGGGTGAGGTTTTTACTCTCTTTCAGGTTTCTCTTCGTACTCTAAAGTCTCTCCCTGTACAACCTCATCCATCCATCCATCCATCCATCCATCCATCCTTCCATCCATCCTTCCATCCATCCCTTCAATACTTCCTCATTAGTTATCTTCCCTGTGCCAGGTACCATTGGAGGCTTTGGAGACATAGCATGACATTGCTGACAAAGCCCGTGCCCACATCAGGTTTACACTCTAACAGGAGGTGGGGGCAAATCATAAACAAACATATAAATTCTGTAAGTTAAAGAGTGGCGGATCAGGGATGGGGGTGACAGTGAAGGAATGCTCAGTAAAAAGGGGAAACAGGGATGTTACCAACAAAGATGATGACCCTTGAGAAAAGACATTAAAGAAAGGGAAGATGAGTTAGGTGAACTTCTGTAGGAAGACCATTGCAGCAAAGTAAACATTGAATGAAAAAAAGGGCTTCAAGTGTTCAAATGACAAGGGGAAGAAAATGAGACTGCAGGAGGGAGGGTAAGAACGAGGAGAGCAGCAAGGAGCCAAGGACCTGTCAAGTGGGGACACATCGGCATGATTAGGAAAGTGGGTTTGTTTTAAAGGAAATGGATGCTATTATAGAATATTGAACAGAGGCTGGATACAATCTGACTTATGTTTTAAAAGGACCATTTGGACTAGGTGGGGGAGAAAAGGCCGTTGGAGAGCAAGGCTGGGAGAGAGAGACCAGTTGGGAGCTTGTTTCTACAGCTGAGACAATTGACAACGTGGGAGGTCATTAGCGATTGGGAAGTCCATGCGGGCTCATTTTTCACCTTCTCCTCCCACCAATCCAGACAGAACTTTAAGTGGGGTTTCCAGTTCTTCAGAAAAAATACATGAGGCCATATTAACCATCTTCTATTTTACTGAAGATTCCTCTGGAAGGCCTGTAGATGGGGGACAATTTATATCTCAATCACCCACAGCAAAGCCATGCTGACAGTGTCATGTGACCATTACACCCTCCCGTGCTCCTGCCTGGTAGACAGCTCACCTTTCCCTTCCAAAACCTTGAAGGTTTCTTTTCTCCCTACCATGCAAAGATACCCATCACTTCCCCAGCTTCTAGTCCCAGAAAGCGCATAACCAATATCCCATAGTGTTTGAAAAATAAATTGTCTTTCCATTGACGAGATCTACTCTCCCCTTAAGGTGTTGTTGAAACCATCCATTGTTCTTGAGTATGTTTTTGCAATCTATCTCCTTACTCCAAAGAATTCATCTGTACTGTTTTCTCCAAAAAGAATTCTGCCAGTTGAAATTTTCTACATCTCATCATGCCCATTTTTAGCAAATTTCCATTGTGTCTAATGTCAGTGATTCTGTTTGCTCATGAGGATTTCCTCCAGCAGACCCACACTTCTAAGGCATATCACCACACCCTTGGCATTAATAATACCATCTGTCACTTAGCAAATATTGGGGAAATAGAACTGATCAGGCAGAAATCTTGATCTTACTCTCTTGTGATGAACCACACAATACAGATGGGGGAGGCTGATGAGTCAATGTTTTTTCTGCATTTTATAAACTGTATGAAAACTAATAAACCATTATCTCAAAGGGAAGCACAGAAATTTAAGGATGAGTAGTTCTTGCCAGAGATAGTAATAAAGTCCTCACCTCCCTTCTTCCCTCTTTCCTCTTCATTCCTGGATAGTTTGCATGGTTTCAGAGCCTTCCTCTTGCTTTGCCAATTAAATCAACTGCAGTATTCTGGGGGGCAAGGGGAAGGAATATCAGTGTTCCATGGAGAATGGAAACTTCTCAAGGGTGGGGATCTCGTCTCTCCATGTGCTGTCCAGCACCTGGGATGTGTTGTTCTTGGTACCTCTCCAGGATATACACTTTCCATTGCAATTTGTCTAATCACACTGAGCAGACTACAGATGAATTGCTTAATTCAGTAGGTCCCTCTGACCTTCAGCGTCTGGTTACAGAGCTGGGTGCGAAGGGTGCCCTGTAATGACTGAGGACTGGCTGTCGCGTGTTCTACTTCACCGTTCCCTGTCACCAGCTCTCTGGATGTAGCTGGGAATGGCGGGTGGTCACGAGGCAGCAGCCCTGTGAGCCAAAGAGCTGAACTGGGTTTAACACATGTGCTCATTGTGAACCAGATCTTAAAGAAAGCAAACTGCAAAGCTTATCAGATCTGTGGCATCTAGCCTGCTCGATATAATGCCAACCATTAAAAATCTAGTGTCTCAATATGACTCTGCATGGTTTTCTACACTACATAAGAAACAAGGAGCCTGAATAAATCATTAAATTCTATGATAGGTAGATTCTGAGCTACATGAGGGTTGAAGGCTGGGTCCAATCGGGATTCCCCAGAACATTCTTGCACACTGCCTGTCTCAGAGGGTGCCCAGTTAGCTTCCGTGAACCACACATGCCCTGTGTGCCTCCTCCAGGCTGGCTCCCTGTTGCTAATCGCTGAGAAATCATGCTTCCTCATGTTTTTCAAGACAGCAAGGGAATCGAATCTCGGGATATTCTTGTCTTCACATCAAAGCCCTAAAACCAGTGATCCCATTTCCATTCCTTTTTCTTAAACCACTTCAGAGAAGAAATACTTCTAATTCTACCAGCAAAATCCTAATTACGTGCTTGGATCTTCAAGGTGTAATGAGAGAGCCGTTGTTACCGCCCACCCTCCAGGATGTTGACAAGGTCCCTCCTCAGCTCTGACTCTCCCACCCGGGGCCTGGCCCGGCTCCTACCACCCAGAAAGTGACAGACAAGCCCACGGGCAGAGGTCTTGCCCTTAGGGTGCCGAACCGAGAAAGACAAAGACAGGGCCTCCTCCAGAGAAGTGAGATAACCCGTCCTCCCTGTCCCTGGGTTTCCTAACCGCTTCCCTAGTGAAGAAGCAAAAAGACGTGGAGTCTCAATTAGTCACCATATGCACTCAGCGTGTATCTGCTGACCTTATCTTTATGATAATTTCACAGTAACAGCTGGGAGGGTAGATTCCCCACCCCCCCCCCCCCACCGCCGCCCCCATCTCCTTTGCTGGAGTGCAGGAAAAGACACCAGTAGGGAGGGAAAAGGACACCAAGGATCTGGGCTTCACTCCCTAGTGAGGAGATCCGCATTCCTAAGTCCAGATCTTGGGAGAAGTAAAAAGGCAAAGATTCCCCTCTGATTGAGCACAGAGCACGTACACCAAGGTACCCAAAGTCTCCAGCCTTTTCGTTTACAGATCGTTTCTTTCCAGTTGAGAGTCACGCAGTCCCATCTGGCAAGCTGGGCTCTCGGCTGAGCGAAGGGTGAGACTAGCATAGCAAATACTGTCTGTGGCCTCCCTGAGCTAATTTAATAAATTCCCCGCTCGTGAATCACACCTGGGACACGCCTAGTGCCGAGTTCCCGAGCCCCGTAGAAGCAAGTCACTAGGTACTGCCTTTCACCCTTCTGTGCTTCTTTGCACAGACTGACCTCTTCATCTGAGATGGGTTTCCCCTCTTTAACTTCAAGTCTCTAAGAGGACTTCATTCACAGTAACCCAGCTGGGAGGCAGATATGTGAAGGTGTGACGACAAGCTGGGGCCCTGTCTTCGGGTGGGTTTGGAGCCAGGTGTGTGTTCCGGATACACACCTGTGCCTGGGATCTAGTCATGCCCTATCCTTACCCCTGGTTCAACCAGAACTCTTAAGACCCCAGTCATAGTAAGAGTTCTAAATCTCCCAAACCTAGGATATCTACAGAAAAAAAAAAAAAAATCAAATGAAAATTTAAGGAGAAAAAAATTAAAAAGATTATCAAAAAAGATGAAGAAATTGTATTCCATCCGCACGCAAGGTTTTCGTAATTTATGAATCTGAAAGCTTTTTAAAGGAAAACTGAAAGCTGCTGGGACTCTCTTGTACAGTGCAGAGCACAGATATACATGCCCACACATACACACATAATTATTTAAATCATTTGAATTGGAATATATTTAAAAAACATTTCCTCACTGACTATTCAAGCCTCAGTGAAAAAGCCTCAGGACTCAAGCATGGTTATAAATCATCCATCCAAATATTTGCATCAGACAACTAGAGCAAAAATAACAAAAATAAATGCCAGTAACCCACATTAGTCTAACTCGTAGTACTTCCCTGTCTGGGTAAATTGGTTGTAAGCCTTGCATCCTGTCCCCAAAGTGATTTTGGAAGACACAATTTTCTACTGATAATTGCTTAAAAAAAAAAAAACAAACTGAGTTTCATATATAAATTTTTTAAAGATAGTTTTATTTATTTGAGAGAGAGTGAGAGTGAGAGAGGAAGCAGACTCCCGAATAAGCACGGAGCCCAAGGCAGGGCTCAATCTCACCACCCTGAGATCGTGATCTGAGTGGAAACCAAGAGTAGGATTTTTAGCTGACTGAGCCACCCAAGAAGCCCCAAATTAAATTTATGCATCAAGACTATAACGTACTCAATTCTCTCACTTCATCTTTTCAGACTTTTAAACCCAATTTGAGGCCATGTCTTCAAAATAGCCATCATGAGCATGACTTTGGTGACTCAGGGGTGCGTGCTTTTCTGTGGAGCATATGCTGAGAAGGATCCTGCGGAGCCAAAGCCCATGCGGTCCTTACTGTGTTACCCAAGGGCTGAGCACAGTGTCCCATGGCAGTGGCCAGTCACAAATGTAGAAATGGAAGGATAGTTTTGAAAGAATATCCAAAGTAAATAATTAATGGCTGAACTAGCTAACTTCAAAAAGCAGAATATCACCGTATATTATAATTTTGGGGACACACATTTCAAATCCCCTTGTCCTTTGACAAGGACTGGGGGCTCAGGGAAAGGCTTTGTAAAAGAGTCCTATCGGATACCAGGTGGCACCAATACTTCTCTTCCATCCACGTATTCATTCAGTGACATTTATTCCAGAGACTACCATGGTACGTCACAGGGAGGGGAGATGGGGCAATGGAAGGCACTGCCTTCCCAGGATTAGGAAGATTATACATATATTCTTCCTTTTCCTTCCATTCCTTAGAGATCGGCTTGGTAACCACCAGAATTTGTTGATGATGGTGATGAAGAAGAAGGAGGAGGAGAGGGAGGGGGAGGGGAAAGGGGAGGAGGAGGGGGAGAGGAAGAGGAAGAAGAAGGAGTAGGAGGAGAAGGAGAAGAAGAAGGAGAAAACTGAACCTGCTGTGGGCATTTTTTCATGTTCCCTTAGAAGAGGGTTTTTCAATTTCAGCACCATTAGCATTTTGGACCAGATAATTCTTTGTTGTTGAAGGCTGTCCTATTCATTGTTGGATGTTTAACAGCATCCCTGGTTTCCACCCTCTGTATGCCAATAGCACTCTCTCCCCAGCTGTAACAATCAGAAGTGTCCCCTGGAGGGGTGGGGGGAGCAAAAGCATCTTAATGGAGAGCCACCGACTTATCAGAGGCGGACAACAGGAAGTGGTGTGGATGGCTGAGTAGGGCAAGCGTTAAGAGAAATTAGGGAATGGACAGTGTGTGTGTGTGTGTGTGTGTGTGTGTGTGTATTTTAATGGATGGTATAGAATTTCACTTACCTAGTGATTTTTTTTTACCACCACCTTTAAACATTTGCTTCCTGTTAGAATGTAAAAAGGAGTAAAAGATCTTTGGGCTGTCATCTGCTCACAAGGTGATACACAGAAGACTGGGGACAAGAAAATCCTGGGAGATACGAGATACATGGCGCCTTTGTTAAGTGCAAGGCAGAAGCTGTCAAAGGCTGCAGAAGGGGGTAGAAAGCTGATGGAAATCTCAACAAGGGTCTCTAGGCTTCTGCTGGAGGCAGAGTAGAAGAACTGCAAGGTGTACCTGTGAGATACGCTAGGATTTCACTAAGAGGTGAAGGCTGGGATCAGGACAGAAGAACTAAAGTAACAACAGGGTCTCTTGCCCACCTCCACTACAAAGTTTACTGATCAAAGCTCTACACTAAAAGTTTGACAGAAGAGGAGACATGCCCTCTTCTCGGTGTAGAAGAATTGGTCTGGGTCTCCAGTGTTCTTATTAATGCATGTTGTCTGGCATTAAATCTAAAATAAAGAAACACTGAAAATCTAAAATTAAGGAACATATGAAAAAATTATCAAAAAAATTATCAAAGAAAAATAGTTAATATAACCAGAGCTCAAGATGTATTGGTATTTTCAGAAAGAGTCTTTAAAATTATATACAGATATATGTATATAATCCTTAATAAGAGATTAGCAGTTAAAATCCAACAACACACAAAAAGTCATGATTAATAAATAAAAATCATGACCAAGTACGATTTATCCAGAAATGCAAAATTAGTTTAATGTGTGAAAATAAATCAATGTGATTTGAATGAGTGAATTTATTAGGAGAACAAAGAAGAAAACAATTATTTCAATAAATGCAGAAAGTGCACTAGATGAAATTCAACACCCATTCATGACAAAAACTATCAGCAGATGGAAATAGAAGAAACCTTTTTCCATCTAATTGCAAGCTATTCTTCAAACTAATGACACCAAATGCTTTTCCTCTATGATGGAGATTAAGGCAAGAACATCGGCTCTTACTTTTATTTTGTAATATTCTAGAAGTTGTGGCAATTCTGTAAGAAAAGTCAATGCAATAAAAAGTGTAAAGATTCCAGAGGAGGGAATCAAACTTATCAATGAAAACAATTTTGTGCATAGAAAATGCAATGGAATCTGCATAAATATTAAAACTAAGAAGTAAATTTAGCAAAGCTTCAGGATACAAAGTCACTATGCCTAGGGCATACCCTATGCCTAGAAAATTGGCAAATGTAATTTTTAAGACATTACTCATGATAACATCCAAAAAGTTAAATAAGTAGGAATACATATAGTGAAAGGTGTGCCAGATCTCTATACTTGGAAAACTAAAAAATATTGTCAAGACAAATGAAACCTAAATAAATAAGAAGAAATATTATTTTTATAAGCTGGTAGACTCAACATATAAAGTTGTCCATTCTCCCTAAACTGATGATAAATTCAATCTAATTTTATTAAAAAATCCAGCTGACTCTTTTAAAGAAAATGACAAGCCAAATCTAAAATAAATATAGAAATCCAGGGGATTTGGAATAACCAAAACAATTTTAATAAAGTTGGAAGACTTACATTAACCAATTTTTTTTTTAATTTATTCATTTATTTTTGAAGGAGAGCAAGAGAGTGTGAAAGTGGGTGGAGGGACAGAGGGAAAAGCGAACTCCGCAGTGAGTGGAGAGCCCCATGTAGGACTCAATTCCGGGACTCTGGGATTCATGACCTGAGCCAAGTGCTGACATTTAACCAACTGAACCACACAGGTGCCTCTACATTAGCCAATTTTAAGACTTATTCTGTAGGAAATGAGATCATAGTCTGTGGAACTGAAGGGGGTCCAGATATAGATCAATAGAACAGAACAGAAGACTGATTTACTCTATAAGCCAACTGATTTTCAACCAAAGGACCAAGTCATTCTAATAAGAAAATTAGACTTTGAACACAACTTTTGAACTGCTGGGACACCTGAGTGTTTGGGGGAAAATTAATCTTGACTTTCTATTTCATACCATACAAAATTAATTGACTTTCCATTTCATATCATACACAAAAATTAATTTGATATGGATCATAGACCTGAATGTCAAAACAAAATATAAAACTTCTTTGTGAAAATGCATGAGGGTATCATCACCATTGGAAAGGCAAAGGGTTTCTTGAACAAGGTATAACAAGCATTAATCATAATAGAAGAAATTGCTGGGGGATCCTGGTGGTGGTATTATGGAGGGCACGTATTGCATGGAGCACTGGGTGTGGTGTATAAACAATGAATTCTGTTACACTGAAAAGAAATTAAATTAAAAAAATTTAAACAAAACAAAACAAACACAAAAAAAAAACATGTATTCTGCCCTAGAATCTTTTATTCTAGAAATTCATTATAAATAAATAATCACAGAAGTGTAAAAAAAAAAAAGAAGAAGAAATTGCTAAGTCAAACTGCATGAAAATTAATAATTTATTCATCAAAGGTCATGATAAAAAAATGAATTATCAAACCACAGATGGGAAAAACATCTATGCAATATATACATTTGATAAAGGATTATATCCAGAGCATATATAAGATTCTTAAAAACCCCAAATTTTTAAAAAAGCCCAATTTATAAAAATAGTCAAGAGATTTGAACAGACCCGTAACAAAAGAAAAAATTGCCGATAAGCTCGAGAAAAAGCACTCAGCATCACAGATCATAGGGGCCTGCCCACTGACACCACAAAAGGATATTGTTTCACATAAATCAAGAGAGCTGAAATAATAAAAAGTGAAAATGCCAATGTGGGCCTAAGTAAAATTAAAATATTGGTGATTCCATATGTGAAGCAATTGAAACTCTTAGGTATTGCTAATAAACGTGTAAAATGGTAAGAACACTTGGGAGAAATTTTGGAAGTTGTTTATAAAGTTACCACATATCTGCTTATGGTCCTACAAGTCTACTTACATGAGAGAAATGGAAAAAAAATGAGTGCACCAAGACTTTTACAACAGTGTCCATAGCCATCTTACTAATATCTGTAGATGGAAGGCAGTCCAATAGTACCCACAGAGGAGAGCTGATGAGCTTACAACGTATTTATACAATGGAATACTACAGAGGAATAATGTGGAACCAACTTCTGATGCCAACAATGTCACGGGCAACCCTGAAGAAACATCATGTTGAACGAAATCACCCAGACCCAGAAGAAGACATATCGCATGCCTCCGGTTTATAAAGGCAAAACTAATTTATGGTGAGACAAATCAGAATAATAATTTCCTCTAAGTTCCATCAGAAGGTAGGGTGGAGTCAGAAAGAGTGTGCATTTGTTGCAGGGGTGGGGAGTTTAAGTGACTGCAAAAAGACATGATTTATTTCTCCAGGAGATGTTCTACACCTTGGTTTGGATAAGTCTATAGAGTTGTCCAATCCCACCAATCTTACTGCATAAAAATTAGACTTTATAAAATTTTTTAAGTATAAAAGATGCAAAATTTATAAAGCTGCTTGAAAAATGAAAGGCAAAATCTCTGAAGATATTGTTTGGAGGAACACAAAACAAAAACTTCCTGAAATCCACTGGCCACGACACTGTTACAAACCAACGAAAGCGTGATTCTTTGCATCTACTCCCTCTACCTTTTGGCACAAGCCTTTTGGTACTACAGTTGTGTCTAGTTGAGTAGAGATTCTAGTTCAGAATCCCTGGATCAGAGTCATGAAACTGACCAAGTAGAAAGACCAGTGGAATTAACCAAGAGAGTGTGAATGCTCAGCTGGTCTTGAAGTCAAGTGTCAATCAACAAACACATACTGCCCATTGAGGCCCATCATTGCCTTTAGTTCCAGTCACAAGTGGAGGGAAACATACTTACAGGGCACCTACTTCTGTCAAAGAGTTCAGGGAGTCAAATTCTCCAAGCGGCTCAAGGCCAATCAGCAACAAAGATTTGCTTACACCCAGGCCAGTCTTTCTTGATGCTCTCTCTTTCCCTCGATGTATTTGTTGATGGGCCTGAGCAAGGAAAGAAAGCTTCAAGTGAAACCCAAGCATTAGTAAGAAATTAGAGTTGACACATCGGTGTGGAGTGGGTGGGGAAGGAGGGAGTGGGGACAGCATCTCCCATGTCAAGCATATTTCTCACTGCTACAATGCTCTGTATTCTCTGATGTGTCTTTTCCCATGGAGGAAGTTCTTTGTGAAAGAGGGGGAGGTGAGCTAGCTCGTGGGAAGAAAAGTCTCTCAAGCTGTGAGCAGTAAATTGGCTTGTGCCCAAGTAATGTCCTCAAGGTGTGCCATGAGAGATGAAATCACTTGGCTCATTTTACCGTCTTCAGGATGGCGTCAAGACCTGACAAAGCCGGGCAACATGCACAAGGAAGCGAATCTGAGGCAGGATGGTGGCTCTGGAGAAGCCTTCCATGTGCAGCTGAGATGGGGACCTTATGTGGGAAAAGTGTGCAGGAGGCCTTGGCCCTGAAGAAGAAAGCTAGGTTTCGGAACAATGACGTGAACTGCGGGGAGTAAAGATGCACACCTGGGGCGCCTGGGTGGCTCAGTGGGTTAAAGCCTCTGCCTTCAGCTCAGGTCATGATCCCAGGGTCCTGGGATTGAGCCCCACATCGGGCTCTCTGCTCAGCAGTGAGCCTGCTTCCCCCCCTTTCATTCTGCTTGCCTCTCTGTCTACTTGTGATCTCTCTCTGTCAAATAAATAAATAAAATCTTTAAAAACAAAATGCACACTTGATGCCCAGGCCGAACTAAGACATATAAGGCTCCTGGAGGCATGTTATAATTCTGGCACTCCTTCAGATGATTATTCTCTACATATTTGTTTAGCATTTATTTAGTGAAGGAAAGGGACAAAAATGCTATTTGGGAGGAGGAGGTACACTTTCTTGAAATATAGCACACACACAACATAGATCATAATGCACAGCTCCAAGAATTCCAACAAAGGGAACACACCCATGTTTTCAGCACCCAGACCAGGAAATGGAACATCAGAAGTCCCTCAGGCTCCGCTAGTTGTGGCCACCCCCTGCTCCCCCATCCCCCGCAACCAAAGGGAATGACTTTCTTGAATTCTAGCACTGAAACTCCTTTTTTAAATTCATGAGCTTGTAAAGCTCCTTTTGTGACCGTATTACCAAATTTATCATTTCAACTGACTCTGCATCATCTTTCATTTCATGGCTTCTTTTGTTGCCCAGAGTTGGAGAGCAATTTTTATTCACATTCCTCAGCAGAGGTCCGCGACACGCATGTAATGATGAAGCAGTGTTCCCTGGAAAGAGCACCTCATCGTGCCTTCTTTGGGTTCAGAATGTTGGCTGCCTGTCACTGCTGAGCTCGGGTGATTGCCAGGTGGCTGGACTCAGAGGCTGTTAGCGATCTGTCATTGCCCGAGGAACATGTTTCATGCACAAAAATAGCAGAGATAGGTTGAGGCTAGGAAGGTCTTTATTTCTACTGAAGGGCGCTATCTACTTTAGCAGAAGCAGAACAAAATTCTGTTTTGCCAGTGATGAAAGGAGAGGCTGGTGGGAACCTGAGTTAATGAGCACTGTTTTTCTGGTTAATTGCAGTGATGTGTTAGCACCGGTTTTCTTAGAGATTGGTACCCCCACAGAGATGCCCAGTCTTTTATCTCATACATTTAGGGCAAAAAAAATTTTTTTTTCCCATTCTGCAGCTTGACGGACCTTACTGTCTTCTGGACTGAACCTTTGTATTGATTCTCCGTTCAGGTTTATAGAAGAGTTTAAAGTCAAGGGTGGGAGAGATTCCAATCATTTTCCCCAAAATACAGGTTTGGGATTGTCATTTCAATTACCAGACACTGAAAGAGTGCCTTTTCTCTATATTGAAGACACAGAGATAAGTAACACCCAGTCCCTCCCCTACAAGAATTCACTGTCAAGTGGGGAATGAGATGTGTAAACAAATACCAGAGTAGAGACAGCAAAGCCCTTTTGCCTTGAGGAGTCCAGGAAGACCTCATACAATAGAAAACATTTGAAGGGAGTCTTGAAGAATAAATAAAAATTTCACCAGCAGAACCGTGAAAAAAGGCCATTCCGCTCTGAGGAAGCAGTATCCAAAAACCTGGGACAGAGAGAAAGCTCGCAGTCAGAGTGAGGAACAGCTAACGTAACCTTTTTTTCAATTATAATGTGAAGGACGCCAACATCGGAGACCTGCTCAAATGAAGACCTGCTCAAATGAAGTTTTCTGGGTCCCGCCATGTACTAGATCATCGTTCCTGGGGTTTGTGACCTCAGGATGTTCATTTTTGGCAAACCTTACAGGTAATTCTGTTGCACATAAAATTAGAGAAGCATTGCCCTAAAGTAGGAGGTAAATGTCAGAGGGTAAAGAAAAAAACAGGAGAAGTTGGAGGTATACAGTGAAAGTTTTGAGTCAAGTATTAAAAGCTGGTCTCTGGAGTGTTCTTGTACGTGGAATGCTAATCTTTGCAATCACACTATGTGGTAGGTACTGTTATCTCCAATGTTATGTACGAAAAGATGGAGACTTGGGAAGGTAAAATCGCTTTCCAAAGTCACATAAGTGGTGGATCCATGATTTGAATCCCGGTGTGACCATGCTCTTGCTCATCTCACGGCATTTGGGCCAATTTCCTTCAGACATTTGTGCTGACTTGGTCCCCTTTCTTCCCATATTCTCCCTGTAAATAAGGACACTCCCAGTTGGGTGTAATGATTGGGCAGAATTGGACCTCACCTGCAGATCTCCATTCCACCCCAGGAATGAGCCAGCTGGAGTCCTTTGTGTTCCTGACTGATTCCGTGTGCCCAACTCCCATGCCCCAGACCCTTATCTATAGGTAGTGCCATCAAGATTTGATTTGGATTCCTTCGGAACACTTGTTTGATTTCTGGAGTTGTCTTCTTTTGGTTTCCTGTTCTAACCATTTGATGATCTCTGTCAAAAGCTGGTGGTTTATAGACATCTTGTCTGTTGGGTGAAAGGTACTTAGGGTTTGGTCAGTCTCTTCTCTTTGTCTATTTTGAGCTCACATCGACTAAGAATTTAATGCCAATCGGAAGTGAATGTCCAGACTGGTGAGTTTTGTATTTCTGGGTTGATGATCGACCTCTAGCTGAAATTTTAGAATTGAAACCATAAGCTTTCTTTCTGTGTGAGCTGTATGTTTATACACCTGTAACTGAGAAAGGCATTTGCCTGTTATTGTGTGAGTGTGTAATACTTCCTATCTCTTGATGGTCTTAATAAACTAGATTAGAAAATCTCTTAAAGGAGCTCTAGTCTGATTGGCTTAGAGATAAATAAGCACTCACATAAACTGAACATTCCTTAAAGTCCCAGAAAAAAAATAAATTAGACCTTAACACTTCCAGTGTGGGGAAAAAAGAAATATTCTTATAGAAACCAACTCAGAAAAAAGCAAGAAAGAAAAAAAAAAAGAAAGAAAAGAGAAATAAACTAACTCAGAAATAGCTTAAGAATTCAAGTTCACAAATTTGGCTAAGTTTTGACAAGAAATACTAGCTTAATAATTTTGGTTTCATGAAAACAGCTGTTTTCTCTGATTTATTGGTGTTAAATTTAACGTAAGCATAGATTTTTATTCTACTTGTGTATGTTCTTTCTCAACTTTACAGATCTACTGATTGAAAAAGCTAACATGACTTCTAGTAAATGTTTAAGACTTTGAAACATGTTAATCAGTGTTTTACCCATTTGAATCATTGCTCTGAAAAACTTTATTTCAGCGATAACTGTTACTGTGGTATGTCAGCTTGAAAAGAATTTGCAAGATCTTTGAGAAACGTAAAACTTTGAACCATACTATACTGAGTAAATGAAGGGATATTCATTTCATGGTTAGGTCATTATAATTTTGCCTTTTCGTTTCATGTAGTTTGGAGGTGCCATATATTTGTGTGTGTGTGTGTTGTGTGTGTGTGTGTGTGTGTGTGTGTGTGTATTTTTTTTTAAAGGTCCCTGGAAAATCACCATGATTTATTCTTTCCTCTATCCAAATAAAAAAAAAAGTCTTGAAATAATTAGGCATATTTGAAGCGTTCCACTGATGAGTTAGCACACCAGAAGAGATGCTTAACTTTCCCTAGGTGAGATGTGTATGGATACAATGTCATAAATATTTCAGAAATTGTGTGTTACATGAGATGTTCCTGGAGAATTATCAGTACCCTTTTTATTCTTGACATGTTTCTGTCTATCAGAGTCCTAGTACTGCTTTGTCTAATATTAGGCAACAATGGCATAGTGCTATCAGTCATAAATTCAGGTATCTTTTGAAGATGTTATTTATTTATCTGAGAGAGAGAGAGAGAGAGAGAGAGAGAGCACATGAGCAGGGGGAGGGGCAGAGGGAGAAGCAGGCTCCCTGCTGAACAAGAAGCCTGATGCAGAACTCAGTCCTAGGACTCTGGGACCATGACCCCAGCCAAAGGCAGCTGCTTAAATGACTGAGTGACTCAGACATCCCAATTTCAAGTATTTTTTTAAAAAAATATTAACTCGATCACAATTTTACTTCTTTAATTTGAATCTGGCATCTTTGGGACAGTGACTTTCAATATGAGATTCATATCACTCAGCTATGGAGTTTCATCAACATAGAGATGTGTAGGACCTACTCCAGACTTACAGAATCGCTTTCTTTGATATTCTTGACATATTCTTGAATATTCTCACTATACATCTGGTATACTATATTCATGGTTTATCATGTCAGGATTGTTACAGTTATGTATGAAGATGTTTTTTTTTTTCTCTGCAAAGATAATGTTCATCTATTTTTATAAATTAGATGTAATATCCATTCTTCTTTGACATTAGAGTAGCAATTATGTTTGTAATTACTTTGTCTCAAACTTTTTGGGTTGACTTTATTTTGTTTTGCGTGTCACATAAACGACCACGTTTTTTGGGTCAGTTGCACTATCCTTACAGCGAACAACCCTCAAATATTTCACTACTGAAGATTATCGGTCATAAGCTTACCACAGCTATTTAAAATCTTACATCATCTACAGATAATGCTTTGTTTTATGCAAATGCTTCCCTGAAGCTCTTGCAATCAGCTACAGGCCAGAGTACTTCCTCTCCAACCCAGAAGTACTTTGGGGTATAAAGTTCTGGTAGCATCACTTAAACAAGTGGGCTAAGATCATACCCACGGACTGAGTCAGGATTTCTAGAACTCTGACAAACAGATGGGCTCATGAGACTGTTGCTCCAGACAGAGAAGAACAAGATTTAATTACCTAAGACTGAATGAATGGATGAAGAATGACTATGCTTTTGTCTGGAATGTGGTTGTTCTAACATCCTATTTTCTGAGGAATAAGGAAGCCCTTACCTTCCTCTTCTACTCTTTATAACTGGTAATTTAGCAGATGCTGTTTTTGTCAACTGTAAGATTTGCAAATGACATCTTACTCTTCTTGCCTGATTAATCCAGAGTTCAGAAACTCTGGCTGAGTATTTTTATTTTCGTGGCAATGGTTGCACATAGTTTCAATAAAAATCTGTCCTTGCTACCATGACATAATTGAAAATAGGGATTATGCAACCAAGGCTTTGTCTGGAATGTCATATTTGAGAATGTTGCTTATTTAATCAGATATGACCGGATACTTTGAGGAAATTAAGGTTAGCTTTATGGAACCAGTGTTTACAAAGCTCTCATAGGCAAACAGGCCTGACACCCGGCTTATACATTCCTAACCTCACAGGCAAGTAAGAAAGGTCATTTCCAGGAAGGTGCATGAGTCTCAGAATATTTGGGTGACCTCAAGAAGAGAGGAATTTGCCCAAACGTTTAGCTACTACAGCTAAAATCTGGTAGTAAGTTCTCAGCTTGACATCCTAACATGAAGAGACTTTTTAAAGAGTTTGATCTGAAATTCTTTGTGAAAATGTCCAGAAAGCAAACTGAAAATGTCCTATATGACAAATTATCATTCCTGCTATACCCATCTAGATAACTAAGCCAGATTTAACTAAACTGGCCTGATTTTGTGATCAATAATAACCTTTCCCTAAGATTATCTTTGACCAAAAGTGGGATGACTGCAAAGAGAAATTATGTATCTTAATGAAAACCATATGGCCTGTAACAGACCTTCGTTACAAGATTCTGACCCTGTCCACTGTCTTTGAGCTATTTTAGATAGAAATCCTTTTAAATTGTGGGTAACCATTGTGTATACAAACTCTGTATTGCGTGGTGGCTCTTTTAATTGACTCGCTCCCCAACTATGGAAAAATCCCTTTGGTTTTCTTTTTTTTTTTTTTTAAGATTTTATTTATTTATTTGACAGACAGAGATTACAAGTAGACAGAGAGGCAGGCAGAGAGAGAGGAAGGGAAGCAGCCTCCATGCTGAGCAGAGAGCCTGATGCGGGACTCAATCCCAGGACCCTGGGATCATGACCTGAGCTGAAGGCAAAGGCTTTAACCCACTGAGCCACCCAGGTGCCCTCCCTTTGGTTTTCTATCTGTAAATTGAACTAGTTCTTGTTAGCTTTCCAGACTGTCAATCTTTACCAGATTTTCAATCTTCCAGCTCCTTTCAATATCTGACCCTAATCCTTCAAACTAATGTTTCCAGTTTTTCTCCCTGCTGCCTGACTCAGTGTCGCTGAGAACTAGAACCTAACTATCCAGATCCCCATGAGACTCTTAAGTTGCTTGGCAGCTCACCCTTTTCCTTAGGACCCAAAGAAATACTGCGAGCTGAAGTCCAATGGCTTAACATTGCCTCAGAAACTCAGTGCCACTGCAGGCCAGCCATAGGTCTGATTTCTCTCTGAAAAGGCCCTGTCTGGACCATTAAGGAAGCCTGGTAGAATGCTAGGAATATGGATGGCCTGGAGATAACATGATCAGAAGCATCACCATCCTAGCTCAAGTGCTCCTAGAAACTCAACAAGCAGTGGTGTCTAACCATAAAGTGTTCCCCCACTGGCCTCTTGCAACCCCCGGGGCTGCTTGCCCTCAGAGTTCAGCTCCTGGCTTTCCACTAATACAACCTTATATGCTGGCATTTCTCTTTTTCACTGTAAGCATCTTTCTTTGAAGGGGCCTGATCTCTACCATCACTTCTTTACAGCTGCTTCCTTTGTTTGGTCAGGAGCCAAGCAAAAACTCTTGTAAACCATTTCTGAGAACTTGTTTTGCCCTACTCTTGTGGGCTACGGTTGCTGCTGAGTTGTTTGGTGATGAATGATATCCAGCTGGAACAAAAAGAGAGGACTGGCGGTGTCAAACTTTATCTGAGCCTTGTGTTCCTCAAAAGCCAGAGTTAGGATGTCTGCTTCCCCTTTGGGGTTCTGAGAAAGTGCTAGCCACAAAGGACCACCCTGCTCTTGCATATTCCTCTCTGCTCTTTCTCAATGACTCACAGGAGACCATCTCTAGCCTTCCTGGTGACTCTCGTAAGACTAATGGACACCTTCTTTGTTTGCTTGCTTCTGTAACACCCCAGGCCCCTTTCCTTTTCTTGAAACATTCTTCATTAATGAGCATTTTCTTAAGTGTAATGGCCTGAGTAAAATCATTTCTTTAATTATCCTGTGCATTTTGTCTTTCACCAAACTGAGGGACACCACCCAGGGCCATTGATGGAAGCACAATGACCCAGTTAACGGGGGGAACAAGCCCTTGAACAATGTCCATAACAGGGTGCTTGGTAATGGGCCCTTGGCAAGTTATGCTGGCCTGAAGAAGACATCTAATCCAACAGTTGGTTCAGTAGTTCCTCCTTGTATACGAAGTGGGAATTCTTGACATGTTGCAAGGACATTTGTGACCATATGGTGAATAGTAGGAGATGGGCAAAGTATCTGAACTACAAAATAATTTTATATTTGCTTAAGTATGGAGACTTTCAGTGGAGTTATTTCATCTAATTAGACACAAGTTTAGTAAAATTTTCTAAAGTTAGTTGAAGACTATTAGAATTGCATTCTTCTTATTTTAAAAATTATGTCCTCAAATTTTAATCCACTTGAATGCCACATGAAAATAAGAGACTTCTGTCACATTTGCTGTTGTTGTGTTGCTTTAAGATTTTCAATATTGTTAATTACTTTTTCTGGGTTTTAGCAGAATGACTTATCACAAAAATCAACACCACTTAGAAAAATTAAAGTCTGACTTTATTTATTGTGGTGGTGTTGCTTCAAGATTTAAGTATTCTTGAATTAATTATCCTTTCTGAATTTTAGTAGAATAAATCACATCTTGATGGAAACGATACTTATTTACCTTCACTGAGTCAGTTACATGAGCAATTTGGGCTACGTTCTTCTTATATCAATTGTAGACAGAGTGCTTTATTGAGACTCTTACATACCTTTGGCAGAATTCTGGATCTGTTGAGTATCTTATTTAATGAGAGGCTCAAGGTCCATTTTTTGTAGTCTCTTCCCACGAAACCTTCCTTGACACTACCATTCATTCTCCATCTCCCTGTCCCCAGGCAGAATTGATCACTGCCACTCTCGTACCATCATAAGACTTGTTCCTTCCTGAGTTTCATTATCTATAAAATAGGACAAATTTAACTACCTACCTCATTGGGGTATAGTCATGAGGAAATGAGTTGATGAGTGCAAACCTCTCCAAAGAGTGCCTGACGTATAGTAAGATTAAATAAGTGTTAACCATTATTACATGGGTTTGTCTCCTTTGTTACTATGAGTCTCATGAGGCCTGGGAACATTTACTGTTCATTCCCTCTAAGCTTGGGGCCCACATATCTAATTGACTATTTCACATTTTGCTTGGTTGAACAAAGCATATCAAATTCATTATGTCCATACTGAAATATTTACAGATGGGATGACAATGTTACTATGGAGTGGCTTCAAAGTAATCCACAGAGGGAAGGCAGAGTGTGGATAGAGGTGAAACAACACCAATTGTCTCTTGATAAGTATATGATGGTTATATGGGGTTTATTATGGTTTTCTTTCAAATGTTGGCTATGTTTAAAGATACCCCTAATAAGAAATTTAAAACTCAAGATGTCCAACACCAAAATCACAATACTTTCCCTCCTTCCTTCTCAATCTGGTCCTTCTCTAATGCTCCGGCCTCAGTAGATAACACTTTATTCTATAAGCAAAGAATGTCTGTGAAAGATCTTTCTGAGATGGGGAAATAACATAAATTATTTTTTGAGTTCTTTATAGCTCTGGATTCAATGAAAGTATGATTGAAGCATTTGGGGAAGAGTATTATGATTATGGTGAAATATAGGATGGATTGGAGTGGAGAGAAATAAAAGGATCCATCTCGTTGTGACAAATAATTACCACTAGAGCAGAGCCTGAGTAACGGAATATTTCAACACCACAAATTCTCCCAAAGAGACCCCTGTAAATGGGTCTTATGAACCTTCTTTAGTAGAGCCTCATTTTGGTCAGGGAAATATATAGACACCCTTCCATGGTCTGGAGGTTAACCTACAAGAGCAAGACTTGAACTTATAAGCAGCTCTTTCTTCGTGACGATCCTAGAGTAGACCTAGGACCTTACCAAACCCTGGTGTAAGACAAACCTCAGATTTGGAGGCCATAAAATTGCCCTGCTAAAAACGTTCAAGAAAACAAAGAATACCTTAGAATATTTCCATTTTTACCAAAGGAGATTGAGGCCCATGTAAAGGGAGCATGGAGAGTGAGAGAAACAGCATGGCAGGATGGCCGTGCAGCAGGAGGACAGAGATGGGCAGAGTGACTCCGGTGGGCAAGGAGACAATGGGATTCCACTCAGTAAAGCTGTACAGAGGATAACTGACCAAGTTGAAAAGAGTTTTGATCCTTCCAAGTCTGCCACGCACAGGGGCATGTACCAATGAGACCATTTCCGTTTTTAAAATATTGCCATAGTTCCATCCTGTTCATAAATAGCTATAGCAAGAAGCCTAAAAGTTCCACCCTGGAGGCCCACCCCTTCCCCAGACTGCTGGACCTCCCCACAATACAACACCTGGGGGCTTCACATCTGACCTACATGGGGGCCACCAGGGACCGCTCCCACAGTTCTGTCCCTGTCTGTTCCAGTTGGTCAGTGCCCATGCCACGTCAATGGTAGCCTAATACTGCGAATTTCATTTTAGATACTTGCACAGTAGTTTAGGGTAGAGGGTGGGATGATTCAGAATATGAAAGGGAAGAAATAAGAGGCAGAAACACACACACACGAAACCTCTCTGAACAAGCAAGTCTGTATGTCAAATCCCCAGAGTGCTGCCTCTCAAAGCAATGAGCAGCCTGTCATGGCTGGGACCCATCATTTCCATTAACCAGTGTCTCCAAGGTCTAGGCCCTTCTGTATTCATTATCCAGTGGCACCCAGGTATAAAAATATGCCCCAACATCCCAAAAAGATTGTTAGGGGTGGAGGATCAATAGCTAAAGGAAAAATGCTACGGGGAGTCCAGTTCTCTGCAAAGATGAGAAGTTGCTGTTAAATCATAAGGTCCTGAGTAACGGCTATGTTCACTAGTAGCCCTAGACCCAGGATCCCAGGAGTTGTGAGGGGGTGCAAAAAGGAGCAAAAGCTGACGTGGAAGGAATTCCATTGAGAATATGGGCTTGAAAACAGTATTTTACACATGGAAAACTTGAGTTTGAAAATAAGCATTTTCAGGACTTTAGAAAAATAAAATGCAAAAAAAAAAAAAGGAAAAGAAAAATAAAATGCAACATCTTGAGCTTTAATATACTTAAGTTTTACTATAGAGTAAGAGAGTGAAGCAACAAAGATTCCTCTTCACTCATATTAACTAAGGATTATTTAGTGAGTGAACCCTAGAAAATATAACTTCCCTGTTATATTCTACTCATCACTTTTCAAAGCCATGGGACTTGTATGTCTCCTTATATTTCTTTTCTCTTCCCCTACATTTCTTCCCTTACATGGTGCAAGGGTGGACCTGCCCATCATCACCCATGAAGCCGAAAGGTAAAACTTTTATGAAGTCTGACTTTGCCTTTACCATCCAGAACCCTCTGTCAAGGTTACCTTGGACATCAGTTCTCCACTGATGTCCAGGCGCCTCTGGTTAAAACGTCTGCGCTCCAAGGTTCAGGGTTCAGAGATGCCATAGCTTGCTGAGTGATCTTAGGAAGGTCCTATCCCTCTCTGGGTGCTGGCTCTTTCACCAGGAAAGATGAAAGATTTCTCTTTCTCACTGTCAGTAGGTGTCTTCCTGAAAGAACTCTAACTTAATTATAACCCCAAGTTGGCAGACCTTGACTTAGTATAATACTCTGACTATTTTAGGAAGCACAGACAGGGTTAAAGCCAATGGTTTCCATCACAAAAGAAGCCATTCCATGGGGAGAAAAATTCAGTACCCTGTAGGGAGTTCTTTCCTTCTACCAAAGGTCACTACTCCACACCCAGGATCCTCTGGTCCTCGGAGTCCTGAGATCAAAGCTCTGCCTGGCCTCCAGGGCGAATACAGAAATCTGTCCTAAATGGACTTTCAGAAACTACACTCTTACTGGAAAGAAAAACAGCAGGAAATGTGACAGACCATTCCACCACTTCACCCCTCAAGCCCGCATGAGCCTCAAATAATATCGAATCTTTCCTCTACATACTTGAAAAATAGTCATTTCCTCTAAACCTTACTACTGACTCTCATGGCCTGGGAGAGCTCCTTCATTCCTGTTGCTTTTCTTTGTCGGCTACTGAAGCAGGAAGCATGGAGGAAGAGGATTTGAAGGCCCCAGTAATATTGAAAAAAAAAAAAAAAAGGAAGAAAGAAAAGAAAGAAAAAGAAAATCCTTTGCTCATTGTGTTGTTCTTGTACTCAGTGGCTTTTCCTATCCCAACTCCCTCTTAAAGGTAAAGGATCCACATCCTCCAAGCCCTCTCATCCCGCCTCAACTTCCTCATGCTTCATGACATCACACGCTCTTTCTCGGAGCCACTAGAGAAATTCCCTACCTCCTCATTTAACTCATGGGAAAACTCATGGCGCAGGTTCAAGCCAAGCCCCTGGTCATTCCCGTAAGAATTACACACCGACAAACAACTGGCTAGGTCAAGGGATACCTGGTCCTTGGTGTCTTGAGGTCAAAACTCTGCCTGATCTTTAAGGCAAAGGGAGAATTCTGCTTTAAATGGACTTCCAGAAATCACACTTTTAGATATTGGACTGTCCCTTAAAGGAAAAAAAAAAAAAAAAAGAGTGTGGAAGATAAAAAAAACAGTGTCAATAAAGATGGACACTCCTCGTGGGACACCGATTACGCTCACCTGAAGGCTGATATTCAGTGTCCTCGGATGTGTCACTGTTTGGACAACAGTCACCATCATGAGCTAATATTTGCCGAATGCCGGGCATTCTTTCTTCTAGGGAAGGACGGTGAAGCGTCTTGAGAGCTCATCAAACTCTTCAGGGCTTCTGTTGGTAACAACCGTTCAAAACACCGGTCTCCTGGTTGGGTTGGCAAGACCAGCAAGGCCAAGTGGAGAGGAGGGTGTTACCACAATGCCTGTGCCCCAGACCAAACATTCGGTATCTTGACCGCCACTGGCATATGTGCGGTCCTGGCTAGCACAAAGAGGCGAAGGTACTTAGTGCTCCTTAATAAGCAAATAATAAACTTAATAAACAAGTAATATATAAAGGCACTTAGTGCTCCCTAATAAACAAAAGTCTAAATCTGAGCCAAAAACAAGTCAAAACAAAACAAAAAAAACCCTATAAACAAATTTTAAAAGCTAGGAGGTGCCCCTCACTTGCTCTGAACCGGCTGTTTAATCTAAGCATTTTTCTGGTGTGGAACTGTGTATAATTAAGTATGTTTTGGGGACTCATCTTGCCACTGCTTCCTTCGGCCCGTTGATGTGGAGAAAGCACCTCTCACCACACCATCCGCTTTAACCGTGGGATCCTGTCTCATAGTCTAAGCAAAGTTAATGCATGAAGCAAGCCCCTGGAGAGTTTTCAGGGGGAAGAGGAAGCAGAAGCCTGCTATCCAGGGAGAGACAGAGGTATTAAAGCTGGGTTTTTGTTTTGTTTTCGTACCTTAATGTCATCTAAGGGCAACTTTTAAGATCCAGATGAAGTTCTTTTGTGATTAGCCAAGACTATTTTCCTTCTTATTGCCACCCAGAAAAACAACTTTAATCATTTCCCTTCATAATTTTCAGCACTTTGGCCCACTTCTTGGGAATTTCAAAAATCATTTGAGATCAGTACAGTAGGGGAAAAAAATATTTATTTTCTAAAGTCATTACCTTGACAGGCAAAACAAAGCATTTTCTCAATTTCATTCAGAAATACATTTAAAAAAAAATACATAGACCAATATGGCCTGCCCAAACGTATATTTAACATGGTAAATATAAGGAATAAATTGTTTTGAATATAAATATCTATAAAAAAATAAGTACATCAAAATTTAATCCAACCTCTTCCATTAGCCAGTTACATAAAGGAAAATAATTTTACTGCTTTAAAGCATAACCGAATATTTAGTTTGCAATGTCTTTCATAAACAACCCTAGACCATTGTGTTTCCAAGGATCAAGGTTAGGAAAACCTCTTTTTCAAGGATCTTTTTTCTTATGGATCAGAGCTAGTAGATTACCATGAAAATGTTACATCTACTACTGACAGGGTAGACCAGATATCTATGAAGCCAAGATGGACTACAGAGGTTCAGGGGAAGGGGACGGCAGGAAGGGACCAAGCGGGGTCGGGGGGGCAATAGTTAATGGTGGGGAAGTACTTCTTTTTTGGGGGGGGGGAGTACTTCTACCAGAGTGCAATAGAGGTGAGGTAGACTCAGATTCATCAAACCCATCCTGATTTACAGTAGTAGCAGTATCTTTTAGTTTTGCATTTTGTGAATTTAAAAAGAAAAAAAAAAAGTCTTTTTCTTTCTTTCTTTCTTTCTTTTTTTTAACTTGAGTGTCCTTCGAGAGTGTTTTTAATTTGTGCATTCCTTAGAAAATCTTTGCATGGACTTTGGAGTTTCTCCCTGAAATGTGCCAGGCGCCTGAGTGAGACACAAACACTCCCTTCAGACCCTCTTCAGAAATTCCACCATGTGTGGAATCTCCTGTCCTCCCTCTGGATGGTGACACCCGAATTCACAAGTCACTATGTGTTTCTCTGCCTTCTCAGTGGTCTCTTGTCACCCCAAACGAGGAGAGACGAAAGCAGTTATCACCAATGGAGGCAAATGAAGATGCATTGGGGGACTGCTTAACCTTCCCTGGAATGTTGAGAGCGAGGGCATTGGTCCATTGCCAGTTGGAGCAAGAAATGGTCGGTCAAAGCAGGGAGGATGCTGTTGCTCTGATCCCAGCCATGGGGAGAGAGTGCAGAATCAGCCACAGGGTTCCCTCCTCGGAGGAGAAAGCTTTCGGGTGGGCCGGCCACGGGCCCTGGTGACCTGCCATCAGTGTGCTCGGTTGTGGGTCACTTGCCTCTCTGTGTAGATCCCCGCCTTCAGCTTTGCGACACGAAAAGCTGTTTTGATGCGGTTGCTGATGGCGTCCAACCTATGAAAACAGGACAAGAGAAAACAAATGTTATTTAAAAAAAAAAAAAATCATTTCTGGGCAAAAGAAGCATCTAAAATTAGAATCTGGCACAAACAAACCTAAGTCTGGTTCCTGAACTTTCCCCACTGACCACAACAACGTGCTACTCTTGGTTAACCTCAAGTGAAAAGGCAGCCCCCACTTATGCCGGGGATGCGGGGAGGGGGAGTGGAGCGACGGTCATATCTGAAGATAATTGGGCATTCAATGCAATTTTAAAGTACATTTTTAAGGTAAACTGGAGATATTCTGTTTTCCTCTGTTGCCCCATCCCAACTACCATCACCATATGACTCTGTGGAGAAACTACCTCCTCATGAGTTTCAAGTTGCCATGGATGTCTTCTTAAACACAAGAGCAGTTAAAGATAACTTGGGGCGAAAGGAACAAAAAGAGAGCAGGCCTATAGATAGGCCCAAAGCAAACGGTGTAAAGCAATGAAAAAATATAGATCTCTATTTTTTACAGGTTTAATATTTTCCTTCGGGAAGAAAAAGAAAGGAAACTCTAAGAGTGACTGAATCATTGACAGAATCAAAACAAATACAAAAATAATAATAATTCCTAAGTCAGTTACAGAACTGTGGCTTATGCAATCCTGTGATCTGAGGGGAGCATCGGGGGCCAGACCTTATAAACATGGAAACGACAATGGCCGGCGAGACATCCCAAACAGCTCAGGATGTCCCGTCCCACACATTAACAGTAAGCAACACAGCACACTTTGATCACAGAACTTCTTGCCACTGGATTTCTAGGAAAATTTCCAGGGAGCAGGGTAGGGAAATGTAGAACATGTGACAGCTCTAAGTGCAGAGTTCCTCCCTCCCCCTTATGAATTCCAAAATCTTTTGGACTTGGAACGGTCATCCCTCTAGAGCTGCCCATCACAACCCCACAGTGTGCACTAATCTCCATCTCTTCACTACCCCAGCTCGACTAGAAGAGATGAGAGCTTTTCAGAATGACATGGGCTCTCTACGGAATGTACTTCTCTATTTAAAAAAACAAATAACCCTTCCCAAACAGCGTGCTCTAATTTTCACCTTCCCTGCCTAAGGACTTGATTTTTTCCCCTTTGGCCACTGGAGTAACTGCTACTTTTTGAAGAACTTGATCATACATGAGACTCTGACTTAAAAATAAAATGAAGTAAAAGAAAATAAGCACAAAAAACCCCTTTCCCTGAAAGGATTGTTAATTTCCCGAGGAAAGCGGCAAATGCGTTGACTTGGAAAAGCAAGGACTATAGATGACCAAATGACCAAGGTGTCTGTAGATCTATCTTGTTGGGAAAATCTAGCTTTGGACGGAGTAGCACGTGCTTAAGATCATTCAAGGGTACAGTGGGCAAAAGTCTGCATTCCGAAAATATTTGAGAGGGATTCCTTTGCTCTTTTTTAATCTATAGACTCTGAAAGTCTTTGCTCTTTTCTTCTAAGCCTTTCTCCTATCAAGGTGAGAACACCCCGGGGGAACAGCCCATTGGCACTGGTGACTGGGGCTAGCTGTCCTTGGGAGTCTCTTACCTTTTCATTTTTCTTCCTGCCACCAGCTGCTGATGAACGCACTTTTCTCCAAGCCCAAAACAGTCTTTGCCTTTCTTAGGGTCATTCCAGCCCTTCTCCACACTGTCTTGGTCCCTGTTAAAATACAGATAGAGCAAAACATTTCAGCATTGGTACCTTCAGCTCTCACAAAGTCTCTATTAATTTTTCTTAAACAAAAAGACGACATCATGACGGGAAGGTCGGGAGGCCATAAAACTGGAAGCAAAGGGGTTTCGCCTCACCTGAGTTCTTTTCCCGCTTGGCAAAAAGTCCAGCACTTCTTGTCTTTTTGGCTGGCACACTGACATCTCTTCCTGTGGTCTGTTGCCTTTGTGGTAAATAAATCCTTTAAGGATCGTTTGGACCTAGAAGGGCTTCCAAGTCCATAGGGAACAATGTGCCTATTAACAAAAAAGATGAACAAAAGATATCAGCAGAAGTAATAGTCTTTGAAATGATGCAGTCTATGGCACAAACTCATTGCAGTGGGACACAAGGAGCTCCCCACACAGCTCCTAGCCATGCAATGTAGGAGAGCCCAGAATGGCAGTGGTCAGGGTCATGGGCCCATCAGTGACCTTCTGTGTGTATACCCCACCAGGAGAAAACCAGTTTTCTAATTCAATGAATTTCATTTGTCTTCTTAACAAATTTCGGTTTCTTCTCCACACAAGCAGCTTTGTTTTTTGTCTCAGATTATGACATCTCTGCTTTGGTGTCTGTTTCCTATTTTCTTCCTTTTCTGACTTTCCATCTACTTAACAGCTACTGCGGGGGAGGGACTTCGATGCAAAACCATGACTCACATGATTTTGAAAATCTATTTTCAATTCAAGTCATAGGATAATGCCAAAAGTGCCTCCTGGGGGTGGGGGGTGGGATCTACTACGGCACGCACGGTTCACCCCCGATTTCACACATCTCCTGCAACTGTGAAACCATGACTAATAGAAGGACTCCTCTCCAGAAGGCTCCCCAGTAAATTCCAAAGAGTCCCTTTTGAGCCTCCCCTAAAAGGAATAAAGCCCTCTCCTCGGAAGTATCACCTCCTTGCGGTTTTTGTTTGATTTGATTTTGTGTGGTTTGGGGACATCCTTTACCAACTGGTTGCCCCGTGCAGGACACTGTGTGCCGTGTTTTGGTTAACAACTCTGTCCGATGGGTGAGCCCATTTTCAGGACGGAGGAGGACGGGGAATCTGCTTTCTTCCTCGCTCTGGAGACAGAAGGGAAATCTACAGACCTTGCCATTGCTGTCTTGAAATGAGCTTTTCTAAAGGGAGAGTACAGAGGAGTCAGGACACCTCTGTTCCAGATCTGACTCTGCCCTGAACTCATTCTTGCACAAGTGATGTCCACAACTTGGATCTGTGCTTTTCTATAAGTAAAATGAAGGGACTGATGGTGACTCTGTGCAATCGCTTCTACCTCCCAGGAGTAGCACGGGTTAGACTAACCCACGTCTGGCCACAGCAGCTGATTCCCTAAACCCAAGCGGATCCCACCAAAAGACATCCCCGCTCAGAAGTGTGTGGCAGGGCACTGCCGGCCATCAGCCTTTTCCATCTATGCTGCCCCCGTCTTTGAGCCTCAAGAAGACCCTCCCCTGTGTTTCAAAAAACCACCCCGCCCTGTATTTTCAGGAATGGGGGAGCACTGTCCCCACACCCCCGAGGCACCTTCATGTTGTCAGAAGTGCTACCTTCAGAATCCAAACCAGGACCCCCCTCCCAGAGCAACTAGCGTCCCTGGGCTCTAGTCTCCAGAGGAGCCAGAGTTAAGGAATAGCTAGGGTGACGACGCCCTCTAGAGACTCACTCGGGAGTGTTGACCCAGATGATGTCGAGGTGGCAGAAGTAGACGCACTCTTTATCCATCAGGGAGGAGCAGGAGCAGCGCTTGGACCGGCGGGCCCGCCAGGGTGCACTGGGGGCGGGCTTCTCCCCTCCGCTGTCCAAGCCCGTGCTGAGCTCCGCGCCCAAGACCGCTAGGGAGAGAAAGAGCAGGTCAGCAGGGCACGTCCCCTGGGATGTGGCCGAGCAGATAAAAGCCTGTGAAGCATGCAGCCCGCCTTCAACAAGAAACACAGAGCAAAAAGGGCTCTTTATCTTTCCCCTCCCTCCTTAACATGACTTCACCTTTACCCCGACTGGCTTATCCACTTTTGGGGAGATTACACCCGGGCAGGGGGAACAGCCACCTGAAAAGAGGACCGACTGGCCAGCTCCCAGAGAAATGTGTGGCCATGCTGCCTGTTAGAAATCTGGGGTGGCTTCTGCATGGAATTTAAAAGGACAGCCCAATTTCATAGGACAGTGGCTTAAAGTTGGTTGATGACCAAAGTGCTAAAGTTACGTGAACCACCTGCCTCTTCCTAGGTGCCGAGCCACTTCCCCATGCAGTTTACGGGAGAATCCACCACTTCACACCTGGTAGAGGGCAGGGAGGAGCCCAGGTGATATACAGTCCTTGAAATTAGGTGGAGTTCAAGAGCTCTGAGGGGATGATTGGAGAGAAAGAAGAGAAACCAGCTCTACAATATTCATCGCAAGTGGTAAACTCTAGAGAAAGTGTTGACCTAGGGTGAGACTGAGCAGCAGCTCAGGGACCTAATCAAGGTTCTGTGGATTTTGAATGCAGGATCCCCAGAGCAGGACAGCATGTGGGGGACTCGCCGCGTCCCCCTTCCCCACCGCAGCATGGCCTCTTAACTGACAAGTTAGCCATGCGGCTTATCTGCCCAATTTTGTACATTTCAAATGATCAGACACATTCCAGGATTTTCATTCCCTTGACATCTTTTCTCTTTAGTCAGGGTCATGAAAAGCCACACAAAAAAGGGCACTGACCCTAAGAAGGGGGAAACGGGCAGATATACACGTACTATCTAAATCCTCAGGCAGCCAAGATTTATCTTAGCTCCCCTCCCATAACAGGTGAATAAAACTGAAAATAGCCCTCACAGTGTTTTGGGTGCCAAAAACCTGCCAAAAGAAACCTAAAGTCAATAATGACAAATTTTAAAGAAAACATCTGCTTCACCCTGAAACCGCCTGAGGGTTATTCAACAGACTGTTATGCAGGTGATTTTACTGCTCATACATTGCTTGAATGACTTGAATAAAATTCCTTGGCTTCAAGCTGAAATTAAATATTTTACACATTCACACACTATTAAAACATGATTTAAATAAGATCTATAAGTCCCTCTATGTCCTATTACCCCTGTACAGACACATACACTGCAAATATACATTCGGCTACATTATATCTTGTCTTTACTTTCCCTGAGTTATATTTTTAAAAACCAAAAAAAAAAAAAAAAAATACTCTATGCATTAATAACACTAAGTTATCCCAATGTTATAGGAGAAATTGTTTTCAATAGAGGATTTTTTTCCCCCACTAGAAAACTTAAGTAGCTTTGAGCAATAATTCCCAGACACTTGCTCTCTGAGCTGCAGTCATAAAAAAGAAGTGGGAAAACAGAAGCGAGAAAAACATTGAGGAGGACAAGACGATATTAACGTTCAGAGACTTGCAAGTCGCCGTGCCTACCTGCTTCTGGAGCTCCTTGGAAAGCCACAAACAGCAGAGAGAAAATCATGGGGAAATAATCCATTCTGAAAAAAAGGGGGGAGGGAGTGGGAATCAAAGTCCTCCCCTCCCAACTGAACCCAAAGGAAAACGAAGAAAAATAATAGCTTCGGGTCCCTCAAAGAGCTTCTGGTTGTTCAGATCTCAAAGTGAGCCTTCAGCCCAAGTGCTCTTTAACGGAGAGAAAAAAGAAGTTTCTGCCAGGAGGGCCGGCAGTGGGAGCGGTCTGCGGGCGCACGCGGCGGTGGCGTGGGGGACAGCAGCGCGGACCGAGGACCCTGTGCGCGCTCGCCCCAGCGCCGCTGCAGAAGCGCGTCTGACTTGGACAGCTCTCCGCCGCCTTTTTATATTGAACCCCTATAGAGTGGGGGTAAACAGCTCCAACTTTATTCCAGCCCCAGACAATGTTATTGTGTTATTAGTCACCAACAGGCAACGTGCGGCCGGAGATAAGGCCAGGCTCTAAAGGAAATCACTGCTAACTTCAGAGGCAGACGCCCGCCGTCTGACAATTCAGGGGCAGGGCTAAGAACAAGAAAATACCCATTAGAGACCTTTGGTAAACCTGCCGGTGCGGCGCTTGGGTCTGCTTCCCCTTTTGCAAGCTGCCAGCCCCAGAGTTCAAGAATCAGAAGAGGGACTCCAGAAAAGTCATACCATTGGTATGAAAAGTATGAGCTACAGTTTAAATAGATTGTATTGTTGCGCGCGGGGATTTTTTTTTTTTTAATTGTTGTTCACTTCGTTTTTCCTTTTATGTCTCCGATTTCTTAGTGTTGATCAAACAGAGGAACGCTCTCCCTCTTCACTCCCCCCCCCCAACACTCACTGGGGGTCAGATAATTTTGGCACATCGAGGTACTTGTCTCTTACTCCAAGCCCCCTCCCCCAAGTCTTTTTTGCTAGAGCTCTTTGCGCGCACAGTAAAAAAGATCAATGAAGGAAAGGACGTTTAAAAAAAAAAAAAAAGAAAGAAAGAAAGAGAGAGAGAGAGAGCCCTTCCAGGCACATACCTCAATGCTTTCGATATCACTGAGTAGAAGCCCCTATAAACTTTTTTCTGTGCGCACCCTCTTTCCCCTTCCCGAAACGGCCTCCGCCCCCAACCCGCGTTCAGTAGCTCTAATCTTAAGACCTAGGGGGAGAGGAACGCCAGGGGGCGATGAAGAGCTGCAGGGGCTGATGTTTTCTGAGAACAAAACCGAAAAGCCCAGGCTGCCCGGTAGCAGGAGGAAGGCAGCCCAAGATGCGAGCTGAAGAACGGGAAGGAAGGGCGCCTCCTCCCATGAGGAAGGGGTGCCCCTCACAACAGCCGCTTGCCCCCTGCGCAGGGACGCCTCTTCTGAATGGTTCTCCCCCCTCGGCTTCTTCAATCAGGGCAGGGGTGTTCTAGTGCGGGGTTACGTGGCTACCAAGTGAGGGTGGTTTTGGGAGGGAGGACACCGCCCGGCCGAAGGAGGAGATCGGATAATAGCTCCCATTTAATCGTGCGTTTCCATTTTCAAAGCCATTTCTGTCTCTTTGCCCTTGAACTGCCCCCTGAGGTCCGGGGTGGGGACGGTGGGCAAACACTGTGGAGTTGAACGTGCTGTGTGAAACGTGCTATCAGGCGAAACGGACGGTAAGACATTGACTTTTTCCAGTAGCCTCGTGTTTCCGAGGCTCCCACAGTTCTTGCGGTGCGCCGAGTGTAAGGCCCAGGGGAGAAGCTCAGAGCATCCTCCCTGCGCAGGAAAAAGGCGAGTCTACACCTAGCACCTGGGGACACCATCAGATAGACACTTGCAGCATTTCCTCACCTTGTTTAACTCCAGTTCCCTCCCCAGGGTGGGCGAGGGATGGGGGTAGTCAAACGCGGACCCATTTCCAATACTCAGGAGGATCCCCTCAAACCATTTCTTCCTCCGGCCTGCTTACCCCTCACCTCTAGAATCAAAGGGACAGATTTCATCCTAGAACCAAACCTATGGACCTGGGCACCCTGGGGTCCCTGGACCTTCCCTGCAAGTTCCAGTGGGGGCGACAGCAACAGTAGCGGAATCAGGTGCATAAGGAGATCTGTTCCCTGGAAAAAGCACCATAGCAAGGGCTGGAGCTGAAGGAGAGGCAGGAACCCTCCCTCCCACACCCACACCAAACAGGCCTCCACCCAGTCCCCGGGGGACTCTGCCTGGGCCTTCTGCCTCTTCATAGGCTTACCTCAACCCAGCCCTGGGGGCTGGGGAGGGCTTAGCTCGCCCTAAAACGAGGTGACTTCCCGCTGGAAGCCAGCTTTGCCCCCCTCAGCTCTGGCTGGTGTGTCCCGACCTCCTCCATTGAGCACAAAAAGAGTCCAGAAGAACTGATGTCCCATTCACAGGTCCCAAGCTCTCCCCCCCAACCCCCACCCCACACCCCTGCAGTGAGAGAAACGTGGCCTAGGATCCCGCTCACCCCTTCTTTAACCTCTTGGCAACGCTGACAAAACCCTGGTCACAGACAGTCTGGACCAACCTGTCCTAAGCCCCCCCCCGGAAATGACCCCCCCCCCCCCCCCCGCCCTGTCTCTCCAGGTCGAGTCTGGGTTACCCTCCAGCAGGGAAGCCCCTCTCCCTGCCGCCCCCACATGACCGAGGCTGCCCCTGCGGGTGCCAGCAGCTCCCAACAATCAGGTGGAGACATGAAGCAAAATGAAAACTGCCCACACGCCTTCCCACAGTCTCCCTTCCTCTCCTGTGTGTGTCACCTGTGAATGCGTTTCAATTATAAATACAAAAAGTGGGCAGTAATCCACCCCCGCTCCTGACCCCAGGCCTTCTAGGACTCTGGAAGGTAAATGCACAGGGTTTCAGATCTGGGAGAATCCCATTGTTCCAAGGGATGTCTTGCCCCCATCTCTGAATCCTGAGTTTCCAAGACGCCTATGGGCATCTATGCTTCTCTGCGTGTCTTTGGGGGAGCGGTGGGATCTGCCCTTTCCATCTTCCTCTCTATCTCCAACTGGAGGTGCAGCCCCCTTTCCTTCTGCCAGAGGAAGGGGAAACCCCTCTCAAGCTCAGAAAAGGCCAGGCGACTGCCCAGCAAGACGTTTTCCCAAGAAGCAAAGAGAGGGAGGAAAAACCCCAACAAACCAGTTTTACAAGCTCTGTGTTCCCTCTCCTCCACTTACAGCATTGCTGGCCTGGGACGTAGGAGAGGTGGATGTGAAAAAAGCCGGATAAAGTAATGCATGTGGATATCCCACCTCCCTCCACAGCCTGAACCTTGCCACTCCAAGATTGCCGAGGGTGTGGGCTCTTTGTAGCCACAGACCTCAGAGAGGAAAGGGTAGGGAAGAGAGAAGACTGAAGAACATGGCTTTTTTTTTTCTTCAATAGAACAGTTTGCTATTGCTGTTCTTGGTTTTGATATGACACTTGAATACTGGAAACTATTTGATAAAGCTCTTTTTTATGTATTTCTTTCTGTATCTCTTGCTGTGTATTAATAGATATCTATAAATAAAACACCCGGAGCCCCAAATGTGGATACTACACAGTAGCAAAGTGTACTGTTTTTAGCACTCCTCAGCTTTGCTCTTTCTCAACTTTTGCGTAATAACATTTGCAACTTTGCCAAGCCAATAAATCTGGCGTGAGATGTTACATTTAGCTCAGCAAAAAGAACAGACGTTAGGTTGCTTGACGATAGCCCGAAGAATGGGAAACTAGTTTAGTTTCGGCGAAGCTCTCCATGTCACTAGACTTGGTTCGATCATAATATTGTCGCCTGTTTGACATTTTCACTCTGCATAGGGCATCGCATAGAGACTCCATCGTGCTGTTGCGCAAGATCATGCACTACAGACCTTACTCCATGGTACATTACACACCTCCAGGAGTCATCAACAGCACAGCTTCCCTCTACAGCCCAGAATATAACGGTCGATTCAGCGAAGGAAATAAGATGACACTCAGGAGAGATTCACCGCCTGCATTTTACAAACATGTAATGTCTCCTTGACGCTTTCATCCATAAACCAAAAACAGCAAGTCTTTAGTTTCAGAGAATGTGTGCAATTCTTTAACATGGCATTCCCCTGACCTCAGTCACTCATAAACGTCTTTCACAATGTTGCCATCCTTGTGGGCCACCTTTTTTACGGAATATTCTCCATTCACTGACGAATTTCTTTTCTTTTAGGATTTCCTTTATTTGTTTGAGAGAGAGAGTGAGAGAGAGAGCGAGGAGAGCCAGAGAGAGCATGAGCTATGAGGAGGTGCAGAGGGAGAGGGAGAAGCAGACTTCCTGCTGAGCAGAGAGCCCAAAGCCGGACCCAGGACCCTAGGATCATGACCTGAGCCAAAGACTGATGCTTAACCTACTGAGCCATCCAGGCACCCCATGACTTATTTCTTTTACTTGAGTAAGTTTAAGGCAATTTACTATTACTGCTATCGTAAGCAGCAGTATACATGAAGCCATACTTTGGAGGGTTAAGTAATGTACATGAAATCAAAGTTTAATACATGTTAAAATGAACATAACTGTTGTGTGTTCATTAAGCTATTGGAAATAAAAAATATTCAGCCACATATACCACCTTATATCCTAACACCAGCGTGCTTACCACTCTTAGGGAACATGGCTCCTTACATGGTAATGTCTTATACTTTGTTATGTTGAGAAGCCCTGGTTTTATTCAGCCCTCTGAATCTGCTTTAAGGTCATCTCAAGATATTCTTCATCAAAGCTCTCATACGAGCACACTTCAAAGAAACAGATATTCTAGCATTCAGCATCTACAGAAACAGAGTCCATGTCCAAAAGTTCCTAGTCGATATTGCCCTTGGGTTTATCTCCTTAGTGTTGTTTTTGACCCCCTATCCAGAATTTAAATACCCTCTTTGAGTATTTCTACCGGTATGTCAGTCTCACACACACACACACACACACACACACACGCACCCCACATATGGACATAGAGATTGGAATGGGAGAGTAATTATAATATTTCACACCTCAGAGAGACCAAACAATGTGTCGGCCAGTGGCTGCCTCCCCATCTTTTTCTCTTTAATTTTAATCCTATGTAATTTCTGACATGTGGAACTAAAGAGACTCTGATGTGAGGGTGAAAGAAGAACACCACTTGAGAGTGAGTTGAGTAGAATCGAGTCACTTCATTAAACCAGATCTATGTAGTTATTCTAGACAAGCTTTCCTTCCACGTTTTTGAATGAGATGGCAAAAGAAACTCCTTCTGGAGCATTTGCCCATAAATACGATGGCTATCTTCATGTTTCCTTAGGCCAGCGGCTTGTGTTTGAGTGAGTAGGCTGCGTCTGGTTAAGTGTGGTCAGAATGCTTTCCATGATTCCATTTCAATATTGACGGTGTATTTCTTTCTTTGTCTTTTAAGAATTTTTTGTGGAATGGTGGTTACCAATGGTTGGGGTTGGGGGGTGGTAATAGAAATAGGGAGATTTGGTCAAAGGGTATAAGCTTCCCATTATAGGATGAATACCTTGGAGAGGTAGAATTTACACCATGTTGTTACAGTTGACAATGTTGTATTACGTACTTGAAAGTTGCTAAGCGTATGGATTTAAATGTTCTTGCCACAAAGAAGAAATGGTAATTATGTGATATGACAGAGGTGTTAGCTAACCCTACAATGGTAAGCATTTGCATCTGTAAGTGTATCAATGTATATCAAATCAACACTTTCTATACCTTAAACTTACATGGTGTTATATGTCAATTATATCTCAATAAAGTTGAAAAGGGTTTCTTTTGCACCTCATCTATAACGACAAAAAATAAGCCAAGTGTCTTAGCTCTTTCTCAACTTCTTTGTAATAAAAACCTTTGATGTCCTGCTGAACGTTAGAGGGCTAACCTAGGAAAGTAGCAAAAAATGATTCATTTGAAAGTCATTTTCATATTAAAAATCTGAAAGCGGGAAGTTTCCATTATTTTACTCTTTCAATTTCATGTCTGCATTACGCCCCCACTGGGTGTCAAAGTGATTCTACGTACTTCATGTGTTCCAGGGAACAAGTACAGTGGACTTTGTATTCACAAGTCAATAAACTGGCAGAGGATTAATAAAAGTCACCAGGTGAAAAGCAAAACTGAGGGGTCAGGCGAACAATCACTCAGGTGGTTGGGGGAAGCTGGGGTATTTCTAAAGGAGCAAGGGCTGTGACCATACCAGGCACCAAATGATTCCAGAAATAATCATGGAATGCAGGAGGCTGGATGGAGGGTCTAAAAGATAGTGGGAAAGATCTTCAAAGATGAGAGGATTTGGGAGCTGGGACAAAGGATAGAAATTGGCTAAGAAGGGGCAGGGTGTTCTAATTAGACGATTGGCTTATTGGATTTACGGTGTCGGGGGACCAGATGGCCGATGATGAAAGAGAGAAAGATTGTGTAGGTGACCTATGTGGTCAGTGTGTCCCATACCCCTGCCATGTACCAGTAGGATGTAAAACGTCTAGTTTTCACACTGCGGTTTCTGACGTCCTGATGGACATGGGCCACTAGAAGGAAAAGCCACAGGAACCATGAAGAACTCCTTCTGGGTACATAAGCTCAAAGGATGTTGACAGATCATTGTGTAGACTATGTCGCCATTGGAAGGTCTGGATTCTATTTGTTATATGAAAATATTAAATGAGTTAAAATTATTCCCACATTTTGTAGTTCTCCTTTTTGGACTCAGCCATTTTCTGGGAGGAAACACGTATTCACCCTGGAGTTCTAGACTGTCCCTTTCTTGAGAATAAATTTAATGCAAGGATGATTTTATTATTCCTATCTGCTGCGTACTTACAAGTAAGAATGCAACCCTCCCTCTCTAAGCTATCTCTCTGACAAAAGTACCTTTCTTTTCAAATAATAATTTTTTTCCCCAAATCTGAATATGCAGTGAGAAAGGAAAGAATATTTATTACTGGTTGTCAACATAGGGAAAAAAATTAGGGGAAAAGTGGATTACTTTTCTAAAGGGGCATTTGGATTCATTTAAACATGCAAATTTAATTTCACAAGCTCCAGAATATATTTAACGCTAAGGGTTGTGTTTTATTTGGCATTTGTGCTTTTTTCCATTTGTTCTTTTGATGAAAAAAAAAAAACAACTTTTGGAGTGGTTACAAGAATAATTTTCCTGGAAATTAAGGTCTTTACTTTTTTTTTCTGTGAAGCTCAAAAAACTCCTGCATATTTTTTGTTTTAATATTATTTAACATTTATTGATTGCCTTTCCCTAAGTGTAGTTCTTACTAAGGACAGTGAGCTAAGTCCAAAGACATTGAAGTACACTTGTTTTCCTAGGTATGACTCACAAGAGCAAAGAATGCAGAGTAATGACCTTGTGTTTGTTACCACCTTAGGCTGATTTATTTTAGAGAATATGGGAATAAAATGAAGGAAGATGGGACGTGTCTGCTTATGGCTGAATTTCAGGCCACTGAAGGTCTTCTGGGAATGCAGTACAGAAGGTTCACTTTAAAAGGAGGGGAGGGGAGGGGCGGGGAGCAGGGGTGGGGGACAGGAAAGGGGAATCTTGGGGAAGGGTGACAGGGAGGGGAGGTTGGAGTGAGAGGGTCAGGCACTGAGCTGTGCCTCTGGGTCTCAGTCTCCCCACTTCCTGGGATGTGAGGGAAGCAGGGTAGCATGAGTTAAGAGAGTTTGGAAACTGATAATGTTCATGTAAAAGCGCATTATCTTGCTACAAAGTGGAAAAGATTTTGTGAGCTGCAAAGTAGCTTGTTTAAAAGACTTTTTTCCCCAAGTTGTTTCAAGACTAGTCAGGGAGAGCTAACATTTTCTAGATAAAGCATTTTAACAGCATTGTTTCTTTCTGTCTGTTCTTTCTCCCCCAACGTCCATTCTATTTTTATACTTTATCTGGACGAAACTATCTTTTTGGACTAATGACCAGGTCTCTGCACCAGTGGCCTCCTTTTCTTCAATTCTCTCCCCAAGCCCCTCCCCGCTTCCAAGGAACATTTTGCCACTTTATGGTGACTTGGGCCCCACAAAATGGGACAGAGAGCACAGGTTCCCCACGTGCATGGAGATCCCCAGCCCACCTTCCCTCCTTGATTGGCTAACATCTTTTTATAGCTATGGATTGTTTTCTTTCTCCTCTCAGGGGATGACCAAATCACACATAGGACACTTTAATCCTAATGATGATTTCAGTTCCCTTCCACCAAATCTATTTTTACTTTGCTTCTTCCCTTTATGAAACATAATATGATGTCTCTTTAAAACCCTAGACATGTAATGGAAGAAATAATAAATAAGAAATACATTCTCAGGAATTTTTTGAAGACTTCCCGGCAACAGGGAATCCAAAAAGGGCTACCACCCTTGGAGGAGCTCCCGCCCGTTATCTGAAGAACAGGGGCAAAAAGGACCCATTAGAACAGGAAAACTTAACTGGGCAAAGTGACCCAATCAAAAATTTAGTCAGAATGCTCAATTATGAGAAGACCCAATTCTTAGGAAAGCGGAACTCCCAACAGTGACATGGTCCACATAGAAGTTGTCCGACTCAGCAGGCACTAGCGTCAGCTAACTGGGCAACCCTGCCCTCACACACTCGGAGGACTTAACCTCTCGAGCTGCCCCATCCATTATAAACAGTGAAACTATCATCTGCTGTTTATCTCAAGATGCCTGAATAGAAAAGGCTGTCTGTCAAAGAAAGGAGACGGCCATATTGATTGGAAGAGTTTGATGAGGGAAGTATATACAGAGATCGACGTGCTATTCTTTTTTACAGCCAAGGATCCACTGAAAGAGAAAAGGTCAGACTTCACCAATGCATTATGCGAATAAAAGAAGTGTGAAGAAGGACAGAGGAAGAAGAGCTTTTGCTAAGCTGCCATTACTGGATGTTGACTGTGGGTGGGGGATATGTAGCTGTATATCAAAATCATAAGTAATGGCAGAGATCTTGGATATGAAAAGTCAAAAAACCTGAATCACAAGAGACAGAGTGCACAGGCGTTTGAAAGAGGAAAGGTTATGCCATAGGCATGAAGATACACTTCAGACACTGAGCGTCTGAGTTCGTCCACATTATAACTGAAAACATAGGACTCAAGCTATGAAGTAGCAGCAGGGAAAATGTAGTCTGCAAAGATCTAAAAAGGACAAGAAAATTATTCTGAGGAGGAAAAGTCTCTTTCATTTTAATCCCCCATAATTGTTTCCTGATCTGGGGTGAAATGTGTTATAGAAATTTTCACCTGGGCTGCAGAGACACTAAACTGATCATCGATAAAAGCACTAACGTAGTTAGAAAGAGAATGAAGAATTTCCGTTTTCCAATTTAGGACAGTGTTAGGAGAAAATAGTCACATATTATTCAATACAACAGTGTATGGAAAAGGCTATTGTGGGGTATGAGGTTATTACTAATAACAAAAGACTATGCTATTAAGAAGATTAAGTTATCACAGAGTGGAAAGGAAGAAATTTTCCCTCCTGGTCTTACCTTATTTTTATATTTATTTATTTTTTTTTTTTTAAGATTTTGATTATTTATTTGACAGGCAGAGATCACTAGTAGGCAGAGAGGCAGGCAGAGAGAGAGAGGGGGAAGCAGGCTCCCCACTGAGCAGAGAGCCCAATTTGGGACTCAATCCCAGGACCCTGGGACCATGACCTGAGCTGAAAGCAGAGGCTTAACCCACGGAGCCACTCAGGCACCCCTAATTTTAAAGATATATTTATTTTTTGAAGTGGGGGAGGGTAGGGGGGAGAGAGGCAGAGGGAGAGAGAGAATCTCAAGCAGACTCCTGCAGAGTATGGAACCCAATGCAGGGGCTGGATCCCACTACCCTGAGATCACAACCTGAGCCAAGAGTCGACCATTTAACTAACTGAGACACCCAGGTGTCCCCTGGTCCTACATTTTTTATACCATTAAAATTCATGTCAATGCCAAAAAAAGCAGAGCTGGTACTGCTTCTCTTCACTGAGAATGTAAAAGACCCTTTTAACATTCTGTAAGAGTTGGGGTTTTCTTGTTTTGGGTTTTTTGTGGGTTTTTTTGTTTGTTTGTTTTGTTTTGTTTTTTGTTTTTTTGCAAGCTTTCGTTCACTCTAGAAACTAGCTTTTCTCATCCCTTATTTTGTTGCAGAATTGTTTTTTCACAGATAGATTAAAGCCATCCTTACATCTGCCGTTGGTTATAGTCTCCTCCTTACATTTTTTATGTAGGTTTTTATAAGGAATTCCAGTAAGACTACTTCCTGTTTAGTTCTTCAGATTTCTACCCTTTCCTTCTTCCTCCAAATCATTTTTGACTGGATTTCTTCTAGTAATGCTTTATTTGAGTCCTATTTTTATCTTCCCATTCTTCTTGAATACTTTTCCTTTTAACCATCTCGGGAGGTTCATACCTCATTTTCACTGTGAGTTTTGAAATCTTCTTTCTAGGAATCCCTGATAGCTGCCCGCTGTCATTCGGGATTTTCCTTCTTTCTCTGTCGAAATGAGTAACAGGCAATTAGTTTCACTCAAGGCTCTCTTCGTTTGCATTTCACCGGTCAGATTTTCCTCTCTGGTTCCGGTTTCCCAAAGGACATCTTTCTGAGAAAGGGATGAGCCAGAAAATGCAGATCCAGAACATGGGGAGATTGGCTGATAAAAGGGAAATCGCTTCTCGGATACCCTGCCTTAGCAAAATTTATCTGGAACCGCCCAATTCTGATCTCTCTTTGACCCCTGACCCCATCCCTCCAGCTTCTCTTTTGTGTCCGTGCTGGGAGTGGCTGGCGGGCATCCTGGTTCACAGACCCCTTTATCCTCCACCCCAATCCTCTGTCTAATCTTCCAGCTCAGCTCTGCCTCGCAGACCCAGCTCCCCTCCCTCAAACTGCTACCTACGACTGCACTTCTCTGGGGAGCCTCATGAGACAACGTATGGCCTTCCCATTTTGTTTTCTCGAGGCCATGTTTGTGGGGCGCACCTCCCCACCTTGCCTCAGGTCCCAGGGTGTGGTGGTGAAAAAAAGCCCTGAGCTTGAATGGCAAATAGAATTTGCACTGCGGAGTGAAAAAAGGCACCATTCCTGTCTCCTTAGATCCTCAAGGCAGTGGGAGCAAGAGGCAAAGGAGCAAATGGACAAATAAAGTTACAAGCTCTGCTAAGGACGATGTGAGCAGTGGCTATGATGATTTTATGACTACTAACTTGGGAGGTTGGCTGCAAACACTGCCAGAGGGGGCCAGGGGGGATAAAAATAGAAAAATTCAGATGGAGAGGCAGTATTCTTCCAAAAAACAGGCCAAGCACCAAGCTTTATGAACAACGCAAGTATTCAAGCTGGCTTTTGCAAGAGGCTTTTAAGTATAGAGTGTAAAGGAAAAGTAAATGTCGATGTGGCATATATAAAAAGCTGTATGTGGCTGTGACCATTTTGTGAACAGAGCGTGACCCGGCATCAGAGATTAAAGACCCTCGAGGACCTCAGGAACGGCCCCAGGAGTGTTGTGGCGACGACAAAGACTGACATCTAGCATCTTCTTGAGATGACATGTTTCAAGGAAAGGAAAAGAAATGTCTGGCCGCCCAGTGGTCTGAGAGCCGAGATCTGAGAATTCACATGGTTTGTTGAATTTTAATCTGGAGAAAATATCCCAGTTGGTTACCGTAGAAGGTATTACAAACAGTGAAGGTCGCCAACAGAGTTTGCCACTGCAAGCTATCCAGGGTTAACTGTACCAACAATGAGGGTTTGGGGGATAATCAGATCCAAATAATTGGACCCCAGTTGAGGTCTTTGGCTTTTCCTCTTCCATACTTTCTAACTAGTTCTTCCTGGAGAGAAAAGAGGAGATATAATTTAAACCATTAAATAATCTTCTAAGTCATTACAGTTTCCAGCAAAGAGTTCGTACACAGGAAATTAGATGAACACCCAGCGTTATCATAAGGGAATTATCGAATTTTAATTCATCCCCAAGTCCCAGAATTTCATTCCTCATCCTTCTGGTTCATCAAGAGTCCAAAAATCAAAATCAGAATCATGTGTCTGTCCTCCAAAGGCCAGAATCACGAGGGGCCCCGGAGCGGTGGGCAGAGCACAATGTGGGGGAAGAGCGGCAGCGAGGCCCAGCATGCACAGCCTCATCTGGAAAAGGCGGGTGGCAATCCCAGCCTACAGGTCCTTGGCGTCTATCACACCATTGTCTTCCGAGCTCTTCCACCCCTTGGGCTGGTCCAACTCCATCTCTCTCAGGCGCGTCCCTTTCTTTGCCAACTCCTGGGATGCTGGAATTTCCCGGGGTTTTGCCCTGGGCTTTTTCCTTTCCTCACCCAACAGATGCCTTCTGGTTCTTTCTGTCCATGTTCTTTTTCTGCCTTTGGACCTCTATGAACGGACCACTCCCAAATTTGCTTCTTACCAATTACGTAGCCTTGGACAAGCGACTTCTCCTTGCTCCCTGTTTCCGTTTCCTCATCTGGAAATGTGGAAAGACGCGTGCTCACACCATTTGTTGTTGTAAGGACTACAGGAGGTCATCTGGGTAAAACACATGGAATATTTAGTGCATAGTCAGTGCTCAATAAATATTACCTATTGTATGCTCACCATCCTTCCGGTTGCGCAAGCCAGGCACCTGGTTCTCCTCTCTTCCCTCCTTCCCGATTGTATCAGTTCTATCTCCTGGTAGCATTTCCACCTGTTGGTTTCCTCCAGAACTTCATGACTGGCTCCTGCCACTGGATCTCAACCATTTTCCATGAGGCATTCACCACTTTGCAAGACAATGAACGTAAATCAGTTTATCTCATAACTTACTAGCTGTTTCGATACAAAGTTTCATGTGGAGAAGATTAAACTAACCCCCAGCACCATGATCAGGAGATCATATGCATTTTTATTTATAGTGAGGTCCCAGTCCCCCCTTCCTTATCATTCCAGATAATCAAAAGTACAAAAAAAACACACCAAAATAATCATATATCTTGATTCAAAATACTGACAGATTTATTTTTTGAAAGTGCAAAACTAGTTCTGCTTTTCGCCCTCACTTTAAATCCTTCAATGATTTCCCACAGTCCTCACAAGGAATCTAAGCTCCAAAAAGCCCTGGTCCCCTTCCCACCCCATCCCCCCCTACCCCATATGTATGCAAGTAGTGTACTTGACTGGGTCAGGCTCTTTTGAACCTGCAGCAGCTGCTTTATCTTTTCTTATTTAATTAATTTAAATTTTTTTAATTAATTAATTAAAAAAAAATTTTTTTAAATAAACATTTTTTTTTAATTTAATTTTATTTTTTCAGTGTTCCAAGATTCATTGTTTATGCACCCCACCCAGGGCTCCCTGAAAGCTTCTTTGTGCTTTTCCCTCTGCCTGCAGGGAGCTTGTCCCTCACTCCTGCAACCAGGGTTTCAAGACTCACAACGGATGCCACCTCCTTGGTCCTCCCTAAAACCCTTCCACGCACATGTTACCAAGCCGATACTGAGGCTTGTCATCCTCTGGCTGAGACGAAAGGAGGAGCCCCTCCCGAGCGCTCCTGCGGAGTGACTCTGAAACAGCCTTTTTGTGCAACACTTAACTACACCCGACCATAACCACCGGTTACTCTTCTGCCTCACCTTTGAGACGACTGTAAATTCCTTAGCGGAAAGGAATGCACTTACTCATCATTGTTTCCCAGCTCTCACACTGTAACTTACCTTTAGGAGGTCCCGGGTAAGGCATTTTTTTCGAGTTTATTTTTTTAATTTAAATTCAGTTCATTAACATATAATGTACAATTGGTTTCAGAAATAGAGCTCAGTGATTCATTGGTCTTATATAACACCCAGGGCTCATTCCATCACATGCCCTCCATCATGCCCCGCAGCCAGTTAGCCCATCCCCCCAGCCTTCCCCTCCGCAACCCTCAGTCTGTTTCCTATGATTAAGAGCCTCTTATGATTGGTGTTCCTCTCTGATTTTGTCTTATTTTATTTTTCCTCTCTCTGTCTATGATCCTCTACGTAAAACATATTTTTAAATACAAATTGAATTTACGTCCAACGTAGTGTCCAGCCCATGGCTGTGCTAATTGTCAGAGTTCCCCCTCTCTTTCCCTTGTTAGAAATGTCTAGCTGGGTAAAAGGTTTCCCTCCTAGAGATTGTCCTGAAACTCTATCAACATCTTAGCGTAAATCACAAAATCTTTCTGTGCCAGGATTCTCTCTCTCTTTTTTCTCACTTACACACATATACACGCAGGTGTGCCCAATGGTGAACACATGCTCTACCCCCCTTTCACGGCCAGGAGTCACTTTGCACTTTAATCAGCTAATGAAGAGGGGAGATTTGAATGTGAGGCCTCTGCCCTTCAAATGTCCCCCATGACACTTCCAAAAATACCGTTTGTTTAGCCTACCTGAGAGTGTTTGCCCTGGATCCTGTTATAACGGAAGCAGGAAATTTTATATTTATGTGATGATTTATCATCTTCATGGTCAAGTCCAAAGGCTGGGGGAAAACTGAATTTTGGTAAGAGTAGAGAAGAAAAGTGCTAACGGCAGATCTGCTGTGTCAAGTGAAAGATGTCTATTTTAATCAGGATTTTATAACAAAAGAAATATGTGTAATCAGGCCAAGCCTCTCTCTTCAAGAAGTCATGCCAAGACTGCTTTCCATCCCTCTCCTGCCTCCTTAGTGAGAAGTGGCTTCGGGGCCAAAAATGATTCATTGGGACAGACTCTCTGTCTGTCCACGTGACTTATAAAAAGAAGTGTGTGTGCAAAGGAAGGAGTGAGTGGTGATGCCTGCAGCAAGCAGCCAAGTGAGGGGCCCTGGGGCCATATAACCAACTTCTGGGCAAGAGCCCTTTGGGGACCCCAGGAATAACACTGGACGTACTCTTGGGAACAAAGGGTTTTTGTTGTTGTTGTTGTTGTTGTTTTTAAAGAGTGATTTCTTTATTTTAGGAGATGGGGTGAGGGGCAGAGGGAGAGGGAGAAAGAGAAAATCTCAGACACCCTCCTGAGTGCAGAGGCCAATGTGGGGCTCCATCTTACCTGCCCTGAAATCATGACTTGAAATGAAATCAAGAACCAGGCACTTAACTGGCTGAGTCACCCCGGTGCCCAGGAATCAAAGTATTTTGAGGTTGCATAGTGTCCTGGTATACTGCTAACCATCTGGATCCAGAAGGAAACTGACTAGAAATTTATTGAATTCACATCATGGACTTTTGGGGATATATATCAGCAGTAGGAAGGAAAACTTCCAAAAAATTCTCTAGCAGGCAGGACCCAGTCCTCCCACCGAAGAACCAGAATTATCCGCTGAACCCAAACCAGGTAAATGGAAACATTACTGAGAGTGGAGTTAGAAAGCCTGCATGGAATCCCAGATCTCACGTGGACTAGCTATTTGTCTTGTACAGTTGACTTCTCTGAGCCTTGGTTTCCATCCACATGGGCCAATGGGATGCCTAACTAACTGTGGTGAAAGTTAAATGGGACATATTTTTAAAGCACCCAAAACAGTGCCTGATTCAAAGCAGGTGTGTACATGGTTTTACTTCATTCTGAGAATTCTGATGTATAGTCTTTCATGGACCACACAGTATTTCAGATGCTGGACACAGTCCCTGATCTCATGTCCTTAAATCCTAACTGGAGAAGAAACACAAAAAACAAGACTTTGGGTTGAATTGCAATTAACATTTTGAAGATAAATTGCCACTTTTTCCATCAGGAAGCTATGTTCTTTTACTAGGGACTTTCCATGATTTATTAAATATGCCAGATGTACTTTGATGACATGACAAGACTCTGTACTAATATGCAACCAATTTGCTCTTGAAGTTATAGAGCCTTTTATTAAAAAGTTCTCAAGTTGGGATGCGTGACTGGCTTGGTCCGTGGAGCATGTGTGGCTCTTGATCTCTGTGTCATGAGTTCTAGCCCTGCACTGAGTGTAGAGATTACTTAAAAAAGAAACCTTTCAAAGGAAAAGTTCTTAAGTTGCTGATTCTCTCACAGCCTAGTTTTAGCATTTATCTGTATCTAAATGAAATCCATTAAAATTAGTTGCATCTCAAACTCCAACTTTAGGTTGTTAATATTTCTCTGAGAGTGTGGTATACATATTCACAATTCACTGGTCAAAAGACAATTCATTTGAGCCTGGGTAGCTCAGTTGTTAAGCATCTGCTTTGGTTCAGGTCATGATCCCAGGGTCCTGGAATTGAGTCCCATGTGAGGCTCCGTGCTCAGTGGAGATCCTGTTTCTCCCTCTCCCTCTGCCTGCCACTCCCGCCGCAGCTCATGTGCGCTCTCTCTCTCTTTTTCTCTCTGTCAAGTAAATAATAAAATTTTTTAAAAAATGGACTCTGTTCTTTCTAGAGAAGAACAAAAAAAAAAAAAAAAAGAAAGAAAAGAAAGAAAGAAAGAAAGAGAAAAATGTACCAAATATTTCTTCTAAAAGCAGAGGGTTTTGTTGTTGTTGTTGTTGTTTGGTTTTCTGGTGGGTTTTTTGCTTGTTTGTTTATGATAGAGAAGACCAAGTGGAGGTAACAGGAGGTACTTGGCAGAAGCACAACACATGACTATGTTTCCCTTTACATGGTGCCACACCCCTAGCTCATCAGTGGTGTAGAACACACATGGCTCCTCTATCGTATGACCACTTCGCCCTTCCCATTAAAGCTGGTGGTCCTGTTTTGTTCCATTTTCCACAACAGAAGACGCTCTTCATAGCTCTAGCTCTTCAGTATTCTTGACCAAAAAGGCCCTTACTGGAATTCAAAGATAGCACAAGCTTCTTCCTTGAACCATGAATCCACTAAAGTGTTTCCCATGGTCTAGCGAATTGGGGTACTCACTTGCAGATCCCTGAGCTATTGTTACAACCAGAAAATCTGCAGGTAAGTCTTGGCTTTACAACTTACAGTCCTGCATCTCTCCCCAATGTTTAAACATATCCCTTAAAAAAAAAAAGAAAAAAAGAACATATTGCTAAATTTGGTGTTGTCCTGAGTTGTCATTATTGTGGTAGCCCTCAAATAGGCAAATCATCCAGATAATTCACCATGGGCAGGTGTTCATTTACATTATTAAGATGAAGACATTTTTAAGGTCTGAGGGGAACACTGGTTAGTCTTTTCCTTGTCCTCCCTCCCTGCCACTGAGAAAGAGATAAGATTCAGAAGCACTGTTTTATACCCCACCCTTATAACCTAAGTGTAGTTGCTTGAGTGAGTCATGTTCTCCCAACTTCGCACATGCCTGAAATCCACACCACCTCTCTATTTGCCTACTCCCCTACTTAGGACTTAGGAGACTGGGAAGGCCACCTTGGACCCTCCCATCTCCCCAGCAAGTTGACCTCCTCTATGCTTTCATTGTGTTCCATTCTTAGCACCTGTAACACTATAATATATTCACAGTTTATTTGTAGATTCTTGAGACACTGGGCCATGTCTTTCATGACTGGACCCCCATTAAATAAATGAGATCAATGTCAGGGCTTTTAATAAAAACTGGAATATCGCCCATTATGCTCTACCTTCCACACCCATTCCCCACCTCCCCGAACCCCTGTGGGGCACCCCTGACATTCAATTTAGAGCTTCTGGAGTATCTTTTTCACTTCTTCTCCCTTTCAAGGCTCTCTATGCCACAATTCCACAAAGAGCACAACTTGATACTCACTAGCTCCCTCTTATCCCTCCATATTTGTTCTCAGTTATATTGCAGGTATGAAAATGGGAGACACCTTACATGATGAAGTCCCTGCCCCCGGCTTGCTCTTCCTAGTTCTCCTTATTTCCCTACCTGATTCCCAAATTCCCGTTTCCTCTCCTTGTTACATTCCCCGCTGCTCCTGCCCCAGTTCCGGCATCAGAAGGAACTAAGGGGTTGGTCCTGATTTCTGCCTCCTCTTTGAATCCTTGTGAATTCTTTAGGGAAGCGTTCTGTCACACAGTGACCAATCTCTGAGTCACTGGAAAAAAGTGGAGAGGCTCTCTCAACCTTCTATCATGTTGGCCGTGTACCATCTCAACTGTGGTTTCTGTTTCTGTTCCCCATCCACGTCTGCTCATGTTTCTCGGACTTCATCTTCTCTTCTTGTCCTGGCTTAGTCATTTAGAACATTAAAGAAAAGGAGTGGCTACCATGGGGATAGGAAACAAATATAACTAAGGCATAATTGTCATTTGAAGAGATATTAAAATGAGAAGCATAGTGTATTCATTTGCTAAGACTGCCATGACTAAGTACTATAGACTGAGTGGTATAAATAACATAAATTTATTGTCTCTCAGTTCTGGAATCTAGATCAAGATGTTGAGCCCTCTCAATTTTTTTTTCAATAATTTTCTCAATGAAAAGCAAATAAAAGGTTTCAATGCAGTTCAAAAAGAAAAGTAGTTCAGTGAGTTCACACCTAAGTTTAGGGGCAGTTAGACCTCTCTGAAGTCTCTCTTCTTAGCTTGTAAATGGTTGTCTTCTCCCTGTGTCTTCACATGGTCACCTCTCTGTGCATATGCATATCCAGTGTCTCTGTGTGTCCTAATCTCTTCTTACAAAAACAACAGCAGTCACTGGGTTAGCAGTCACTTCTTAGAAAAACACCACCATTCTGGAAACCCCACTTTACTTTAATCATCTCTTTAAAAGCCCTATCTCTAAATACAGTCACATTCTGAGGTACTGGGGGTTTGGGCTTCAACATATAAATTGGGATGGGACACAAGTCAACCCATAACGGGAGATTTTTATTCATACTTATTCAACAAATTCAGAAATTTTTACAAGGCAGTTCAGGCACCTTGCTGGGCACTAGCCACAGTCTGGTACAAAGCATCCTACAACCAGATCAGACCTATCTTCAAGACCTCCCACTGCTCTTGGCCCTCAGGAAGCTTCCTTCAATGTTCCTTCATCCCTGAAACCTGCTGCAATTCTCCATTCCATGCTCATCTCTGAAAACATTTCTTTTGTGCTTATAGTGAGTCTAAATGACACGACCTTTCAGTGTCTCCTTGTTCTTTGTGTGTCGAATGCGTCTTTTCAGATAACTGAAGTAGAGAGAGCGAAGTTGAAATTATGGTTCATAAAGGAAATCCCCCATTAATAATGATATTTAAAAACTGCATTAAAAAGATGCCATTATTAATATTATGAAACAGTGGGCAGAAAAGACTGTTTTAGTCGTTGTTTACATTCTTCATCTCCTTTTACATCCCTCAGCTCATCTTCCCTCTACTTCTCCCATGTTCCATCCCCGGTGGCCATGCCTTATATTTAGAACAGCTTCTCTTCGGTGATCTCCCTTCCAAACTGCTCAGTGAACTTAAGAAACTCAATATCCCTGTTGCTGTATTCTTCCTTCCTTTGAGAAAAATAGTTTCAGGACCATTACTTGAAATCCCCTTCTCCACACCTCCATCTACCACTTACCCACACTGAAATGAGACAAGTTAAGAAAAGTGTATAGTTATGAGAGTAATGGATTTAAGCGCTAGTTGCTCTCATTCTAAGCCCCAGACTCCTAATCATGAACCCCTGCTCCAAACCATAATGCTTCAGGTGTCTGGTTTTCTTCTCTCAGCAGAGCCCTTGGAATCCTGATGAGCAAAGATCTAGCCATATGAAAGATCAGAATAACAGTACTCTTAAATGAGCTTACGTGCATCTTACATTTCCATTAGGCATTATTCTTTATTCTTTACTCATTAGAAACTCTTGAGTGTCACAGGTAAAAATAGTTATATAGGATCTGTTGGTAAATGACATTATGTCTCTCAGTTAAAATTCAATGAAAGATTTCAATGCAGTTCAAAAAGTAAAGTAGTTCAGTGAGTTCAAACCTACCTTTAGGGACAGTTAGACCTACAGAATCACTTCCCCTTCAGCTCTTTTTAGAAATCAAGACAATGGAGCTGTCATTTAAAACACAAAGGTCAGTTCACAAAGACAATTTCTAAGAAACACATTCCTTTCTTTTGTTGACAAGGAACTGGAAAGGATAGAGAAAAGAATTATACTGAAATTAAGAAGGCGCTCAGAAAAGGAAAACACAGCAGAGAAATGTGAGGAGACTGTAGCTATTGTGAAAGATGTCCAGCATAATCCATTTAACCCTCTCGTTTAAGATCTCACAGTGTTTGTCTAACTGTGGGCCGAGCATCAATAACAGCCAAGCTGATTTATGGTGGTGAAAGATTTTTCTGTGAGCACTCTGATGATGGAGATCAAGTATTAGGAAGATAGGAGCCTCTCTGCAAATCCAGAGTGGTGGGCTGGACAATGTCAACCAGGTGAAACTTCTCTGTGAATGCCCCAGACCCTGGAGGAGGACAGACCTGGGGTGTGTTTTTGTTCTCCAGCAATAATTTGCATCTGTTCATCCTTTGTCCAGATTCTTTTTGTACTAAGCCCTCAAGGAAATTTCTTCTTTTGATTTTGATAGATGTGTTTGAGGGTATATGATCCAGAATAAGATTTCTTTTGGAGACTGGACAAACCATATTTCATAGATTTACCCCCAAATTGTGTATTTATCAGCGGAAATTCAGAAACACAGCATGGCTGGCTGCTTAAGAATCTGGAATGAGGTGACAAAGTGGTCTGAGAGTAAACTGTTCTGAATCTTCTTTGTCAGAATGTTCAGTATATTCTCTATTATCTACATAAACCATTTCTCAAAATTCTGGCCAAGGAAACATTAAAAATGCTAATGATGCTGAGAGGATTGGTCCGTCTTCTTCACAGTTTTATGGTCAGCCTCCTCTACAGAGGATTGTGCACATTGGCTCCTGGTAATTTCCCAGAAATAAGAAAACACATGCAAACATACTCACCTCCCACAATCCCACCCACTTTGAATCGTGCCCTAGGTTAAAAATAAACATTTGGTAGCCATTTGTATGTCTTCATTGGAGAAGTGTCTGTCCATATCTTCTGCCCATTTTTTGATATGATTTTTTTGTGTGTGCATTGAGTTTGAGGAGTTCATTATAGATCCTGAATATCAACCTTTTGTCTGTACTGTCATTTGCAAATATCTTCTCCCATTCCGTGGGTTGCCTCTTTGTTTTCTTGACTGTTTCCTTTACTGTGCAGAAGCTTTTGATTTTGATGAAGTCCCAAAAGTTCATCTTCGCTTTTGTTTCCTTTGCCTTTGGAGACATATCTTGAAAGAAGTTGCTGTGGCTGAAATCGAAGAGATTACTGCCTATGTTCTCCTCTAGGATTCTGATGGATTCCTGTCTCACGTTGAGGTCTTTTATCCATTTTGAGTTTATCTTTGTGTATGGTGTAAGAGAATGGTCGAGTTTCGCTCTTCTACATATAGCTGCCCAGTTTTCCCAGCACCATTTATTGAAGAGACTGTCTTTTTTTCACTGTATATTTTTTCCTGTTTTGTCAAAGATTATTTGACCATAGAGTTGAGGGTCCATATCTGGGCTGTCTGTTCCACTGGTCTATGTGTCTGTTTTTATGCCAATACCATGCTGTTTTGATGATCACAGCTTTGTAGTAAAGCTTGAAATCAGGTAACGTGATGCCCCCCATTTTATTTTTGTTTTTCAACATTTCCTTAGCAATTCAGGGTCTCTTCTGATTCCATACAAATTTTAGGATTATTTGCTTCAGCTCTTTGAAGAATACCGGTGGAATTTTTATCGGAATGGCATTAAAAGTATAGATTGCTCTAGGCAGTATAGACATTTTAACAATGTTTATTCTTCCGATCCAAGAGCATGGAATAGTCTTCCATCTTTTTGTGTCTTCTTCAATTTCTTTCATGAGTGTTCTGTAGTTCCTCGAGTACAGATCCTTTACCTCATTGGTTAGGTTTATTCCCAGGTATCTTATGGTTCTTGGTGCTATAGTAAATGGAATCGATTCTCTAATTTCCCTTTCTGTATTTTCATTGTTAGTGTATAAGAAAGCCACTGATTTCTGTACATTGACTTTATATCCTGCCATGTTGCTGAATTATTGTATGAGTTCTAGTAGTTTGGGGGTGGAGTCTTTTGGGTTTTCCATATAAAGAATCATGTCATCTGCAAAGAGAGAGAGTTTGACTTCTCCATTACCAATTTGGATACCTTTTATTTCCCTTTGTTGTCTGATTGCTGTTGCTAGGACTTCTAATACTATGTTGAACAAGAGTGGTGAGAGTGGGCATCCTTGTCGTGTTCCTGATCTCAACGGGAAGGATGCAAGCTTTTTCCCATTGAGAATGATATTTGCTGTGGGTCTTTCATAGATAGATTTTATGAAGTTCAGGAATTTTCCCTCTATCCCTATACTTTGAAGCGTTTTAATCAGGAATGGATGCTGGATTTGAACCCTCTTACACTGTTGGTGGGAATGCAAGTTGGTATAGCCTCTTTGGAGAATAGTGTGGAGATTCCTCAAGAAATTAAAAATAGAACTTCCCTATGACCCTGCCATTGCACTACTGGGTATTTACCCAAAGATACAGATGTAGTGAAGAGAAGGGCCATCTGTACCCCAATGTTTATAGCAGCAATGGCCATGGTCGCCAAACTGTGGAAAGAAACAAGATGCCCTTCAACGGACAAATAGATAAGGAAGATGTGGTCCATATACACTATGGAGTATTATGCCTCCATCAGAAAGGACGAATACCAACTTTTGTAGCAACATGGTTGGGACTGGAAGAGATTATGCTGAGTGAAATAAGTCAAGCAGAGAGAGTCAATTATTATATGGTTTCACTTATTTGTGGAGCATAACAAATAGCATGGAGAACATGGGGAGATAGAGAGGAGAAGGGAGTTGGGGTAAATTGGAAGGGGAGGTGAACCATGAGAGACTATGGACTCTGAAAAACAATCTGAGGGTTTTGAAGGGGTGGGGGGGTGGGAGGTTGGGGTACCAGGTGGTGGGTATTAGAGAGGGCACGGATTGCATGGAGCACTGGGTGTGGTGCAAAAATAATGAATACTGTTATGCTGAAAATAAAAAATAAATTAAAAAAATAAACATTTGGGGAAGTGGGAGAGCAAAAACAGGTGGTTAATGTTGTATCTACTTATGAATCTTTTTTGTTTCCTCTGTTGGTCTTCCTTCACTAATTGACACATAACCCCTTGTTTTAGTTGAAACACAGAGCCATTTCTGAGCCATTTTATCTCAACAAGAGAGAGAGGTCCACTCTGAGAGGAAGCCAGACCTACACCTTGACCCACCCTGATTTCAAAGGTAGCCAAAGTTTCACATAATCCCAGAACGCCCCCCTCAACATCACCCCCCAGGGAAATCCAGTTGCTCTCTCAGGGCACTGACCTATCCCAGCTATCTTGAACCAATCCTTGATTTTCGGTCTTTCAGTTGTGTACCTCAAACCCTCTCTCATATGTGCTTTTTGCTTTCATGAAAAAGGAATCCTAAATCTACACTCCCTACCCCTTCATTCTCTTGCATAGTATTCATTCAAATCACTTAGTCAAAGGATTTTCCCCTGAAATATTTGCGCAGGTAGTCAATCTTAAAAATCCTGATAAGCCTGAGGCAAGTAGGTAGACTTAAGGTGGACAAAACAATTGTTTGTGGGAGCATTTTTCCAAACTCTGTCTGGTTTCCTTATAATCCTACAGCTGTCTGTTCAGTTTTGTTGGTTCTGCTGATGCCCTGAATCTTTTCTCTTCTGACTTGCAGAATTTCTTATGCTGGGAATCACTAAGGGACAAATTCTGTTGGCTTACCTTTGTCTGTACTCCAACCCATTCAGAGCAGCCTTACCAGTCTCCAGAACATCTTTCTTTTCTGACACTCCCTTAACCCAGGCCATTATGTTCTCTGGTAGACGGGCTCTGCTCTGCTGCCAAGAAGCTTTCAGAAATTTGGAACCTCTTTCTCAAATACACCCTTCTCTGCCTCATCCCAGCTGAAACCTGGGTTTCCCCTGATGACATCATTTTCCCTATAACCCGCAAGGTGAGTCTCCTCATGCCCCACACACCCTTTCCCCAGCACCTGAGAGTTAGGATAATTGTGGCTGCATGTGAACTCTATCCGCCTTTCTCCAATAACACCTCCTCCCTTCCTTGTCAGTTTCACATACCCGCCTGGCCCACCCAACTCCTGATACCCCTTCACTCAGAGCTGTCCTCTGCATTGTTGGGGAGCATCATTACTATCATAAAATTTTAAAATAAAGCCCCTGCCACCCATCTGGAGAATGCATGCTACACAGCATTGCCCAGGTGAAGAGCCACCCCATGGTAATGAACACTTGGGACAGTGTGTGTCCTTGTATCTTTGGATTTGAAGATCACGTTGAAAACAGACTTTGTTTGCTTAGTCTCTGTCTTCTCAGTGCATGTAACATGGCCCAGCTGGTTGACAATCACCTCAGTTTTCGTTGCTTGAAGATAGACACTTCTCTCTTTGAGGTGTTTCCCCAAAGCAGAATTTGAAAAAATGCACCAGCCGTGAATTATAGTGAATCCAGGGTACTCCATAATCTTGGGGCAACTCTCCGATAAGTGGACACTTAACGTTGCTTCCAATTTTTCACATAAACACCATCATAGTAATCATCATGGAAACATAACTCTGTATAATGTCTCTGGTTATTTGCTTAGAAGAAATTTCCAGAAGTAAAACATGGGTTCAAAGTCTTTGAATGTTTATAGCATTCTTCTGACAAATATTGACAGCTGGCTTTCTAGAGTGGTTGTAAGTGAAGTGTCTCACCCCACCCTTAACCCCGCCAATAACCTTGTAAACGAATCTTTGAAGAGCAACCACCCAAACTGGAGGAAAAAGAGCTAGGATTCAGGGAGGGTGGTCTAAGTCCAGGTGAAGATTTGTCAGCATGGCTGGCGTGTTAGAGTTTGAAAACAACTTGACACTATGGAAAAGACAATTAGTGCTATAAAAATATAAAGGTAATCAGAAACTCCAGGGCATGAGGGGGCAAAAGACCATAAAAGATATATAATCATAAACCATGCCCTGGTTTTGAAGGAAACAATATTTACCTGGTCACAGTAATGTAGTAATTTAACTGTTAGACATGACATAATTGCATGGGTCGGATGGGAAAGGAAGGAAGGTATGCAGCAAAGAGAGCTGAAATTTCCTTTGTCACTGCAGAGAGCAATGACTAAGGTATAAAAGTGACAAGAATAGGGAAAGCCATGTAAGCTTATTACTAAGAGATATGAAAACCAACATGAGAAGAAACAGAGGTAAGCGCTTACCTTCAGAGAGTGGGAATCCGAGTAGGGAGAAGGGAAGAAAGCCTACTGATTTTCATTACAAGACAATTTTAACATAAGCATTTTAACTTTGATAAAAAGTACTTGATAATATTTTAAAATGTTAAGATTACTTGAAGTCTTTATTGATTTTTAAAATTGCTATTATTTTGAATTCTTTTTTTATAAGTCTGTCAGAATTTCACACTGCTTTTGTAACTTGTATGTTCATGTACTTTATTAAGAGGTGTTACTGGTTTTCCCATGGATTTGTCAAAACTTTTTATATATTTGTCTACCATATTTGCTGGAAGTATTTTACCCAGCCTATTGTTTACTTTGTATTTTGTTTCTGCTATTGGATGGAATGTAGCCAAGTATCGATTTTGGCTTTCTGCTATAGAAATCCCAAATTCACCTATATTTTATTTCTAAAGATTTAATGGTTCACTTTAGGTTCTTAATTTGTCTTGATCCTTACATCTTTCTAAACTCTTCTGAAATATTAACTCAAGTAATGAGAGAGAAGTAAATACTTCTCTTCACTATTTCTCTTCAAGGAGCTCATTTTCCCTACGGTATTCACCACAAACATCCTTCCCTTCTCCGTAGGTTTGGGATGTGTTTCTAACAATCTATTTTGTTTCAGATCTATCTTTCCATTTCCTCAGTAAAGTCACATTATTTTACTTAATGTTACTTTGTAGTATAGTTTACATATGAGAGAACAATACTCTTTATATCACTTTAATTTTTTAAAAAAGTTGTAGCCACGTTTACCCACTTATTCCTTTAATCTTTTGTGTTTTTTTTTTTAATCAATCTCCAAAATAAATTCCACTGGAATTGTGACCAGAACTTGGTTAAGCCAACAAATGAAGAATATCTTTACACTTAATTTAGCTCACTACTGAAAGTTATATCTTTCTATTTATTTAAATCTTATTTTAAAACTCAGAGCTATTAAAATTTGGGTTGCTAAGAAGGTCTCATTAACTATAAGAATATTTCAGGGGATGCGCATAGGTTTTCAAGCTTATATTCTTGTCATCTGCAAGTAATGGTAATTTGATCTCATGTCCTTCAGGAATTATAATTCATTTCCATTTTATGATTTTTTATGATTTAATATATTAGCCAGTACATGATTTTAGATTTTTTCAAAACAATGTTAAGTAGAGAGAAACTGATGATACAATTTGAAAGAATAGCACAAGGCCAAATATTACAAATTAGTATTAAGCCAAAAACAAGGCAAAGCCATATGTCATCAACATAAAATATATTGCAGGAATATAAAATTCACCTGAAATTTTATTTAAAGCTGTCATCATAATTTTATCACTAAAGTTTGTAGTGGCTAATGTTTTGAAATGGATAAATATGAGAATATTGACTCAGTTTCAGCAAGGTTGGTAAAGGGGTAAGATTTTCTGGATAGTCTTCCCAGAATAAATACTGCTGATACACATGCTACCGAGTTTTTTTTCTTCTCTAATCAGTAACAAAGAAGGGAAATTACTTTCCATTCCATTCCTGGTCATGAAGATTTGGTTGATGGTAATGGTAGTTTCAGTGAAACTAATAATCTTGCACTGCTGGGCTAAGATGCTTTTTAGACCCAAGCCTTGGGGAGAGATTTTTATCAAATGATTTATTTGAATGGACAATTATTAGAAATAAAAGTATAAGTGAATATAAAAAATAAAAAAGTAAAAATTTTAAATAAAATAAAAAATTTAAAAGTAAAAATCTCAAAGTATACAGAAAAAAAGAGAGTCAATTATATGATTTCACTTGCTTTCTGTATACTTTGAGAATCACAATTGAGATTTTTACTTTTAAATTTTTTATTTTACTTAAAATTTTTACTTTTTAATTTTTTAAACTCACTTATACTTTTATTTCTAATATATTGTGCATTCACATAAATCATTTGATAGAAATCTCTCCTCAAGACTGGGGTCTAAAAATGTTGCAATGGATTGCAATCAGCTTTCAGGATAACAGAATAATTTCTGATTTTCCCTCTGCATCTCAGCTTCCACTGCCCATAAAATAATTATAGCATCTTTTCTGGAATGAAAGGATAAGAGAACTTTTATAGCAGGAATCATGTGTGAAATATTTGTACTCTTAAGACCCATCAGTCTGATTATTTCTTGAACAGTCTGCAATGAACAAACTACTTTTTCTAGAAGAAAACAAAACAAAAAAAAGTTGGTAGCTAGTATATCCTGCTAGTCCGGTACCATTATCTATAATATACAGAGTATGTAGGTTTTATTTGGCTTAAGCAGCCTTTTTACACATAATAGCTGCATTATCACCTTTTTTAAACATGACAAAGCAGTTTCCAAATCTCCTGAACATCATGTCATTTGTCTTTGATCAAGGAATGAGAAGAGTTCTGTGATCTTTCTCCTTAGGTAGGTCATCCTGTTAAAATGATACTCTGTACTAGAATTAGTTTGCAAACACAGCTGGAGGGTAAAACACTGTATGTGCGTGATAACTAAGTCATTCATAGCCTTCGTCGTGTTTGTTCATTGTTGATAATGATTATCTTTACTGATGTTCCATTCTATAAATATGTCTTCAATCAGATTTATTAACTTGTAGCTTGTATCCTCAAATCTTTCATTCAGCTCACGGGAGAGAAACAGATAATTCTACATAAACCCACCATGCTGTCAGATTAAAAGGACTTCTAGTGGGTTCTGCATGTCCCAACAACTGAGACATAAAATACAGAAGCAACACAAGTTATAGCATTCAATGACCTTTTGTGCACAATAACGTGGAATTCAGGAAAATATTTAGTAAAATGTATACAAAGACTGGACTTTGGACTTAGGATTTATGTATTGTGCAGATCTGAATAATTATTCCTTCTGTAGCCATCATTTCAACCAACGTTTTAGTAAAAATGTGTTACCTTTGAGGACTCAGAAATATAAATGGTTATCTTCTCAGAACATTTGTCAAATCTATTTCTTTTGAGTGGAGACCAGAAACATTCAATTGTGTTTTGGGTTTCCCATTTTTCTCTTACATACTTTTAAAAAATAGTCTTCATTATATCGATACAAATCATCAAGATTGTTGTTATACATGATTTTAGAGTCTTACCTCCTTACGAAAATTTAGGGTGGTAGTGTAGACATTCTGCCATTAACACATCTTCGTAAGATGTGAAGGATTTCCAAACAGCATATTTCCTAGAAATGTGAAGTAAAATAACTGAAAATTAAATATAGGTCTTAATGATTATTTTATTTTGTGATGTGAATACTAGTATGCAAACAATCCTGTAAGGATTACTAGTACTATGTAATCTAATTTTTTAATTCTTCTTATATTGTTATTTCATGTCTTTTATAGACTTCAGTTGGCTCAAAATCAATATTGTCATGTCACAAACTCAAGCAAACTGTAGCCAGTGTAGCCCGGGGCAGGATGAAACTCACGGGGAGTAAGTCAGCTGTTTCTCATCCGTCCTTCTGGTGTCTTGGGGAGGGCCATGCTTTCCCTCGTCACAGTTGTGTGCACCCTGGAGACTGGGTGCCAGCAGAGGGACCCCCTGCTTTGTTGCTGTCCCATGACAAGGTGAGGGTTCATTGGGGAATATGGGTGAGTGATGGGGAAGAATCTCCTGTAGCTAACATCCAAGAAAAAACATGCTAGCAAATTTTGGTCAATTATAAGTCAAACCTGAGGCTCAGAGCTTTCCTACAAATAGTGATGGTGAATATTGTCCTAGTTTTATTCCTGGTTTTAATGAGAGTACCTCTGCTGTTAAGCCACTGAATACTTACTAGCAATTTGAATAAATGTCCTTCTGTGTTTTAGTTTCTCAAAATTTTTGTCCAGAATGGTGTTGAAATGGTTTTACGAGCTTTCCTCGTTTTTTTTTTTTTTTTTTTTTTTTTTCATTACATCCATTTTTGTCATGTGCTAACCTATTTCTCTCACTAAGTCCTTCTTGAATTCCAGGAATAAATCCTACTTGGCTAGAGTGCATTTCTTATTAAAGTGCTGTTGCATTTGGATTGTAATTATTCTCAGGGTTTTGCAACTATATTCAAAGATAAGAGAGTTATTCAGTTTGGGACTTTTGAGTTATTTATTCTGACCTTTTGAAGCAGAGTCATTTCATCAATATAAAATTAATTTGACAGATTCAAAAATCTTATAATGTTCCACGGAACAATTTATCTATATTATCTGCTCCTTGAAAATGTAAAAGCTATAAAGCTGATCCAGCTTAGTATTATTTTTTAAAACATTGTTTGAGAACTTTTCCATTTCTTCCATAGTTACTGGGGTTTTCAGACTTCTTAATTATTAAGGCAATTTCGGTCATTAATGTTTATTCAGGAGATTTGCCATTTAAAAAGATGTTCTAAATTATAATCACAATTTTAAATATCCCTGATATCTGTTGTTCTTTCTCATACCAGCTTTTCAATTGTGCATGTGCTTTTCATCTTCATTATGGTTGCCACAGACTTGTTCACGTTATTTTGCTCATATTCCTTTTCAAAGAAATGCTGTTTTTCTGCTTTCTGTTTTTGGCTTTTTTAAAAAAATCATGGTTGACTCCTTCTATTGATTTACTTCATCTTACTCTTTGTTCTCTTTTCTAAGTTTTTGGGTTAGATCTTTACTTTTTTTAAAAAAATATTTTCCTATTTAATAATAAAAGCTCTTGTGGGTAGATCTTTGGCTTGAAAGTGTGGTCTACAGCTTCATGGGGTTTACAATCTAATTAGGCTTACAAAAATATTAACAGGTGCTGTGATAGATAACTTCAAGTTTCGAATGAAACTCTTGGAAAGGGAACTCAACCAGATGTGGTAGAGAGGAGAGTCAAAGAAGGTGTGTAATTAGAAGTGATGTTGAAGCTCACACTGGTAATTGGCCAAGATAGAAGGAGAAGGAGGGGTCCAGACAGAGGGAAATGGCCTATGCTGGGGTCCCAGGGTGAAAGAGCCTGATACAGTGCTGAGCAATTGCAAATGTTCATGTGGCTAGATAGGAAAGGCAGCAAGACTGATATCAGTTGGGGGAGATCATCAAGAATCCAACTGGAAAGGGTGGTATTAAGGCATTTGGACAATGGAATGCCGTTGGTGTTTGATGCACAAAAAATGACACAATCATTTTTTTGAAGTCATCTTCCATTTTGAAAGCTTTTTGAAAGATTACTTTGGACTCTCTGTGGAGAAAGAGGACTTTGAAAGATGATTTTGGTTTTCCTGAGAAGACTAGATGTGATGGAAACAAGACAAGAGGCCAAGAACCTGGCTTCAAGGTTGTGGTAGAAAGCCAGATGAGAGAGAGTAGCACCATCCCCAAGCAAGGCAGCAGTCAGCATGGAAGGAAGGAGTCAGATTGAGATATAGTTAAGAGGTGGAAAAACAGAATTAAGAGAGTGATGGCTCGGGTATGTGTGATGAGAGAGAAGAGGGAGTTAGGGGTGATGCCCGGCTCTTAAGCTTGAGTTCTGGGAACGTAGGGCCATATCTTGAACAGGGAAACTGAGCCAAATGAAGTATAAGATTGCCTGTGGATTTGCTGACTTTTTATATTATAACTATTATTAACATAAATGGTGCTTCTTATCCTGCTTAATGCTATTTGCTTTGATATCTATTTCATTTAAGAAATAACTTTTCTATCTTTTGTTTTTGGGTGTACATGTGTGTAAATACCTGAAGACTATCAAACCCTTTTTCCTTGTTTCTACATAAGGAATTTATCCCTCTTTTACTTACTTCTTCTCCTTTCCTATCCAAATTCCAAATTTTGTTAATCAAATCTGAGATTCTGTGCCCAAATAAATGCATCTGGGTTATTTCCTATTGTGCATTTCATTGATTTTTTCTTGTTCATTTTCTGGATCCCCTACTAAAATACAAGTTCCATGAGGGCAAAATTTTTAGTCTACCTAATTTTTCATCTGTTTAATTTATTCCTGTGACTTCACTGTCTAGAACAGTGCCTATTATCAGGGGTCTGATAAATATTTTTTGGAAAAAAAACCATTATTTTTACATTATGTATCCTCGCTCCCTTTTTGACAGCCACCCTCAGTTTTGAAATCATTCATTTCCTTGCTCATCGATAGTCTTATTTAAGATGCTAATTTATTTCTTATTTAAGGTGCTAATTTTATTCAAGTTGCGATTGGCTCTAGTGTATGTTCATTTTCTCCCTTAAAAGAGTAAGTGGGGGATATATTTTCTGGTCTCCATTACAGAGACTACAGATAGAGTATGGATTGGTCACAGACCTTCCTCTTCTATTCTGTAAGTTGCTCCATTGTTTTTGGCATTCAGAGTTTTGAACAAATATTGAGATTATCTGGATTTCATGTCTTTATAGGTTATCTGTTCTTTTCTCCTTCAGGGAAAATTGGATATGCTTTTTTTTTTTTCTTTTAACCTTAAAATTGCTTGCTCCTTGGGGACAAGTTTATTCATCTTCATATACCTACTATCTTTCAGAGCACATGGCTTTTAGTAGGCATGGCATGAATACTGATTGAATGTATGCATGAATAAAAACACAAATTAAGTTTAGGTAAGCTTAAAACTGAACCACTGCCTCTCTACCTTATCATCAGTCCCAAGTTTAACTCACATTGATGCACCCTAAGAGAAGTCTAAGCAAGCCACCTATACTTCTGTAGAACGACCCAGACCTGGAAGTTCTGGAAAGCCATTATGACCATTCAGAAAGCTTCATACTCTTAGAACCCAATCTAAACTAGCCCCTCTTTCAATCCCTGTATTATCTAGCAAACCTCAGAGCCCTCCACAGACTACTGGATTTTTACTTTGGAGAGTCGATATGATGAGGAACAGAAATAGAAACTGATGTTTAATGTTGTTTTTGGTTTGGAAGAAAGACACGAAACAGATCATGTGTAAAATTAAAATCTCTCTCTCTCTTCTTTTTATATTCATCCCCTGGATACCTCGGTGTTGGTTTCTGTCATTAGGAACAGAACCCTATCGGAATTTCAGAAGCAATCATTTCTGTTTGCTCAATATACCAGGAACTTCTGCATCACAACCAGATTTTAGGAGCAAAAGGAATGGAGGCCAAGGAACCTGTCCCAGAATATCTAACAGGCGGATTAACGTGGCCTCATGTAAATGCGGAAGCTGCAAAAGATACTGTTCATTGTACGTTTACACATACATACTGATACACAGGTAAACTTCAAAGTCATTTCTCTCAAGGTCACCTAAGACAGCCCTCACTCAAAACACAAAATGTAATCTCCTCTTTCCAATTTAGAAGACACAGCAAGTTTGTCTTCTGAGTGACACCTCAGGTTTGGTGAGATATCCATCAGGGCATCTGATCCATATTAATTAGTTGTTAATTGGTTTTACTGCTTTATTGACCTTTCAGGAAGTTCTATGTCATTTATTGCTTCTCTTGCGTATGTCTCTGTAATGTTCCCACGAAGGAGGAATCTGTCACTGATCTATGCATTTTATCACATGGGAAAATAATGAATGAGGTGAGTGGGTTTTGGTTGGTATGGCTCAATATGACCTTTAGAGGTCTTTTGTTTTCATTCAAATAGCCTTTGAGTTACAGATGCATATTGTGATATGTCCCTTGTCAGTATTGATGTAATGTTTACCGTTAGAGGGAGAGCAGCTAAGATAATATCCCTGCCTAATCATGTTGCTGGCTGTGCCTTTCTTCAGTCCAATATCCCTTTATTCTATGCTTGTGGAATTTTAGGGACATCTGCCCTAGCCAGATTCATGCTAGTCTCTTGGTATCACAAACATGGTCTAACTTGTGTTACATCAGTTAAACAGAAACGACTTGCTGGATTTCATTATATACTTGAATGGTACGATTGGCAATGATCGTATGGCTAAGCCTGAGTTGGTATATGCAGGCGTGGCAAGAGGCACTGGGAATCTGTGCTTAGGGAGCCCTCGACTTACCTACCACCAAGGACAACTGACCTCATCCTTTAATTCTATCTCCTAGGGAAAGCGACCTTGTAAAGCACTCCTTTTCTCTTGAAGGAGGACTTTTATCTTAAAAGGAAATTTGGAGACATGAGGCATTAGATGGGGCTCCTAAATGCTAAAGTTGGAACTTGGAATATTTTCTCCTTTCATTTATAAACCATTACAGAGTTTGCTTAGAAGTAGGCAGGAACAGGTGTTTTGTTTTGTTTTAGGTTATACAGCATGGAACTTTTTCAAAACCAAAGCTTAACCAAAATTTCTCCCATGGAACATAATAGACTTTTAGCAATGCTGAGAATTTCTACTAATGGATAATGGTAAGAAAAAAAAGAAATTTGAAATTATTTGGGCAAAGAATTAGAGTGAATTCATTCTGAAGATATCTGCTCTGAGTCACTTACCCCACAGAAATTTTAGCTGGTTTTACCACTAGCAAAAGTCATAGAGACCTGCAGACAGAGTGTCAGTTCCAGAGTCAAGTCTAACTTAGAAAAGAAAAAGGAAAGGAATAAACAAAAAAAGATACCTAAAGAAGCACACAACCTTTACCCAACTGAGACCATAGGCCACAGATATGACACCATATTATTTCCAATTAACAAACACACTTACTTTCACCTCTGTGAACCTGATTTCTATTGCGTACTTCTGAGGGATCTGATTCAGTAAGACTGGGTGGATAAAGCACAGTTTTAAAAAGATTTTATTTATTTGAGAGAGAGAGCGAGCATGGGGGGGGTGGGCAGAGAGACTCCCCACTGAAGGCAGAGCCGGATGCTGGGCTCAAAACCAGGACCCCAAGATCATAACCTGAGCTGACGTCAGCCGCTTAACTGATTAAGCCACTGAGGGGCCCCAAGCACATTTCTCAAGTCAATAATGCTCTTGAATTTCCATTTCCCTTACTAATTCCAATCTTTAACCTAATGATTTACATATACATATGTATGTGTGTGTGTATTTACACATATTTTGAAATGATTGCTTCAAGTAGGTTAGCCTTCCCTTTACCCCTGGGAATTTCCTAGTTCCACCCACGAGCAAGCCTACTTCTGACAGTCTCTGTTGTCTGGCAAGAGAGCAGTCCCGACTAGGCCAGAGAGGTGGCATCAGCAATAGGAATTTACTTGTCATAAATCACAGGGGACTAAACAATGGTACACCCACACATTACCATGTCTGGCAAGTAAAGACTCCAGTTTTAGGGAGCTTTACTGTTACCAAACTCTTCAGGGCCTTCCCTTCACTCCAGGAGATGCCCATGCATAAAATTATGAAACAATTCTTCCTTACCATTCCCTAAACCAATTGCTCACCCCAGATGAGTACCTATTCACAAGGGAGCTGTGCTGTTGGTTCTATATTAGCCTCCTCCCCGGCTCTGACACTATTATTTTGTCTTGTCTCTAAATGCAAGGAATTCAAGATCCCCTAAATCAGGATGTATCATTTTCTACCCCTGGAAGACATTTGCCATACATTTCTGAAGATCCACTTTCCAGACAACAGCCAGTCCATTGGTATTAAGCTCATATTCATGTCAAGCACTTGCTGCTGAAATTATTTTAGAATCCCTGGTTCTTCTAAATTCAAAATTTTGAACCATTTTGTGTGTGGGGGGGGGGGAGGATCCTGATGTACTGCAGAATAAAACAATGGCTGAATCTCACGTGATGTTTTATCCATGGAGAAAACGCCAGTCTACTGCACAGCACACTAGACCCTTGCTAGATCAGTAGCATCCACACAAGCTGAAACCCTTTGGAAATGCAGGATCTGGGACTCTATTCCAAACCCGCTGGATCAAAATCTGCACCTGAACAGGCTTTTCCAGCGATTTGCAGCAACATGAAAGTTTGAGAAGGCTACAGCGGGCTAACTGACTCATTCACGTCAAATCACTTTAACCTTTGTGCTGAAGAATGAGAAGACTGTAGCCCCAATCTTTCAAAAAATTAGAGGTTGAGGATGAAAACTGAGATCCTAAATGCAGTTTTCACTCTTGGTCTGTCCCAGTGTTGTAGGAAACACAGTTTTTCCACTCTCCCAAAGAGTCGTCTCCCTGTGTGCATCCGCTAACAATCCCGCTTAGGCGTGACTTCAAGGGGCAGTAACCATGGTGTGGGCAAAGGTGTTTTGTCAGAACTCACTCTGGAAACATTGTTTTAGTAAAACTTGACCCACCAGAACGTTCCAGACCTTATCCATGTGGTTTACCAAACATGCAATGACCTGTACCCTTTCACTCTGCGACCAGGCAGGGAAACGCACTGTTCTCTGTAGTCATGGTCACTCGGTGGGTTGTAGCTGCTCTTTTTCTCTTCTTTCTCCATCACGCTTGGAGGCCTCCAGTCCATTTCTATGCCTTTGCACATAGGATGGAGACAGAGGAATAGATGTCAGGATAACCACACACCAGTGAGCCAGACAAAGCCAAAGTCATCGTGGACGGCCATAGCAAAATCCCCAAGACTGGGGGCTTAAACAATAGAAATTTATTTCTCACAGTTCTGGAGGTATCATATAAAGATCCTGCCAGTTCCATTCCAGATGAGAACTCTCTTCCTAGCTCGCCAACAGACATCTTCTTGGTCCAGCTTCACATGGACTTTCCTCTATGGCACATGGTGGAAAGAGGGAGGATTGGAGAGAGAGCTATCTGGTGTTTCTTCTTCTTCTAATTAGGTTGCCAGTCCCATCAGATTAAGGCCCAACTCTTTTTTTTTTTAAATACTTTATTTATTTATTTGACAGACAGAGATCACAAGTAGGCAGAGAGGCAGGCAGAGAGAGAGGGGGAAGCAGGCTCCCTGCCAAGTAGCGAGCCTGATGCAGGGCTTGATCCAGGACCCTGAGATCATGACCCTAGCCGAAAGCAGAGGCTTTAACCCACTGAGCCACCCAGGTGCCCCGAAAGCCCAACTCTTATGACCTTGCTTAACCTTTATTATTACCTCCTGATAGGCATTATCTCCAAATACAGTCACCCTGGGAGTTGGGGCTTCAACATGTGAATTTGAGGGGGACGTAATTCGGTCCATTACATTCTACCCTCTAACCACCCCCCAACCACTGTCGCCAAATTCATGTCTTCCTCAAACGCAAAAGGTATGAGTGAAATTCATCCTGAGGCAAAATTTCTCTCTGGTTGTAAACATGTGAAACCAGACAAGTCATGTTTCCAAGATATGACTGAGGGACAAGCAGAGGATAGACATTCGTAGTCCAAAAGGGAGAAAGGAGAAAGGGAGTATTGGGTCCAGAGCACGTCCAAAACCGAGCAAAGTAAATGTCATTAGAGCTTAAGGCTCAGGAATAATTCTTTTTGGCTCAGTGCTCCTCCTGCAGGCCCACTGGGGTGACGGTGTCATCCCCATGGCCCTAGCTGGTGGTCCTGCTAGGGCTCTGAGCAGGGGTAGTCTGGCTTGCTAACACCCAGGAGATGGCCCTCCACCCTTTGAAACCAACAAGGAAACAGTCCTGCCCCTGGGCCTATGGTCCGAGTGAAAACACTGATGATATCTGAGTCACCTTTGGGGTCATTCTTACCTCTTCTTGAAGGATAACACATGTTTATAGTTGAATAGCTCTGTTGTCTCATCCTATAGAATCCTAGAAGTCTAACAGCCTGTGTTCATTTTGTTTTATTTTCTTGGTTCCCTGTAACCTCGGTGGCTGTATTTCTGATGATATAATCCCATCTCTATTCTGGGCTTTTCCACTAAAATGACAGTTTAAATCTGGTTCACACCCACACTAATCCCTTATCAAACTAGCTGTTGGACCAAACCCTCAGTGTTCTCCTCCGAACACCTTCATTTTTTACAATGTGGTTAGGCTAAGAATTTTCCAGATCTTCACCTTCTAATTCCTTTTTGCTTGACAATTCCTTCCATTTATCTCTCCCTTTGCATTTTACCGTAGCTGGTAAAGAGAAACCAAGCTACTCCATCAGCACTTTGCTTGAACATAGCCTCAGCCAAATGTCAAATTTCTCCATTCCCAAGTTCTACCTTCCACCAAACCCTAGAACACACACACAGTTCTGCCGCGTCCTTCGCCACCGTGTAACAAGGCTGGTTTGCGATAACCTCTTCCTCATTTCTGTCCCATACCTCAGCAGAATGGCCTCGAATGTCACATTGCTGCCAATACTATGTTCATGATGCTATGTGTTCCCTAAAATAATAGAGGCTTTCTCTACAGCTTTCCTCTTCTCTTCCTGGGACCTCCCCACAACTGCCATTCATATCTGCATTTCTACCACCAGTCCTTTCTAGAATCTCTAAGGTCTTTCTACCACGTGCCCCCAGACTCTTCCAGCTTCTTCTCATTACCCAGCTCCAAAGCCACTTCCACATTTTTAGGGATTTGTTATAGTAGCACCCCGCCCGTCTGTACAAAATCCGTGTTAGTCTGTTCAGGCTGCTGTAACAAAACACCAGACTGGCCAGCTCAGACAGCAGACATTTATTTTCTCATAGTTCTGGGGCCTAGAGGTCCCAGGTTACAGTGCCAGCCAGTTAGGTTCCTGGTGAGAGCTCTCTTTCTAGCTCTTAGCTCTTGATCTGTCCTCATGTGCCTTTCCTCTGTGGCATGTGGAGACAGTGGGGAGTGGGAAGGAAACACAGAAAGTGAGAGACAGATATCTGGTTTATCTTTCTTTTCTTTTTTTAAGATTTTATTTATTTATTTGACAGAGAGAGAAAGAGAGATCACAAGCAGACAGAGAGGGAGGGAGGGGAAGCAGACTCCCCGCTGAGCAGAGAGCCCCGATGCGGGACTCGATCCCAGGACCCTGAGATCATGACCTGAGCCGAAGGCAGAGGCTTAACCCACTGAGCCACCAGGTCCCCTTTGTTCCTCTTCTTATAAAGATCCCAGTCCTATCAGATTAGGGTTCAACCCTTATTACCTCAATTCACCTTAATTACCTTCTTATAGTCCCTATCACTAAATACAGTCACGTTGGGGTTTAAGGCTTTTGCCACAGAGTTTTGTGGGGGATACAATTCATACCATGACAACAATGTCATTGGAAATTCTCCGGAATAGTGTTTCCAAAATGATTTCTTTTGCCAAAACGTTGTAGGATCTGAAACTCCCTTGAAATTTTCCATACTAATAAAATGCCCAATGCCAGTATCAGTGTCATTCGTGGCATAGGAACATGTGTCATGAACTTATAAGATCAGCCCTCTGGAGACCAGCCTTTTCCCGCCAGCAGCTACACTTACACACCAAGGTTCCTTTAGAGCAATCTGCTGGGCAGCAGGTCAGATCCACACAAGGAAACGGGATCATGGAAACCAAGTAGGTGCTGTGGCCTGAGAAATGATTCCCAGTAACCTCCGTTCTGACAAGACCTGACCTGCTCCTACACCACACACAGCAGAAACCAGGGAGCCCTGCCTGCTACCAGTGTTATCTAGGAGAAGTGTAACTAAACCACCAGCCCAATGCTTTTACAGTCTACCAAACACTTCCTAATGCGGCCACCCATGTAACCAATGTCCATTGAACAACCGCTACACACACCGTTCACTGCTCCAGATACTAGGATGAAGCAGCTAGGCGAATAGTGCCACAGGCTAGCGATTGGTTCTTAATGAGGATCTTGCAAAGGGGACAGAGTATTACTATTCCCAGTTTAAGACGGAAGGCTCAGGCAGAGAGGTTAGCAGCTTGGTCTAAGCTAATAAATGATGTGTAAACTGAGTCTAGGTCTTCTGGCCTGAGGTCTGGTACTTCTCAGTCCTACCCAGAATTTATCTTGCCTTTCACCCCAAATAACTCATACTCCTCATAGTAAATGTAGAAACACCCAGGATTGGGGGGGCGTGGTGGTGGTGGTAAGTCAAGACATTATGTCAAAAGGGCCCCAAGGTTGGGGACGAGAGAGGAAAGCCAGAGGTGACAGATGAAACTGTTAATTCCAACAATGATGTTGGGTGTCCAACATCCGCCTTGACATTGACACTGACCCCAAAGAGCAGCCTTATAGATTCTGCTTGCATGGGCTTGCCCGGATCTCACCAATGGCACACGGGAGAGGGATTGATATTCTTGGCACAGAAGAACAATGTCATTGCAACTCTCAGGCAAATTACTGTCTGAGGAAATGGTTTTCCACTCAGGCAAGCTTTTTTTTCCTCCAGTGGTCAGAAATGAACAATAGGATTCTTGTGCTCTCTCTCTGACCCCAAGACATGGGGTGAAGAAGGATGATTTTCAGAGGCTGCCCTGCCCTCCAGGTGGGTCGGGTCAGGCATGCTCCATTCAGAGACACCGCACCTGTGCCTTCTATTGGAATCCCGTACCAGGAGTTATAGAATGGAGGCCATGGTGGAAATAACAGGAAGAGAAAAGTGAGATCATCTTCATGAGGAAAGGGCCATGTGACAAACAGATGAAGGAAAATGTTTGCCCCTCTACATATGACTGGGGGTCTATGTGTTCAGGGATCTTGCTTTGCCTCTGGGAAGTGAACTATGGGGCATGTAAATCCAGCAGTGTTATGGCAATTACTGGGTATAGGTGGAGAAGATCCTGTGACCTGAACAGGCTGGTGAGTGTGAACATGACATATTAAAAACAGCTTCTGGGGGCACCTGGGGGGCCCAGTCGATTGAGCCTCTGCCTACAGCTCAAGTCATGATCCCAGGGTTCTGGAATCAAGCCCTACATCAAGCTCCTAGCTCAGCAAGGAGTCTGCTTCTCCCTCTTCCTCTGCCCTCCTCCACCCCCATTGCTGCCCAAATTAAAAAAAAAAAAAAAGAAAAAAATCTAAAAAAAAAAAAAAGAAGAAGCTTTTGTTTACAGAACCAGGGAGTCACATTCGCCTTCTCTTTTTTGCTCATCACTGGTGCCCACCCGCCGCCTCCCTACCTTCCACACACTCTGCCGGTATCTCCAAACGATATCCCACGCCCCCGTCACTCACAGCAGGAGGATGGCCGTGGACTCCTTATTTAGGCCAGTTTCCCCTCTGGCTCCAAAAAGGAAGGAAAAAATGCATCTGTACTTTCAGAATGAGTACCTCCAGAACACGCGGGCCGGAAGGCTCAGTCCTTCCAGGGTGTTTCTCTAATCTGGAATTCCAAATTTAGCACGGGGCACGGCCCTGGCTCGGAGAGAATGACTTTTTTGAAGACCTTTCACCTATCAGCAGAAGTGGAACATGGAAAAGCTCCCGAGAGTCACACTTTCCCCGCAGGCTTTCAGTTACTTTGTTAACTCCACCTTAGGGATTTCCAAAGCCTCCGCCTTCACGGGAATCTTCTCTTTTTCATTAAAGTGAAGCATGTTTGAGGAGACTGGACAGAGTGACTCAGGATGGCAGGAAGGGAAAGGCATGGAGAAGTTAATCAGGAGGGCAGTCCCCCTCCTACCTCCTGTCTCCTCCAGGACTGTGCGTTGAGTTTCGTCTTCCCAGATCCCTCACCTGTAAAATGAAGCGAATCTCAAGTCCCGGGCAGCCGCATCCCAGAGATGTTTTAAAGTCACAGTCAAATAGTTTATGATAAATCCATAGGAGAAAAGCCCCTGGGAGTACATTCAATGGGGATTTTGTAGTTATTCACTGTGATTATGACTGCCACATCTTAAATGCTGAAATGTTTTCAGGGGGAGAAAGTTTTAAAAAGACATCCTGAGACTATTTTTTAAATTTTTTTTTAAGATTTTATTTATTTATTTGTCAGAGAGAAAGAGAGCACAAGCAGGGGGAGCAGCAGGCAGAGGGAGAAGCAGGACTCCAGGATCATGAACTCACCTGAAGGCAGATGCTTAATGAACTGAGCCACCCAGGTACCCCAAGATTTATTTCCACCCAGGTGCCCCAAGATTTATTTTTAAGTAGTCTCTACACCCAACGCAGGGCTCGAACTCACAACCCCAAGATCAAGAGTCACACGCTCCCCAAGCTGAGCCAACCAAGCACCCCTGAGACTTCTTTTTTATTTCAACAATTATTTTAAGGCTATTTCTTGAATGTCAGTCTAAAACACAATCATCATAAACTTTGGTGACATTTTGCTCTTGGTTTATTTGTTCCTGATGGGGGAAGGAACAGAAAAGCTGCTTAATTAAAAGAACATATCGGTGTGAATGCCATCCACAGGATGTCGATGAGATGAGAATTCCTGTTGTAAGGACCTCTTTAGAAACTGTGGCTGCCCCCCTTCCCCCAGGGGATTTACTTGGAGACAAGTTCTGGAAATCAGCTTCAGGTAACAAAGCCCAGATACAAAGGTGGATCAGGCCAGGTGGAGACCTCCGATCAGTGGGGTGTTGCATACTGTTTCCCTGGTTACCAAGGAGTATGGGCCCCGCCCTTTGGGAACCTTTTGGGTGCCAATCCCAATCAAGGTGTAATAGGCTGGTTCAAATGTCTACTAGGGTAAATTGTAACTCAATTGGTCACCTAGCATCACTGTGGAGTTTCGTGTGCGTGTTACAATCTCATTGGCCACCTGAGCATGGCCAGGCCCAACCGCATGGCCTTTGCCCTTAAAAGCTAGTCTGTGAAACAGAGAAGGGTTACCCTCTCTTGTAAGAGGTGCGGCCCTGAACCTTCGGCTAGATTCTTGATGCTTGGTGTGAAATAAAGCTTTGCTTGACCTTTGCTTTATATCAGTCTCGCTCCTTTAATCACGGACCCATTATTGGGGCATAACACGGTTATATTAGAATACCTATCACAGTGATTCTCAAAGAGTAGTCTGTTGCCCTTGGGATTCCCTGAAGTCCCATGAAATCAGAACTATTTGATTAATATTACCAAGCTGTTCAAGCACTTCCACTGTGTCAACGTTCGCACTAATGGTGCAAAAGTACCAAAAGTAGGCAGAACAGCTGTTGCCTTAGTACAAAGCAAAGCAAGGGCTCCAACTTCACTCACTAATAGTCACTGTTTTTATCACCAGAAAAAAAGGGGGATGTGGTTTCATGTCCTCAAACAAAAACAAAAACAAATAGGTGAAATGATTAATTCTAGTTAATCTTAACCCTTTAATTGGACGTCTTTTCAATGTTCTATGTGATGAAGTAAGAAGTATGCAGAAAGCACTTGGGACACATTACTCCAACAGATGCACAGTGGTCTGAGTTGCAATCTGAAATAGCTCCTTTTCCCATAGAACAACATCTTTGCTTGATGGACAGCTGACAGCAAACTATTTCTATGAACACGGCTATTTGACACACTTTTCCTTGAGGCTGGAAAAAAAACAGAGCTTGCCAACTTCAAGGAGAACAACAGACATTATTGCCTGCCAAAGGTAAAAATGTGAACCGTCAAGGCAAACTTAGAATTTGGGGAAACTTTTATCTACTAATGTAAACCTCACAGCCTTCCGACACTTGTCTGAGGTGATCAGTGATATTAAAAAATGGGATATTTAGAAATTGTATAGCCGACAATTTAAGTATTGTGTCATCAAATATTCACTCAGCAAATCAGTATTTTTCCGAATGGTTGATGCATTATATGGCAAAGTCATGCTTAGGCAAAAGATCTGTTAGGAAAATGTAATTAATTTTTATTAAAACTATTTTTGCTAATATGTGCTGAGTTTCTCATTGTTGTTTTATACAAATAAATATCTTAACTTTTTCCACCTTAATCTAGAAAAAATAGTTATTTTATGTTAATATATATTGAAATTCATATTGTCTTTTTTTTTTTACTTTAAAAAAAAAAACATGTTATTTATTTGACAGGGAGAAATCACAAGTAGGCAAAGAGGCAGGCAGAGAGAGAGGGAGGGGGAAGTAGGCTCCCCACTGAGCAGAGAGCCCTATGCAGGGCTCGATCCCAGGACCTCGGATCAGGACCCAAGCAGAAAGCGGAGGCTTTAACCCACTGAGCTACCCAGGTGCCCCTTTCTATTGTCATTTTAAAAAGAGAAAAATATTTTACATATTCTTCAGTTTTATTTTCTAATATATTCCATACAGCCCATATAAACAAAATCTTCTTGGGATCCTCAATAATTTTCAAGAGTATAAAGAGATTCTGAGATCAAAAACCTTCAGAATAACCTGTTCTATCGATCTCAGTCTCATACATTGTAGTGAGACACTCCAAATATAAGAAAGAAGGACTATTCCATCTCAAGTCAATAAATACTTTCTTTGACTGAGAGAGACAAAAAGATGACAGTTGCATCCATAAGGATATATTCAACAAAAGTCTGTCTGAGCAGTGGATGGTATGTATTTTCAAATCAGAATGTTGCATTGTAGTGAACTGGATTTGAACCATCCTCACACAAGGTACTCATTCACATAACAAATCTATTGAGTTCCTACTACTTGCCAGTGCAGTGTTAGGCTCTTACAGTACAACGATGAACGAAACATGGTCTGCCTTCAAGGAGCTCACAGGTTCTAAACAAGAAGAAAAGGAAATTCTGCTCACACTCATTTTGTTTATCTAGATATTCATTCAGCAGATGCTGTGTGTCTATTCTGAGCCAGACACTAGTCTAGACATTGGCCTGACAGACACAGGCTCTGTTGGCCTTCCCAGAGCTCACAGTCTCTCCACAAAGCTGAGAATCATCACACAAACCAGTGTTTCACTGATATCATGGCAAGTGTTCTGGAGGAGAGGGATAGGGTGCATTGTGAGAAATTAAGAGTGAATGAGCCTGGTCTGGGAGGATGGAATAGCCTTCCCAAGGATGTGACTTTTTTTTTTTTAGATTATTTATTTATTTATTTGAGAGAGGGGGAGAAAGAGAGTGCATGAGGGGAGGGGGACAAGAACAGAGAGAGAGGGAAAAGCAGACTCCCTGCTGAGTAGGGAGCCTGATGTGGGTCTCCATCCCAGGACCCTGAGATCATGAGCTGAGCAGAAGGCAGATCCTTAACCAACTGAGCCCCAAGTGTGCCCCAAGGAAGTGACCTTTGAATGATAATTAAATGAAGAGCATCCCAACCAGAGGAAATATTATATGTAGGTTATAAAAACAGAGAAACTAAAAGAAGGTGAACCCAGTGAATGCATGGACAGCCAGAGGAAGATAAAGACAGAACAAACTGACAAGGTGAGCAGAGCTCCAAGGTCAACTAGCTATAAGTAGCAAGGCTGAGGTTCAAAGCTAGTAAGTAGCAAGGCTGAGGTTCAAATCCAGATCATTTCTCTACAGATTTAACTAGTACCTCACTAACTCCATTTACAAATATAAATTATAATTTAGGACCTATGACCTGCCGAGGGCCATAATATACACTCGACAATTCATCTGTATGAATCTGTGTCATCAACTCTCTTGGTTCGGTACACACAAATCCCCATTTTATAGATGAAATGACAGGGTACAGAGAGGTAAAATAACAAGCCCCAAGCTACACAGCACAGCAAAGAAGTAGCAGAGGCAGAACTGGAACCAAGGAGTTTTGGATTCAGAGTATCTACTGTCTCTGCACCACCTCACAGACCACAATATTGGCTGGTCCAAGACCCGGTATTCACAATGGGGTCTTTAAGTCTTCTTTAATTCTTTAAGTCTTCTGCAAGACCATTCCCATTCCCTGGACTAGAAATCAGGTTGGTGAGTAAAATCTCAGTATCTACTGGGCAACACCTACAATGGCCTGGAAGACTACACATCTGCAGAGTGCCCCTGGCATAGGAGGGGTGAGGGATTCCGGGATTTCTTCCCCGTGTGTCACCTGATATTTCGGTGACAGCTTTGTAGCAAAGAGGAATGAGCTGTTGAGGAAAATCTTTCAAACGTGCATCTGTCCCTTCCTCATTCCAGATAAATTATGTTAATGCATAGCCCATTACCTAATGGAGTTGTGGTTTAACTTCCTTCTTTCAAGCCTTTTATGGGAAACAGTAAAGATGGGGACAGCCCACACAGTGTACATTTGACTGTTTCAGGAGAAATTCCCACCACCACACCCTTGCTTTCTTTGGTTTCTTGAGTTTAAATTTGTATTAGGCATGTATGTTGATGCAATTTTCGAAAGTTGCTTAAGATAAAGCAATAGCGAGGGAATGCATGAGTTTGGAAACAATGAGTCTTCAAAAAAGTGTTACTCATGTGATTGCCTCCTATTAAAAAGTGTAAGAAAAAGAAAATACTGGTTTCAGATCTAGACTACACTTAATTTCTAAAGAACAGAAACATGTGAGCAATTATCTTGATATTCCTCTTACTGTAGAGTAATGAGCAATCTCATTGGGTAAAAATGTAGAACCACGCTTTTTGGCAAATAGTTTTATAAAGCAAGTGGTGCATCTGAGGACACTGTCTTATGCCAGTGCCTTTCTTTCTGTATTCAAGCCATCTTTCCTGCCGCAATACCTAAAGGTGCTTCCTTGCAAATGCACATCTTCAATTTTCCATGATGAAAATGCCTTCCGAGAGCATTTAGAGTCAGGATCAGCTGTGAGTGATTGAAAACTCAGACTAGAAGGGCTTAAACTTGGTGAAAACTGATGTAATCTCTCACACGAAGGTAGGAGACCCGGGACTAGAGTGATGACCTCGCCATGATCAGGACTTCCAGAATTCTCTACCTTCATGTTCCATGTTCTCCGCACAGAACAGGATCCACCACCAGCCATCACATCTGCATCCCAGGCAGCAGGATACGAGAAAGAAAGGCAGGATATGACCACGTTGCCTCCTTCAGTGACTCTTCCTAGATATCATTCATACCACAGCTATTTATAGCCCTTACTTCTTTCACTGAAAGAGGAGAATAGATGTTGGAGAGCAATTAGATCTTTAGCCATCACAGCATCTCTGTGTCCCCTTCTAGTTCCATGTGCAAGACACATTCAACCTCTCTCTCTCACAGAAAGAATCCCAAAGTTCCATCAGATTCATGTATCTAAGTTCAGAGCTTTCAGATAATCTTTAATGCTCTTCATTAGGTCTGGACATGGCCACTCATGATTTGAGGGCCTATAAAAAATCCGTTATCTGATATAACTCACTCAATAGTGCAGTAAGAATGGGATAAATGACAAAGTTTTCTCCCATTTAGAAGAAGAGGGTAAGAATTAAGCAATGGTTCCCCTATCCCTAAATATAATAGAATCCTCCGGACAGGAAAGGAAAAAAATGTCTAGTCATGTGGTAGACCCACATTCCTACTGAGAAGGACTCCTTGTGAGCTGTTATCCGTAGACGCTGGCTCTCATCCTTGGGAACTATTTCTACCACCATTATCCTTTGAAGCCCTTCTTAAAGCCCCCCACAGATTACATGGCCTTTCCCTTGGTGGTAGCTGGATCACTTTAGGTGTTGACTGGTCAAGGGTATTTGTAGGACAAGTTGTGGCCTCTTTGTCAGTACAAAACTTAGTGGGCCCTAGCCTATTTGAATGTAATCAATTCTATGCAACCACAAATATCTTGTCTGAACATAAATTTTATGCCTGATATTTTTGCTTTCTTTTACTTCATAACCTCTCTACCCTCTCTCAACTTAGGTTCCCCTTACCATATTGTTCCACCTATTTTCAACCGAGAGTTTCTACCTTATGGTCCAAGATGGCTCCTCTGGCTTTAGCCATTATATTTGGGCTTTAGCTAGAAGGAAGGAGAGACGAAGGAAGAGGGCTGGCGCATCCCTTAAAACACATCCAGGAACTGGACACGTGCCTTCTGCTTTTATCCATTAACAAAATCATAGTCACTGGGCTGCATCTATCTGTCGAGGAGAGTCATGGAAATGGAGTTTTTCTTCTAGGTGGACATGACTCTGCTAGCCTTCAGAGGCTTTATTACTGAGGAAGAAGGGGCACACAGGAACATTCAGGAATAAATAGCCGCGTTCTACACCTAGATGTGTATTTTCTACTAAGTTTAGAGAAATGGACAATGATAGAGATTGAAACGCATATCAGAGTGAGGGAGGAACAGGCACCCCTGAGGCAGCAACCTCAAAGAGACACTGCTTACCTCCTTTGCCTACTCCTGGCCCAGAATTGTGACAGTGATGGTTGATCATGGTTCTTAAGCCAACACACAATGAGGACTGCTGTGTGCTAGGGTGGGGACTGGCTGTGAGATCTTGCCAGGGGTCTGTGCAACTTATCTCAAAGAAGCGTCTAGAAGTTGGCATCTTATACAAATGACTAAAAGATCAGTTGAGAGTCGATAAGCTCGCCAACTGATACATGCAGTTTTCCAGTTGGCCTCGGCCCTGCACATATGAATGTAGGAATGATAGATGGAATGGTTCTCAATTAACTTCCAATTCCTCTTCACTGAGGAATTGGGTAACCTTTCATCAAATGGAACTAAAGGAACTGCACCCACTGCAACACTTCTTTGAATTGTGTTCTTCCATTTTCTTCTTTGCTTTCACTTCTGTGGTTATAATGGTGATTGCAGCAGATCAAGGTTTACAAACTGATCGTGGTGGAAAATTCTCAGTCTCTCTTCCTGCAAGAGCCAAATGCCCATGCTTGAACCACTGTTGGCATCAGTCAGGGTCTCAGGAGGTTTGCTGTGCTCCAACATGACACTGGGTGGCCTGAAAGTTATATTAGTTAACCCTGGACACAGTCTTTGCCTGTGAGCATTTCTCTGGCAGCTCTCTGACAAATGCTTTTGACCAACGTCCTCCTGGTTTCTAGGGTCACTGAGTTTAGGGTGCTTCCTGTCCTATGGTTCTGAATATTTCCTCTGCTACAGCTACTTGCAGGGACATGGAGTGGGCAACAGGGGATCTCCGTTTTCTTCATGTGGGCCGTATGACGCAGGACTTGAGAAATGGTCAGCTGGGATAATGACTGGCTTTTTTCACAGCATACGTGTGCCTTCATACCCCAACGTAACTTCTACATCCTCTCAAATACAACCCCCCTTGAAAACCAAATCACAAAGAAATAGAAGCATGGACTTCATTTGTTTTCCTGTAGCACTTTGACTTATGGTAAGGTCCTGAGGTTGATTTGCATTTATTTGCCTTTGAGCACAGGTGAAATGTTCATTCTCAGGAAATGCAGTTTGAGGGTTCTGAGTCACTTTCTGGAGCAGAGATGATTTTTTCTGCACCAAAGGGAAAAATGTATGAGGAATTCTTCAGATAGAGCTCTGGACCCCTAGAATTAAGATGTCGGCATGTCACCATTGTCAAGCAAGAATAGGCCCAGGGCAGCAGGCCATCATATGTTCCCAGTAGGGAAACCACTGTTATGTAGCAGATGAGAAAAAGACACTAGGATGCCACTCCTTCATTGTGGATGAAAGTCAGAATCTCTTCTTTACTGGGTATCACTTACAATTCTGAAATACATCAATGCACATTCTTGTGCAAGCCTTGTGTTTTTACCATAATCTTTACAGGAGTGTATACACTTCTCCTCCAGCCTAGGCATCACTTTCTCAGGACTGTCACCTGCCTGAAAACCTCTTTATATTCTTTGAGGATAAAAGGCTTTATTTTGAGATCAAATAAATAGATCATGTTGCTCAATCTTTGTTCTAGTGAAGAAATGCTGAGCTAATTAATTAGGACCATACTTGGAATGTAACTTGAGCTCCTTCAAGATAGAGTTATCTAATAAAGCGTTTAGAACTTTACCAGTTGTTCCCCTCCCAATTCTGTCCTCTGTATCAAATATTTTAGGGAAAAAATATGTTTCTAAATGGAGCCCTACTTTTAAGCATAGATCCTATTTTTATTATGACATCAAAACCAGTCATTAACTGAAAGACATGCTGAGATTACATTCAAACTTATTCTATTATTGACTCTAAACATCTTCAGAGAAAGAAAATACTTTTCTTTCTAGTTACAACGGTAGAGAAGTTCTAGTCCTACAGAATTAAACAAGGTTTCTTTCTCTCCCTTTTAGTGTGAAATTAAGAAAAAATTCACTCATCTCAAAGGCAAAATACATTTCACAAAGACTGATAAACTCTTACTTTTATGTAATCTTGCTTTCAAGAGAAACAACATAGAGAAACAGTCTTTCACAAGCCTGTAAAGTCAGTATTAAGGATAGTTCTGTTATGACATATGCCTGGTGTCCTAGAAGAACCACAATGTCAACAACAAAAATCTGGGTTATGACAATGTTATAGGGTCATTCTGTGCTATGTGGTGGCCACATGTGATGGTTTCAATTAAAATTTAAATTAGTTAAAATGATATGGAATTAAAGATTTAGTCCATAGATCCTACTAATTCAAACATTCAATAATCACTTATGTTACTGACCACTGCACTGCAGAAAGTTCTCTTGGACAGCTCTGTTCTAGAGTCTACTCTTGTATAGATTACCTGTTAATAATCTATTTCTGTTTCATGAATAGAAATCCAGAGTCTGATCTGGAGAGTAAGAGCCCAGGAGGGAAATTGAATGAGAGCAGTTTAGAAACACCATGCACTGCCTTGATGTCACAGACCAGCAGTCACCCAAGAGAAGAAAGTTCATAGCAGTGTTTCCTCTTTTTACTTTAAAACACTTTTTGCATTTCTTTTCGGTGGGTGGAAAAGAGCTAGCAAGTCATGCACTGTGTGCATTTATCTCTTCTTTGGAAAAGCAGAAAAGCAAATATCCCCTGCTCCACCCAAATCATTGTTAGTTAAAAAAAGGAAGAAAGAAAGAAAGACAAAGAAAAGAAAGAAAGAAAAAGTTACTGAACATCACTGTGTTATTGTGTTACCAAAATTAGCAGTGGGTTCAGTTGAGAATAAGAAGGAAGTATGGGCAGGACAGACTTTCTAGGGAAATGGACAAAGCTGAGGTTCCCAACCCCTATTTTCCATACAGTTGAATTATACACTATCTTAGAGCCATCTACTTTTTAGTGTAGTTCAAGCCCCTGTTCTAGACATGAGAAAACAGAGACCTGGAGACAAAGAAGTGGCTTGCCCAAGGACACTTGCAGTGTCGCTGGAACAATAATCACTGCAAGTTCTCCCTTAGATTATTTTACCCACACTACGGCTACTTTCCTTATACACTAGCTAAGCGGATACTCGCTTAAAAAAAAAAAACCTTTAAAAAAAAAACCCTTTAAAAACTCCTTTAAAAAACTCCTTTAAAAAACCTATAACTTCTTTAAAAAAACCTATAGGATAAAAATAATTACTTTTTGCAAAAGGTAAAATATTGTGGTTCAAGAAAGCACTGTAATTGGGCAAGGGAATATTTGCCGTCTTCCTGGTTTTGCTTCTTCATGGAACAACTTGGGGCCTAGTCATTGGCCCAGTTGCTCCTTGGCCCATCCTCGAAAGTCAAAATGATTCCCTCATCTCTGGCCCTCTTGGGAGGTGGATGGACATTTATTTGTGTGAAGTCCCTCCAAAGACAGACTTTCCTGAGTAGGGTCATTTTGGAGTGGGTTATTTCCAGAATCTAAGTGAATGAATGTCATATAAGATGAAATCCAGTTGCTTCTGATTTGCTTTTGAGTACAGAGCCACAGTCCCCTCGGAGACCCCAAAGTAGACCCTAGTCTCGGTCTTGGGAAATGGTTAAGGGCAGGGCAGTATTAGAAGGACTTGACTTCCAATCCGAGTGCTCTACTCTGGTGGCCTCAGCCTCAGTTTCCTTACTTACTATGGTGAAAAAATTAAGACCCACTTCCCTGTGGCTTTGAAAGGATGAAATTGGTTACTAGAAGTGAATCACATGATACATCCATGTTAGAAACATGAGAAAAGTGACATTGTTGAGAATGGACCCGAGAACCCCAAGAAGTAGTAGAAAGACCCTTCTGGGACACTGCCTCCAGGCATCCTGCCTGAACCCGTTTCCAAATCTGGGCTTCTTTGCTACCAGCTGAGGGAGCATTTCCAAGTTCCGCTCTCAAATTTTGCCACTTTAATAAATGCGTCAGACCACAAGGTGGTGCTTTATTCTAAAGTTTGATATTAGGAAGTTTTGCCAACCACAAAAAGTGAATAGCAAAGCACATTCAAGACCATTCTCGAGTGCCAGCTTCTTAACCCTAATACAAATATCCAGGTGTCCCACCACTAAGAAGCAAGGTGCACAGGCCACATAAGGAACACCCAGCCCTCTTTGTTCTTCCTTTCTTTGACTGAGAAGGAGGTAGGGAGAGCCCCGGCAAAGCTGAAGTCTTTCTGTGGTTCCTTTATCTAGAGCGTTATGTAAACTCCTGTCAAATCTATACATGCACTGTGGTTTCCCCCAATTGCTGTCACTCTATCTCCCGGGGAGCAGCGGTTCACAGAGTTCAGTGAAGAGGAAGAGAATGAGAGTATCCTTGTGACATTTGTCCTGAGGGGGTGAAAAGTCAACTTCCCCCTTGTAATGCAGGGACTGAAACCAGTGGCCAGAACAGACCATGCAGCTCTGTGTGCGAAGCAGATGCCCACCCTGCTGAACTTCCAACTTTTAAACACTCTTGCCATGGGGTCTCCTTGAGCTGGCAATGGGTTCAGTTGACATATGACAACTGAACCACAGCAATCTTGCTCTACCTCGGATGAAGAGAGCAGTCCGGGCTGTTGAAAGGGCTGTGACACCCATTTGCAAGCCTCTCTATTGAGAGGTAATAGAGAATCCGCCATCCTGAGTACTAGTCCTGGCTTGCTCACTCCCTGGCTGCATGGCTTTGAGCAATTCCATGAATTTTGTTTACCTATAAAAGGGTGGGGAGTGGGGAGAAGGCAGGTATACCAGATGACTTCCAAGGTCTTCTTCAATACCAGCATTGTGTAAGTCAGTCTCATTGTTCCAGAAGAAGTCTGCATCAGCTAAGGCCTGGGATATTGTAGAGGCTAGGAGAGCTTCAGGGGGGAATGCCAGATAATATCAGGCAAAGACCGTAAGAGGTCAGAGAAAGACAGGAAAAGGACAGAACTAGGAAGAACTAGGCTGAAGAGACAACCGCTCAGATCCTATAAACTTGGGCTAAGACATGGAGGCGAATTGAGAGGCTTGTTGTGGAAAATGGCCTCTATAAAGGAAAAAGAAAGGGGAGGTGTGGGGGGGGAGGTAAAGGGGTTTTTCGGATCCAGCCAAAGGATTAGCCCTAAGACTGTTTTCTAGCTGATCCTATGATAACAGCTTTCTAAAGCCTTGTGTAGACTTCCCTTCACCAAGTTCTTTGACCTTTTAATCCTTCTGAAAGTGACCTGCCCTCTCTTTCTACTAATGAGAACAGGGACAAATAAAAGAAAGTTTGCTAGCAGTCATTCCAAGAACATTCTGTTGATTTTCTCATTGTTCTTCAGGCTGCACCCAACAACCTTTCATTATAAAATAACCGAAAGGCCTTGCCATGAGTCACAATGGCTGCCGCCCATAAACTGCACCCCAATTCCCATCCCACAGCATTTATCCATTAGTCTAGTCATATTTCGAGTGGACGAATCAATTAGGATCAATGAAGCATCCACGATCAACTTTATTTTAATCGACTCCGTTCCATTTTAATGAAGGAATTCATAAATTCTTCTTCGAACAAGGAAAACACTAACACTTGGCGGAAGACGAAGGGGATGAAAGATGAGCTTGACAGAACCAGGCTGCTTGGCTCAGAGAAAATACACGGCAAGATTGCTACATTCCACAAGTTACTGATTTTGGAGGAGGCTGCCTTTGTCCTCTTGAAATGATCTGACTCAGCTTCTTCGGATCTTATGAGCACTCTGGCCGTGTTGTTTGGGAGTCAGATGACCCTTATTTATTTGGTTCTGGACATTTTATTGTCTGCTGAAAAAATAAACTCAGTTACTGAAAATATGAACAGATTTCCCATATAGGGATCTAGTCAGATGTACGTATGTTATTGAAAATTATATATCTATATATAGATATATAATAGAAAAATTACATATAAAATATATATTTATTTTATATTTTAACATATAGTTTAATATGTATTTTATTTTTATTTAATGTATATATTTAAATATCTAAATTTAATCTATATTTAATTTGATTTATAAAATGTAAATATATCTAATGTTTTAAAATAATATAGCTTAATATATTAATATTTAATATATTGATAAAATATATTATAAATATTATAAATATATAATTATATACACTTATATATATATTGAAGTATGTCAAACTCTATAGTTAGATGTTACATTGTAATAGAATATATAAAAATGTAGAGAACTGCTATCTCTTGGGGGAAAATGTCAACATTTTACCCCTTCCTTTATTTAGTCCAAATGCTAATGAATGCCTAATGAGTTTAGGTCTATGGGTTGTTTGGAAACTTATTTTCATTCAAATTCATCACTGAACACATCAGACTTATACAAAAGATAAAAACTTAGCAAAAAGAAGGAGTTACCATTGGTATGTGTCTTGAATGACATTTCTGTGTGAAAACTAAAGGAATAAATCAGACAAGAATATTATTCCAAGAAAACAAGGTCAGGGTTACAGAGCTCATTCCCCTTCTGTTTAAGAAAATAAATGCACATACCTTTCACTTACAACTCTGCAGATAACCATGTGTTTTCTCTCACAAAGCTTGTCTAAAAAGCCACTGAAAGAGTTTCATTTTGTTTCTGGTTAGTAAAAAAAAAATCCTGGAAGAATCTGCAAGGCAAATTATAGTTCTAGTAGAAAGAAAAAAAACAGCATTTTTAATAGTCAAACTTGAGCAGCAAACATGTACAGAATGACAAGAGTACATGTTTTCTTTTTTTAAAAGATTTTATTTATTTCTTTGACAGAGAGAGCAAGAGAACACAAGCAGGGGGAGCAGTAGAGGGAGAAACAGGGAGCCTGACTTGGGGCTTGATATGGGACTTGATCCCAGGACCCTGGATTCATGACCTGAGCCAAAGGCTGGTGCTTAACCTACTGAGCCACCCAGGTGCCCCAACATGAGTACATGTTTTGAGTGGATTTCACTACATGATTTTTCTCATCGGGTTCCAGATTTGTTGCAGTTCCTTTACATCAGTGATTTTATCTTTTCCAATCAAGTATGAACTTGACTTTTGATTCATCAAAGTGGAGTTCTGATAGATCATTGGACTTTACATTTAAAATGCCAAGCAAAAGACGGGGTTCGCAGGGCCCCTCGTCACCCTTTTGGCGTCAGTGGTATTTAATCCCCTGGCAGAAGGTCAGTTCTGCTGTGGAGGCGGAGAGTCGGGGTAGGAGGGCTGGAGGTCCACAGCAGGTTCTGGGCCGTTTAATCTCATGGCTTGTCTGGCTGTGAATCTACTTTCTATTAAAATATAATTATGTGTACATGGTGACAAAGCTCACATAGTACGGCAAGCCATTTTTCACACTAGGAAAGCTGCAGACAGTTTGCTGGAGATGCAAGGAATTATGTTTCTCCACCTTGGGCCAGTTAGCTACTGTTCTGGTACTGTACCTCTCACAAATCATTTCTAAAAATCTCTTCGGTCTCCAAAATAATGCCTCGTTTCGTCTTCTCATGTCTTTGTCTACCCTCAGCAACAGACCTCTGTCGCTTAATAGAAAGGAGCAAATACGGGCAAATCTGCTTACTTGCTCAAATTTATTCGTAACCCCAAAATCAATACCCGCGTGTTTTCACAGTGATTTGTGGACACTGGTGGAGCAGAGAAAAATGCGAGATACCAAAGCTTGTGGTCCCAGCTGAACTAGACCATGTGCTTGCTGCCTTCTTGTTTCAGCTCTCACACTTAAATTAAGTGTCTTTTTTGGCTATTTAGGGCCACATTCTTTGCAAGTCTGTGCTTTGTTTTTTTGGATGACTTCACTGTTTAAAATGGCCCCCATGGAGAGTCGTGAAAGGTTGTCTACGGTACCTAAGAACAAGAAGGCTGGGAGGTGGGGTGCCTGAGTGGCTCAGTTGGTTGAGTGTCTGACTCTTGATCTCAGCTCAGGTCTCAGGGTCATGGGATCAAGCCCCACATGGGGCTCCACTCAGGACAGAGTCTTTTTCCAAAGAAAGGAAACTGGAGACAGTTCAGAGAAGAGAAACAGACATTTTATAAAGAAAAAAGAAACCCTACAACGAGTATTAAGTGCAACTGGGGTTTGTTGAGTTTGCAAAAGAGATGCGGTGAAGACCGTTTCTGACCTCCATTCCAAAGAAGGGAGAGATGGCTGGGCAATGTTGGTGTTAGAGTGGTCAGGACAGCTGCCTTCCAAAGACAGGAGAGAGATGGTCCTACATTCAAGCAGATCAGGTTGTGTTTGAATGCAGTGGAACATTTTACTGGAACTTTGGAATATGAAGTTCCATTCCTAGGGAGCATCAGGAAGAGAGAACTGACATCCATTCACAGAACCGCTAATATGATTTTGAAATTCCAAATCGAGCACTCTGTCTAGCTCCACAGAGCTCTGGGATTCAACAAATGGCACCTGTTGTAAGGGGCCCCGTGAAGCTGAGGTTATGGAACGTTTCTCCCTAGGACAGAGTTATCTAGTCTGAATAAGGCTGTGTGGGGATGAAAGCAAGTCACTGGCCATACACTGACCAATATTTTCCAGACTGTATCTCCTGGAAAATGAGTTTTTGTTTCATGTGTGTGTGTGTGTGTGTGTGGTAGTGGTGGTGGTGGTGGTGGTGGGAGGTAGTTGGGGAAGAAAAGTGTGTGTGTGTGTGTGTGTGTATGTGAGTGAAATGAGTGATTTTTCTCTCTCTCTTTTTTAGAGATTATATTTATTTATTTGAGAGAGAGAGAGAGAAGAAGCAGGGTAAGGGACAGAGGGAGAAGCAGACTCCCCACTGAGCAGGGAGTCCGATGCGGGGCTCAACCCAGGACTCCGGGATCAGGACCTGAGCTGAAGGCAGATGCTTAACTGACTGAGCCACCCAGATGCTCCATGATTTTTCTTTTTTAATATTACTCTTCAATTTTGTGGGAGGACATATGACTTGGCATTTTGCTTTTATCTGTGATCCAAGCCTATGGGGTTCATAATCACACAGACATGTGTTTGAAAAGTCGTGGTCTCCGGTGAGTTTCTCCTCTGTGAAATAGAGATGACCCTGTCTGCCTTGCAGGGTGTTTACTTTCTTAACTGAGATATAATTGACATACCCCACTAGATTAGTTTCAGGTGTACAACATGGTGACTGGACATGTGTACACATGGTTAATGGTCACCACCATGAGTCTAGCTACCATCCATCCCCTTATACAGGTAATTGCAATGTCACTGACCAGAGTTCCCATGCTATATGTTACACCCCTAGGACTTATTTATTTTATAACTGGTGGTTTGCACTTAATCTCCTTCTCCGTTTTACCCCGGCTCCCCAAACCCTCCTCCCCTCCAGAAGCCACTAATCCAACAGGGTTGCCTAGAAGATTTTGTCTCTAGTGCAAGCAGCTGTCCCACTCTGCCTGCTCTTGGTTGCCCGCCCCCCTCTCAGGCTCAGCGTCTTACCACTAAACCGTAAGTTCCACAGCAGCTTGCCTCTCACCTAAGCAGGAGCTCAAGGAAAGTCTTTTTGACTTTTGAAGAAGCAGCATTTCTGAGCCCCAGCCATGAAATTCCCTCCCGTGGCTCCCAGAAGTCCGCCTCCGGGTGTCTCAAGGATTTCCCATCAATTTCAGCTGAAATATGGCTTCTTCCCCAAAGCCCGGCCCCCAGGATTGGGTTAATAATCCCTCAGCCCTGCATGATTGCTGCCCCTCTAGCATTCATTCACTTACTCTGATTTAGTGATTCTTTATTAAGGGCCTGCCAGCCTCCGGCCAACGAGATGGACACAAGACCCATCTCTTGGAGCCGACAACCTATCAGGAGAGGTAGTCCTTCAACAAATCACTGCACACACAAAAAAGTGTTTTGCTTTTAATTTTGCAGGAGACTACAGCACTACAGGATGCATGAAGGAGAAGACAGCTAGGAATACAAATCGCACCTTCCGGGCTGCATGGTTAATTGCCAGATTTTTTTGCCTGTCTTCCCGACTTGACCACAGAGGGCGAGGCCTCTAAATCTGGTTTTCTCGGAGCACAAGCCCCAGACTTGAGCAGGACACACTTCGTAGGGCCCTAAGTGAACTGCCAATGTCACCGTCAGGGAACCTGCTTCTGTAGGGCTCTGCATTTGCTCCCTTGTGATGATGTGGGGTTTTGAGTATCGCCCTCCACAATCTTCCTTTGTCCCTGAATGGATAGAAATTAGTGGCACAGGTATGGGAAAAATCATGTAAAGCTTGGGGCATTTGCTTTCAGAACATCTGACCCCCACTTTGAGCCTGCTCTTTACTGATGAGAAGGTTCTCCCCACCCCCAGGGGGCCCACGCACCTTTTCTTTTTTCTCTCCCTCCTTAGGCGGAAACTCTGGACTGTCACCCATTTATGCTTTGCCTGAAGCTCCTTCATTCCAACCCATCAACTCTCCCTAGTAGCTTCATTTCAGTCTTCTTTTCACTGTGGAGCAAGAAAGCTTGTGTGTTCTGGAAGAGGAATTCCAGACAATTGTGAAAAGTGGCCGGGGAGCAGAGATGGCACCCCCCGACGTGTTCACATGATGGCCACAAGTATTTACCTTATCATTATGTCACAGGATGTGCCCTAGGCTGCACAGCTTCTTTTGCATGACTCAAATTGTACAACGAATGGAACTTTTCAATGAAATGACGTCCAGAGTCCAGAAGGCAAATTTAGGGTGAGTGATGGTAAGTTAGCCCTGCCGTGGGTGCTCACAGGTCCCTGTGCCCAGATTGCATTAGTTCCTCAGCCCGAGTGCCACCACTGGCCTCTCCCCTAGTCCCTGAGCACTGAGGGCTCCCGGGCTCAGGTGTCTGTGCCCTCCATTCTGTTCTGTTTGCATCCGAATGGCACCTCCACTCTGCAAACTGGCATGCAAGCCCTTTGCCCCCAGATGGCATGGAGGAGCCCAGCCTCGTGGGGACAGCGGCGCATGTGCGTGGGTGTGTGCACGCATGTGCACTCGCTGGGGAGCCACGTGCAAGAGCACTGCGGGAGGACAGGAGCAGATGGCCGAGCGTTATAAGGAAGAACATTCTGGAAGCGGGAAGTAGGAAATCTCAGCGACTGGCGGTGCAAAATGAGGGTGTGAGCACTGTGTACCAGTGAGCACTGCCCGAGTCGGTAAGGATATTTGGGCATTGGTGCCAATTATAGAGATCAAAGAAGTGATGAAAAATAGAAAATAGAGTATTTATTTGCATAAATGATCCCCGGTGCTGCATGCCTACTGGGTGTCAGATAATGTGTACTGTAAGTTGTACCAGACTCAATATAATAACATCTGTACCTACTCATGGGGCGTGGAGATCGACAAACAGGCCAGAATTAAACACAAGCAAAAGACAGAAGCAGGCTTCTTCCAGACAACACCAGATTTTGAACAGGTGCCTTTAACCACAGGGAAGCAGCCCAAACCTGTTTGTTCTTGTTTGCTGGGGGCGGTGATCTGTCTAGAGGGCTTTTCTGAGGTGCGTCATTTCTCCCCCTTTACCCTCTGCCCCCTCAGTCTCCGCTTCCTCCTCTCTACTGCTTACAAAAGTGAGGGTCAGTGAACCAGGAACATCCCCAAACAACGGGCACCTTCCAAGGGTAGGAGCCATTTGTGGAAGGCTCAGAGGGCTCAGAGCAAGTCCAGGTACGGGGAGGAAGGGCAAAGAGAGCAAGAGATACCCTTATTTGTGGAAGGGAAAAACCACAGAAGAGAGAGAGTCTACCACAGTGAAAGAAGGTCAGGCCTGTAGAAAATATATTTTTACATGTCTGAGGCAGGGATCGCGCCTTTATGAAAATGTACATACACAAATAAGATATAAAAAGAGAGACATGATTGATTACTGCAAATATAATACTAACTTGTTCATTATGAAACTCTTCAGAATTTTTTTTAAAGGTTTCTGTTTTTTTATTTGAGAGAGGGAGAGAAAACATAATTAGGGTGAGGGGCAGAGGGAGACGGAGAAGCAGACTCCCCTCTGAGCAGGGAGTTGGGTGTGGGACTTGATCCCAGCATCCTGGGATCGTGACCTGAGCCAAAGGTAGACTCTTAACCGACTGAGCCACCCAGGTGCCTGAAATTCTTCAGAATTTATGCTTAAATAACATGCAGCACACTGTGTTTAGTTACAGAGTGCTGACTGTGTGCTAGGCATCGGGGAACTGTGATTAGCCAAGCGAGGCGTGGGGTCACACCCTTGGGGATCTGAGAGCTTCCTGGGCCAGCCCGGATCGCCCAGGAGAGTGCGTGAGCCTGCGCCTCCGATGAGAGAGTCCCAGGTACCAGGCCAGCATCTCAGAGGCTGACTTGCCCTCTTGGGAGGGGTAAAAAAGCATCAGAGAAATCTGCCCGAGGGAAATCACATTTCTTGAGAAACAAAATCACGATGGTCAGGATTATTATCTCATTTCATAACAGAGTCCATGTTCCTGGTCCTTCATTGTTTTTTTTGTTTTGTTTTTTGTTTTTAATTTGGCTCTCATAGTAATGCATCTGTCAGGTGAAACAAGCAAGTTGGAAATTCACTGTAGGTGTTGGCTTCTGGCTTCTGACACATCATTAGAATTTTAAATATCCAAGATGTAACTTTATATGCAATTTTTTTTAATGTTTGGATTTTTTAAAAAATTATTTACTTACCTACCCGCTCAATGACTATTTGAGCTCTAGACATATGGGTCACCCTGTGCTGTATTCAGAACACAGAAGCTGGCTGGAGACACCAGGGGAAAAGGGAATGTACAAATGAATATATCACTGTAATTGTAGTGAGGGTTTCTCTGTGGGTCAGAGTTCTTAATTATAGAAGCTAAACAATTTAAGCAGAAAGGGATATATGAAGAGTGACAGCAGGCTTCACACTGGAAAGTGGCCTAAAGAAATAGACTCGAGGCAAGAATTGCAATGCCAGTGTCCCAAACCATCCTGCACAATGAAGCCACAAAGGCAGCTGCCACCTTTGCCAAGGTGAGAATCACATCTCCTCTTCCAGGACCCCCGCCCGTCAATACACCTGTCTCTCTCACTGAACAGCAAGTCAACACCACCTCCCACATATATGCCTGATATATGACCCAACTACTTCTAGAAGCCAGCTTCAAGGGAGCCTAGGAAAGACAGTTTTAGTCATAGTCCTTGCCTTCTAGAAGGAGACGGGAATGCACATTGAGGCAACCCACCAGTCAGTCATAGTCACCAAGAGAACGAGCAGAGATCTATCAGAAGGAGCAGCACGAGAGATCTGCTGTAGGGTGGGTAATAAAGCAAGGCTGTTCTGAGGAAGTTGCTTTTAAAGTGGGTGGAGAGGAAGAAATAAGATGTCGTCAGGGTGTGCAAAGGCCCTGAGGTAGGAATTTGGCAGTGGCAGCAAACAAGAAAGTAAAGGAGAATGAGGGTGGGAAACATAGAGCTAAGCCTGAAAGCTTTCATAGAAACAGAGGGGTTGGTTATGCAGGGCCTGGTGGCCCTTCATGCTTTATTCCATTTGCAACAGGAAGCCTTGAGGGGCCCGTGAAAGGGGAGCTATGATGATATATTTCATTAACATATCGCACTAATAAACATGTTGTAATTTATCATTAATGCTCTCGGCTCCAAGAAATGAAATACCTGACTAAAAGGGGCTTGGATACGTTTGTTTTTATCACCTAACAGGAAGCCTAGAAAGAGGCAGTTCCAAGAGTGGTTCAGCTGCTGAGCGATGTCCAGGATCTGGGTCAGCTTCTTCATGATCCTTGGGGCTTTTCCCACCTGCGCACGAGACAGTGGCTGCAGTTCCAAGCCTCACATGCTTCGTCCGTGGAGAAACCTCTCCTTGGAAACTAGGAAAAGAAAGAGATATTTTCCTGAATCCCTCAGGTTCCTGTGGTCAGCGTTGGGGGCCATGGCTCTGCTGAGCTGCAGAATACACCAGAAAAATGATTAGCTGACATTTTCAGATGCTGCAGTGGAAGGTAATCCCTGCCAAGAAGGGGGAGGTAGCGACTTCTGATAGGGAGCGGAGGCAAATGCCAGGGCTGTATTTTATTACAACACATACTCGGGTCATCCAAGAGAAAGAGGATGGCAGGTAAGAGACGGCCAAGAGCAAGAGTGATGTTCGCCCAGACCTGCCTGGCTAGACAACTCTAGCAACTCCCCAAGGCATAGGATGAGATGGTTAAAATAAATAAATCCACGCTTGTATAAATCAATCACTTTTTCTTGTGTAATCGTGCCTCCTAGAAACTTTGTTTATAAATTTATCCATAAGCATTTTCATAGGGTGATGTCAACCAGAGAGGCGGTTCTTGCTATACACGATGCCTGGACCTTAGACGTAGGCTTCCCTGCACCCCGGGGTCCACTGATGGGCTTATGGATGATTTTCCTTGGTCTACCAGATGGCTGTTTGACAATTTGCACACACAGGTGTGTGCAAAAGCTGCTTTCCCCTGACAGGGTGCCAGTGGGAGGGGAGTCTACCTGGACAACTGTACTCTTGGCGGTTGGGTTTTATTAAAGATGCATCTTTTCTCTCTCTCAGAGGAAGAGCATTTTACCCTCCTCTTCTATCTCCATTCTTTCATCGTCTCAAAACAGTTCCAAATTTCTCCCTCCCCCATGGTGGGGCTCGGTCATATTTTCCAGTTGTTGTTTGCACAAGAGAGAGGCAGGCAGGCGCACCCCCAGATTTACGTTATTTTTCTGTTTCTTTCTCATGCTCTTTGGAAATATTCTAATGACCTTGCCAGACCCCAAGGCGATGACAAATCTGGAATGTTGTTCTCTTGCCCATTATGATGGAGTGGTGAATAGACATCTCCCTCTTTTGTTCTCATCACAGACTTTGCCTGATGTATTCCCAAACCCCTCCACCAAATCCCTGCTCCGGCTGCTCTCCATCTGGGAAAGCAAAGCTTACAGCTGTCTCTGCATCTGACAGTGCAGTTCCGCAGCTCGGACGGCAAGACCGGCTCCTGGTTAAGTAGGAGAGACTCCCCTGGAGAGATGTGTTTGAGAAATATCCATTTGCAGGTGCAGAGCGAAGGTGCAGGGGTGGGGGGAGATGAAGAGAGAGGAGACTTTCTCTAAAACTCTTTGGCTCAATTAAATAAAATTGTAGGGTCTCATGCAATGTTTTTAACATTGGAAAGGGAGTGTTAGTTCTCTTGCTCCCTCCCCTGCCCACTGCACTGCAACTGGAGATTTAATGCTCAAACACCTGATGCCCAGCACCCCCCACTCTGATGCTGAAGTCTCCTACCAGCGACGAGATGCGGGTAGGAGGGAGGGAAAAGCGGAAGTGAACAGAGAAGGAAGACGGAAATGGGCTGAGAGAAAAAGAGTAGATGCATCCCTGTGAGTAAGTGAGGGCATGCAGCTGCTAGGGAGCAAGGATTAATGCAGGTACAAAAATCCCCTCGTCCTGTACATTTGAATGCTTGTAAGTGGCAGACACTCAACCAGCAGCACACACTGATGGACGGGTGACCATCAAGAAAGACATCAAGAAAGACACATCCCCACTCTCATGGAATGGCATTCCAGCCAGGGAGACCAAGAATAAACAAATACACAAGGATGCGATATCATGTCAGAAACTGTTAAGTATTGCTATTGGTATTTAAAGATTTTATGTATTCGTTTGAGAGACAGAGCATGCGCAGGATGGGGGAGGGGCAGAGGGAGAGAGAGCGAGAGAATCCCAAGGAGATTCGGTACTGGGCATGGACGCCCAACAGGTCACTCCATCTCATGACCCCGAGATCATGACCTGAGACAAAATCAAGGTTGGATGCTTCACCAGTTGAGCCTCCCCAGGAACTGATAGGTCTTATTAAGAAAAATAAAGCAGGGTAAAGACTCAGAGAGAGGGGAGGATGGCAGGAGACAGAGATCTCTCTAAGGAGGTGATATTTGAGAAGAAAACTCAAGGAAATGAGAGAGTAAGAGACCCGGAAAGCTGGGAAAGAGCACACCAGGCCTGGAAGAATGGCAAGAAAAGACCCAGAGGCAGAAGCAGGCGGAGAAAAGGGAGGAGTGGGACAGATGGCAAGAGGGACAGACAGGTGGGGAAGGAAGTCAGGCCCAGAGAAGATGGGCCCTGCTCTAAGTGCAGTGAGAAGTTCCTGAGAATTTTCAGCAGCACAAAGCAGTGCTTTGATTTTTGTTTTTAAAAAGATGTCTGTGACATTAAAGAATGACTCAAAGTAAGGTGCTGGTGAGGACATGGAGGAACCAGAATCACCATGTCGTACCTGGGAGCTAGAATTGGTAGAGCCATTTCGGAAAGTCAACTGATGGTACTTACTAAAGCTGGACGCAAGCTTCGACCAAGTAGCTCCACTCCAGTGTATCTGTCCAAAAACGGAAAATGGCTGTGTCCACCAAAAACCAGGCACCACAGCCTTCACAGCACAGTTATGAACGATAGACCCAATCTGGAAACATCTTACATGTCCATCAGCCGTAGAATTGGTAAACAAATTGTGGTAGAGTCACACAACGACTGTAACTCAGAAGTGAAAAACAACCACCTCCAGCCACGTACAACAGAACGAAGGACCCTCACCAACCTCACCGGGAGGTACCAGCTGCCAAAGCACAAAAGAGCACATTGCGTATTCCTCCGCTAACATGAAGTTCAAAAAAGAAAAATGCACCTGTAGTAATCAACACCACAAGAGTCATTGTATTTGGAGATTCTTGCCTGGGAGAGGCCCGGAGCAAGTCCTCTGGGAGCTGGAAGTGGGTCTCTGTCCGGGTGGCTCAGTCGTTAAGCATCTGCCTTCAGCTCGGGTCAGGATCCCAGGGTCCTGTTCAGTGAGGAGCCTGGTTCTCCCTCTCCCAATCCCCATGCTTGTATTCTTTCTCTTGCTGTCTCTCTGTGTCAAATAAACAAATAAAATCTTTAAAAATTAATTAATTAATTAATTAATTGATTAATTTAAAATACTGAATTCCAAAAATCCAACAGGAGACCTCATTATTCAATAACCCAGGAAATTAATATATTGTACATGTGTATACACAAGCTTTTAAGTATGGCCTCATGACGTAGGGTAGTATATGATTATTAAATTAATTCACTTATACATTAATACACTTATAAGTACCTAAGAATAGATTTTAGGAGCTGTGCCATTTCATATACCTTTTTTTCAAAGATTGAATTTATTAATTAATTAGTTAGTTACTTTATTTATTTATTTATATAATTGACAGAGAAAGAGACAACAAGAGAGGGAACATAGCAGAGGAAGTGGGAAAGGGAGAAGCAGGCTTCCCCCGGAGCAGGCAGCTAGTGAGGGGCTCGATCCCAGGACCCTGGGATCATGACCTGAGCCGAAGGCAGAGGCTTTAACCCACTGAGCCACCCAAGCGCCCCTCATATACATCTTCATTGTAAAATTTATATTATAATATTGTAAAATTTATACTAGCTTTAAAGCTCGAGAAAGGCTTCCAGATAAATATGGTGAAATGACATAGGGTTACAGAAATCACTTTCTCTGATACCTGGTAACTAAAAATAACAACCTGAGTTTGAACTGTGCAGGTCCACTCATATGCACGGGTTTTTTGTTTTGTTTTGTTTTTGTTTTATGAGTACAGTCCTGTCCTGTAAATGTATTTTCTCTTATAATTTTTTAACTTTTATATTTATATTTTTATTTAATAATTTTAATTTAATAATTTTACTTAATAAATATATCATATATATTTAACTTTTATATTTATATTTTTATAACTTTTTTTAAAGATTTTTTTCCTTTGTTTATTTGACAGACAGAGATCACAAGTGGGCAGAGAGGCAGACAGAGAGAGAGGAGGAAGCAGGCTCCCTGCTGAACAGAGAGCCGGATGCGGGGCTGGATCCCAGGACCCTGGGATCATGACCCCACCCAAAGGCAGAGACTTTTACCCACTGAGCCACCCAGGCACCCCTGATTTTCTTAATAACATTTTCTGTTCTCTAGCTCACTTTATTGTAAGAATACAATATATAATACATGTAGCATACAAAATATGTGTTAATTGATTATCAGCATATTATTGGTAAGGCTTTTGGTCAAAAGTGGAATATTAGTATTTAAGTTTATAGGGAGTCAAAGGTTATATGTGTTTTATTTGACTGCACCGTGTGGGGGAAACCTGAACCCCTAACCCCTGTGTTGCTCAAGGGTCAACTTTAGATTTTTAAAAGGTAAAAATTTCTCTAGCAGGAGCCAAATAAGGAAAAAACAAAGCATTATTTCATAAGCATTAAAAACTAGGGGTCAGAAAAAGAAACAGGATATTCTGTAGTGCCTTGGCCCTTAAGTACATCCCCACCCCTGGGAAAGGTACTAAGGAAAGGCCCATCTTCATCGTGAGAGTGTCATAATACTCCATGATTTGGAAAAAAAAGTAGATTAAGGTTAATAAATAGCCTTAAGAAAAAAAAAAAATGATCGGGGCACCTGGGTGGCTCAGTGGGTTAAGCATCTGCCTTCGGCTCAGGTCATGATCTCAGGGTCCTGGGATCGAGTCCTGCATCAGGCTCTCTGCTCAGTAGGGAGCCTGCTTCCCTCTCTCTCTCTCTGCCTGCCTCTCCATCTACTTGTGATTTCTCTCTGTCAAATAAATAAATAAAATCTTTAAAAGAAAAAAAAAAAAGAAAGAAAAAAAAATTATCAAAGGACCCAGAATCTTTCAAAAGTTGGATGTGAATCCAGTGTAGTCTAAAACTGAAACATATAGTTAAAAATACAGTGATAATTATAACAGTCAAGTATCCAATCTCTTAAAGTTTTCAAAATCGTTTTATTTTTTTTTTTAAGATTTTATTTATTTATTTGACAGAGAGAAATCACAAGTAGTTGGAGAGGCAGGCAGAGAGAGAGAGAGGAGGAAGCAGACTCCCTGCCGAGCAGAGAGCCCGATGCGGGACTCGATCCCAGGACCCTGAGATCATGACCTGAGCCGAAGGCAGATGCTTAACCCACTGAGCCACCCAGGCGCCCCCAAAATTGTTTTCTTTAGAGACATTTTCGTTGGTGAAGAAATGTTTCATGAAGTTCAGCCAAGTCTTTCAAGTTAACGCCAGTTTGTTTTTCCTCCATGAAGGTTATATAAAATTAACCATGATTTTAAAAAGTGTATAGCTCAATAGAATTATATAATTAATTTTGAAACAATTATTTAATATGCAGCTCTTTTTTTTCTTACCAATCTCTTTGCCTGTATACTGATCGAATGTTCTAGAACAAACACCAGTCCGTAGACTACCTTCCATATTTCATTCAGTCTGAATAGTGTTTTCAAACCATTTTGAGAAAATAGTGTCAAAGTAGGGGGCGTTGATTACAGAAGCAAATGCCTCATATCTTCGAATGAATTGGAAGGCCTGGCGACACAGAGGCCACACTCCTGCTTGGCAACGATCTGTTCTGCCTGAGTGATGGTACCTGTGTCCTCCGGTGGGGCTTTGCTCTCCAGCTTGCCATGGCTCCCACCACCCTCTGATTGTCTTGAGCAACAAAGAGAACATTGGTTTCTATTTATCATTTCACTGCACTGTGGTTTTCAGAAAGTAGAGAAACATTCCCCAATACCTGTGTGGAAAATGCCAAAGGAGACAAAGGAGGTTGAGTGAATTTTCCACACAAACCATCTTGATCAATGAGGCTCTTTTTGGTTGCTGAAGGCATTTCAGTCACCATGACAGGCTACAGTGATGTCCACCAAATGCCAGTACCAATATCTTTTTTATTTTTTCTTGTGGGGGAGCAGTTACTTTCTTTTTTGTAGTCTTTTTTTTTTTGCATTCTTTGATTTTTTTCTTTATAATGAGAATGTCCCATTTTTATAAAAAAAAAGAGATTATCTAAATACATATACATGAATATGTTTATATAAACACACATATATTCCTACATAATTATATATGTTTGTTTGCACATATATAACGCAGATTGGTGATGGGAAAATGATACAAGTATTCTTGTGAGAGGGAGAAGCAGACTCCCCGTTGAGCAGGGATCCCAATACTGGGCTCGATCCCAGGACTCTGAGATCATGAGCTGAGCCGGAGGCAGACGCTTAACCAACTGAGCCACCCAGGCACCCCCAAAGGTAACTTCTAAATGAGGCATTCGTTTATCAGCCGTTAAGACTTCCCAGGCTTTCTATAGCAGCAGAAAACAGTATTTTTAATACCGCTGAAGGAAAACTGTAAAAAACAGGTCTATTCCCAGGGAAACCACACCTTAATTGGGAAGATTTTTTTTTTTTCCACTGAAAAAAGATTGACAAGGAACTTAATCTGAATATATAATGAGGTTTTAGTTGAGTTGTATTTAATCAATCTCCCTGGCAGTGGTGTTTAATTTACAAAAGCATATTATTTCCTTCTTCAGATTATTCAGTTCAGTCCCCAGAGGTTGTATCCAACACACTAAAAACCAGGAGATGACAAATGCATGAAGGAATAAAGGAAGCACTTTTCACACCCTTGTTGCTTTCAAATTATAGTCCTTCATTAGACTTGTTCCTTCAGAGAAAAAAAAAATCGAACAGTGCTATTGATGTTTTCTGTATTGTAATTGACCTGAGCGACTATAAACTACTCTAACTAGGGTGAAATGGGTAATAAATAAGAATCACGAAGCATAAAAGCAACAGAGATTGAAATTTAGTGGTTCTAAGATATGACTTGCTTCAAAACGATGCCAGCTCGCTAGCTAATCAGAGGACATTTCCCAGTTCGCCAGTAACGGTACGAATTGTTTGGACTGTAGCATAATTTTACATTTTTTTTATTCCATCTTTGCACTCCCTGTTTGCATTTTCTGTGCTTTCCTTCTCTCCCTGGCCCCGTCGTCAGGGACTCTGCTTCCTGTCGACCGAGTACTCAATCATCGGTATCTGATCGGTACGGCTTCTCATTTACCATGACCTCTTTTTTGAGTGAGAAGACACATCTTTCTTTGTCCTGAATGAAGGTTTCCCTTTTAGGCTTTATCATCAACTGTTTGACTTTGGATGAATCCTTAACTTCTCTATTTCTCACACTCCCACAATATGTGATAAAGAGAAAAATGTCAATATTGTTTTTTGCCGCACAGGATTATTTTGATTGTATGCATGAGGCAATCACATCCTATCAGATGTAATATGTTAAATACGTATCTGGGCATATTTAACAAGTCAACACATGTAAAGCCCTTCGTATCTGGTCTACGTTGCTCAATTCCTGTTCATGTTCATATACATAAATCATATTATTTATATATTCATTCAATATATGCCTCTTGAATGCCTGTTCTAATGCCGGATAAACATCAGTGAATAAAATAGGCAAAAATCTCTTCCTTCATGAAGCGTCATGGAGAAGTCAGCGATGAAATAAGTACATTCTATGGGATGTTTGGAGGTGATTAACACTATAGAGAAAAATAAAGCAATAAAGGAGAATGAAGAGAGTTGAGGAAGGGGAAGGGGGGACTGGTTTGTAATTTTGAACAAGGTGTCCAGAGAAGGTCTTGTTGAGAAGGTGACATTGAAATAAAGACTTGAAGGAAGTAAGGGAAGGAACAAGGGAAGTACCTGGGAGAACTGTTCCACGCAGAGGGAACCGCATGTACGAGGAACAGCAAGAAGCCCAAGGTGGCTAAAGTAGAGGGAGGCTGGGGGCAAGCAGCAGGGGATTAACCACTCCACATTCTTCTTCTTTTTTTTTTTTTTTTAAGATTTTATTTATTTGACAGACAGAGATCACAAGTAGGCAGAGAGGCAGGCAGAGAGGGGAAGGGAAGCAGGCTCCCCACTGAGCAGAAAGCCCAATGCAGGGCTCGATCCCAGGACCCTGAGATCATGACCTGAGCCGAAGGCAGAGGCTTAACCCACTGAGCC
>NC_081561.1:11825293-12035913 GCF_022355385.1 Mustela nigripes | reverse complement strand
CTTCTTCTTTTTTTTTTTTTAAGATTTTATTTATTTGACAGACAGAGATCACAAGTAGGCAGAGAGGCAGGCAGAGAGGGGAAGGGAAGCAGGCTCCCCACTGAGCAGAAAGCCCAATGCAGGGCTCGATCCCAGGACCCTGAGATCATGACCTGAGCCGAAGGCAGAGGCTTAACCCACTGAGCCACCCAGACACCCCTACCACTCCACATTCTTGAATGCCACATTGATGGCCATAAAATCTTTATGTATGTATGTATGTACATAAGTATGTATGTATGAATTTTTAATAAATAAATGGGCAAGGGGCTCCGTAAGTATTTGTCTTCCGCATGGAAACAAGTCAGTCTTAAATTCTGTGCTTCCCACAGTCTCTCACTTTCTCCAGAGCCTCCTTAATGAAGCGCACCGAGCTGAAGGACTGGTTTTCACACTGTTAATGAAGCCTCCAGAGCTAATGTCCAAGAACAAGCTTAATGTAAATGACACCATTCTTTGGAGACCTTCCCTTCAGTTTGGGATGAGCCTTTGGCCCAATCAAAAGCCTAGACAAGCCACAGACAAGTGGTGGGCTCAGTCCCTGGAGCTTGCGACTCTTGATCTCGCGGTTGCAGATTCGAGCCTCGCCTTGGGTGAAGAGATTACTTAAGGAAAAATAAAATCCTTAAAAAAAAAAAAAAAAAAAGCCATAGGCAAACCTTCCAGTCAATCTACAAATTCAACTCTTACCCACTATGCATGGGTTTAACTATGAAACTCTTTTGTCTCCTCCGTCCTCTAAACTATGTCCTTGATTAGAATAATTCTCACCCTTACCATTACTCTACACACTCAGTGCCTCAAGGCAAGTCATATTAAAATAAAAAGAAAAATGCTAAATTTGTATCTTTGTGATTTTTGCCCAAATTTTATCACACACGATGCACGTGATGGGGCGCCTGGATGATTCAGTGGGTTAAAGCCTCTATCTTCAGCTTAGGTCATGATCCCAGGGTCCTGGGATCGAGCCCCACATTGGGCTCTCTGCTCAGTGGGGAGCCTGCTTCCCCTTCTCTTTCTGCCTGCCTCTCTGGTGATCTCTGTCTGTCAAATAAATAAATAAATAAAATCTTTAAAAAAAAAAAAAGATGCATGTATTTTTCTGGCCTCCGTAAGTTCTTTTGAGTCCCCTTGTTTTGCCACTTACTAGCTGTGTGTGACCTTGAGCAAGTTACCCCAGGTCTCTGGGCCTTAGTCACCTCAACTGAAAAATGAGGATGGACATGAATTAGAAAGATCAAAAGAGTAAATATAAATACAGTAATCCCCCTGGGACACCTGGATGGCTCAGTAGATTAAGCGTCTGCTTCAGCTCTGGTCATGATCTTGGTCCTGGGATCAAGCCCCCCCAACCCCACCACAGGGCTCCCAGCTCAGTGGGGAGTCTGCTTCTTCATCTCCCTCTGCCCCTCCCTCTGCTCCAGCTCTCAAATAAATAGATTAAATCTTAAGTAAGTAAGTAAGTAAATAAATATAGTAGTCCCCCCTTATCTGTGGGGGGTATAGTCCAGAACCCCCAGGGATGCTAGAAATCACAGCTAGTACGGAAACCTGCCTGCACCACGTATTTTCCTACACGCATATACCCATCATTAAGTGTACTCCATAAATTAGGCACAGCAAGAAATGAACAAGTAACTGATAATAAAATAGAACGTGGAGAAGAATATACTGTAATGCAACTTATGTGGATGAGGTCTCTCTCTCACAAAATAGCTTACTGTGCTGTTCTCACCCTTCTTCTTGTGATGCGTTGAGAGGAAACAGTGCGATGAGATGCAGGGTGGTGGCTGAGGCAGGCACTGTGACGTAGGGTCAGGCTACCACTGGCCTTCTGACTTTGTGTCAGAAGGGTAGTCATCTGCCCCAGACTGTGGATGACCTCAGGTACCCAGAACCCCAGGAAGTGAAGCCGCGGCTGCTGGGAACTGTCGTAGTTATTTAGCTTAGTGACGGGTCTCCAGCAACACTTCACGAATACTTCTTGTTGTCATCGTCACTGTTATTTTGTTTTTCTGGGGAATTGCTCAAAAAACAATGAGACATTAGGTGCTACAAAGAACCCGTGTAAATTAATGGAACGTGTGAATCAAAGAGGTAGCAAAATTGATGACCACGCTCCTGGGTCTTCCATGGAAGTATCAATATTAAGGAAGCACTGACTTAAATCATGATTATGGACTTTCCTTTTTTCTAGATAGTCAGCAATTTCATCTTAAGAGACAAAAACAGCTATGTTCCTGTTTTTTACGATTTGGAGGAGATATGCCTCAGAAGATATTTATTTATTTATTTTTTAAGATTTATGTATTTATGTGGGGTGGGGTGGCTCTGTGGGTTAAAGCCTCTGCCTTTGGCTCAGGTCATGATCCCAGGGTCCCGGGATTAAACCCCACTTTGGGCTCTCTGCTCAGCAGGGAGCCTGCTTCCTCCCCCCCCCTCTCTCTCTCTGCCTGCTCTCTGCCTACTTGTGATCTCTCTCTCTCCGTAAAATAAATAAATAAATAGATAGATAAATAAATAAATAAATAAAATTTTTAAGAATTTTATTTATTTATTTGAGAGAGAGTCCAGGGAGGAGGGGCAGAGGCAGAAGGAGAGAGAGTTCTGAAACAGGCTCCCCATTGAGCATGGAGCCCAACCTGCGGCTCGATCCCACTACCCTGAGATCGTGATCTAAGCCAAAACCAAGAGTCAGATGCTTAACCCACTGCACCACCCGGGTGTCCCTCAGAAGGTATTTCTAGAAACATCTGTCACTTTGTAACATACTGTAGTGGATACTAATGATCATAGCAACCATCTGAAGGGTTTTTGCTCAGTGTCAGACACTTGAAGTATACTATTTCATCAATTTTCAGAATAATCCCAACAGGGATGTTGCCACCGTTCTTATTTTACAGTCGAAGAAGCTGAAGGCCAGAGAGATGGAATCACAGCTAGCGGGCGACATCTCGGAATTCAGATCAGCATCTGCAGTCGCCCACACCTGGCTCCTTAAGTCTAGTCTCTTGATTGCAAAGTGCTTACGAAATGCCTGAACAATCGACCAGACTTTCAGTGGGTAGTCGCTGTCAGCTTCTCCGGCTGAGGCTGTAGGGCAATTCACCAACTATTTCTAGAAAAGAGTGCAGGCTACAGGAAATAAGTGGAAATCCTAGGTCCTTGGGTATATTAGTAGGAAATTTAAATAATCTATTGGGAGGAGATCAGGTTGAGGGCAACTTTTAAGTGTCATGATGAAAATTGTATGTATGGAGCATTTGGGTGCCATTGTACCACACAGACGTTTAAAAAACAAAGACACGATCCGTGGCAAGATCTCCTTAATAAAGAGGGGAGGGTGGAGGCACCTGGGTGGCTCAGTGGGTTAAAGCCTCTGCCTTCGGCTCAGGTCGTGATCTCAGAGTCCTGGGATGGAGCCCTGCATCAGGCTCTCAGGTCAGCAGGGATCCTGCTTCCCCTTCTCTCTCTGCCTGCTTCTCTGCCTGCCTATTTGTGATCTCTCTCTCTGTCAAATAAATAAAAATCTTTAAAAATAAAAAAGAGTGGAGGGTAGTTAAATCCATCTTCAGCAGATGCATTACCTTTCCATGTGCACACTACAGCAATCACTTGTAGGAATTAAGACCTCAGACTAAAAGGAAACCACACGACAGTCAATCAAAGTGAGGTACCCTACTAGATTAGCCAGGTGCCAGCAATCTCTACACATCCGAGATGATTTGTCTTCCTTGAAAAATCAGCAGAATTGGAACAGATTTTTTAAAAATACTTCTAATACTTTGATGTAACATTTTTCCATGGGATCCAATTTCCTCATATTTTACTTGATCAATGTTGGCAACCCTTAGGTTTATTAACAGGTGGTATTGACAGGTTAATTACAGGAGGAAATTAGTGCACCTCAGAGACCTGGGGGATCTCTCCTACTTTCAGTCACTTTTAATTGTAAATGATTTGCTACAGCTTCTCATTCACCTATTGGGCTGAGGGTTTGGACAATAAGGAAGCTTCATGAAACTTGGGTCTCTTATCCAGACTGGGATCTAGTGTTGTGCTTTTGCTCGCAACTTGGCAAAGACTGATCTGCATGTATAAAATAGTAAAGACGACCTAAACACGGCAAATTGGTTTCCTAAGGCAGCCGTAACCACATGCCCCAAGCTGAGGGGCTTAAGCCTCAAACACTGATTCTTTCACAGATCTAGAGGTAAGAATTCTGAAATTGAGGTGTTAGGAGGGCCATGATTTTTTCTAGTGGTGTCTGTGTCCAAATTTCCATTTTTAAATTAACATATAATGTATTATTAGCCCCAGGGGTACAGGTCTGTGATTCGCCAGGTTTACACACTTCACAGCACTCACCATAGCACATACCCTCCCCAGTGTCCATAACCCAACCACCCTCCCCTCCCCTCTGCCCCCAGCAACCCTCAGTTTGTTTTGTGAGATCAAGAGTCTCTTATGGTTTGTCTCCCTCCTGATCTTATCTTGTTTCATTTTTTCCTTCCCCACCTCCCACAGCCCCCCCGCCTCTCAAATTCCTCATATCAGAGAGATCATATGATAATCGTCTTTCTCTGATTGACTTATTTAACTCAACATAATACCCACTAATCCCATCCATGTTGCTGCAAATGGCAAGATTTATTTCTTTTGATGGCTGCATAGTATTCCTGTGTATATGTGTGTGTGTGTGTGTGTGTGTGTGTGTGTGTGTGTATACCCCACAACTTTATCCATTCATCTGTTGATGGACATCTAGGTTCTTTCCATAGTTTGGCTATTGTGGACATTGCTGCTATAAACATTTGGGTGCACGTGCCCCTTTGGATCACTACGTTTGTATCTTTAGGGTAAATACCCAGTCGTGCAATTGCTGGGTCATAGGATAGCTCTATTTTCAACTTTTTGAGGAACCTCCATACTGTTTTCCAGAGGGGCTGCACCAGCTTGCATTCCCACCAACAGTGTAGGAGGGTAAAATTCCATTTTTTATAAGGACATCAGTTATCTTGGATTAGAACCTACCTTAGTGACCTTATTTTAACTTGTAGATCCCTGTAAAGACCCTGTGTCCAGATAAGGTCACATTCTGAATTATGTGGGGGTTAGGACTTAAATACAGGAATGAGGATGAATTTGGATGAGACACAATTCAACCCCCCACACAGAGTTACTATCATGTTAATGACAGTTCCAGCAGTGGGAGGCACCAAGGGAAAGAGGCAGGTCCCGTGTCCTGTGGTAAAATGGGCTCAGGGTCCTGCAGACCTGGCTACAAATCCTGACCTTGTCATCTGGGAGATGTGGCTTTAGGGAAGTTATTTGTATCAATTGCTAAAATGTAGGTCATAACTAATTATCTTGCAATTTTTTAGAAAAGATGAGCCTTTAAAATTACAGTTATTTTATATGGGTAACTAATATGTAGTTTACAAATACTAATTTATATAATCCTACAACAACCCTAATGGGTAGGTACAGTCGCCACACAGAAGTTAAGTAACGCACTATCAGTCATACAACTAGTAAGAAGCAGGGGCAAGCTTCACTGCTAGTAGCTTGGCCAAAGACCTGAAGACTTAGCCAGTCATGCCCCTTCTGCTTATTAAAACTGGCCCGCTAGGCCCCCTACACCCCCTATGACACAGCAAGTCCTCCCCCACCTACCCTTGCTCCAAATATTTGACTGGCTTCCCGTCTGCCTGGGAGGGAAAAACCAGGGTCCTGATCCTGCCTCCAAAGCTATCAGAGATCTCACCCCTGCCGGCTTGTGACCTCATATTCTGTCACTGCCCCTATTTCTTCTGCCCTTGACAAACCACTTTTCCTGGACACTCAGGCACCCTCTGACCCAGCTCTTTGCCTTTGCTGTTCCCTCTGGCTGTAATGCCATTCCCATTATAGCTTCCCTAGGACTTGCTCCAGCCCTTTGCTCAGTCGGCACCCATCTGTCCGCTGGCCCCTCTCTCTGCACCTGCTACTATTTCCTTTCTCTTCAGGTCGCTCAGCCCTGCCTGCTGTAATATGTTTATTGTTCACGTATTGCTTCTCTCCCCGACTCCCAGGGCGTCTGAAGATGGAGTCTTTGTTTAGTCACTGCTGGAATCCCAGGGCTTTCTGACCGGATAAGGAAATCAGTGGACTGAGTGATTACTGCCACGCTTGATCTTGCTTCATAAATAATAATTGCAATTTTTTTAAAATGCAGAAACCAAAATTCATTGAAAGGGGCCCAGGGTCGGTTGGAGAACAAGATGATTCTGGCGGGGGGGACTTTCTTTCTTTGTATTTAGGAGCATGCATGTCACTGAGATGCACCATGCGTGAGTCTTTCCAAATTGTACCGGGACATGGCGCCCAGCAGAGAAGAAGCCCTTGGCAGGCAGGGGTCGATGAAGAAGAGCCAGAGAAGGGAAAGCAAGAAAGGGAAGAAAGGGGGAGGGGGGAGGAAGAGCAAAGGAGCAAGAAAAGGGGAAGGGAAGCAGCTTGCTTGGCGCTGGCAGGGAAGCTGAAAACCCAGGGTGTGTCCACGAGCAGCCCACGGTCGGGAAGCCTTAGATGTGTCCCGTGTCAAAGGTGCAGTGTGACAAAACCACTCTCCTTCTCGCCTGTCTGCATGGAAAAATGCCCTGACTGTCTCCTTCAGGTTCCCTTAATGCAGAGAAAGGATTTTCTCCAAACCCCCGAAAACCAGTTTTCTAAGCCACGGTCACCCCAAGATCAGCAGAGAAATTTCTTCAACATGCAGTCACCCCCGGTGGCACTTTCAAGTCCTTGGTGGCACTGGGCAGATAGTTCAGCCTGGTGTCAATTCGTTTTCTCATGGGCTAGCAAAATCTCCGTCTGTTATTTTCTGAAGGGCTTTTTTTTTTTTTTTTTAAATTTTTATTTTGTTGTCTCTTCCTGCTGTTTCAGCAAACAAAAACAATGGCTTGTGAGTGACTCTGAGCTTCTGTCACCCCTATAATAATAAACTACCGCACGGAAAGGGGGACAGAGGCAGACTCACCCCACCGGAAGTCATCCGGGCTTGCAATTCCAAATGTTTAAAAGAAAAATGGGCCAAGCCCAGGTTGTGGTGTCTCTGACTAATGAAGACTTTGCCGGCTGCCACGCTTCATGGGTCTACAACAAGAGCCGGGGTTTAATGGGTAACCAGACTGCCTGGATCCTTCCTCACCCAACCCCAGCATTCTCCCACTGGAATGTCCTTATCAGCATGAAGAGTCACCGCATTCCATACAGATCTTTCCAGCACAGGGAGGATGAAGCGGTACTGCTATATAAGGTTATTTCAGCTGCCAGAGTGCTGCTTTCAGTAACAAAGCTCCCTGTATCAGACCATCCTCTTCCCCTCCCCGCCTGCCCCCCTCAAGGGCAAGAGGGAGAAACTTCCCGGATGAGATCGTTAGCAAGACGGACCGCAAGATGCAGCAATATGCTGCCATTAAGGACGCCTGACATCAGCGAGCATTTGACATCTGAAAACATATGCCCTTTTTTGGAATCTAGAAAGACAGCCCTTTGGGGTCATGGGTCACATGTGTGCATTCCACAGGGGATGCGATTCATGAAGGCACACACTCACATTCACAGTATAGAGTTGGGAAGGTACCCAGATGGTTACTTCGTTTTCCCGAAAATTGAAAGAGGAAGGAGTTCTGATTTCTAGGTAATTTTCTAGAAAGTCCGACTTTTCTGACTTTTAACTCCGGGTTCACACTGCAGAGGAAGGCTGCAGAGAGGGCAGAGAGAGAGTTGGCGTCCACTGGATTTGATGCAGCTTGTAGAGTGGGATATGTTGACCCTCCATGGGCTAGGTTTTTCAACTTGACATCACAATGAATTTGTGGGTTCTGGGAACGTGACAGCTGCTCTGTTTATTTGACCAACACTGATCTGCAGTATACTCTGCTGACGTGCAATGTTTGGAAAGAAAGATGTAGGCAAAAGAAAAGTGATCCAGAAATTTCCTAAGCTAATGACGGGGGATAGTTAAGAACTGACAATAATACCTCAAACAATCAATAGTCTTGCATTACTGGAAACATAGCCAGAAAACAAGACAGGCACCCCTAGTTATTAATAGAATACATCTCTCGAAGTAATAAAATACAGAAGAAAAGATTTTCCATGCTAGTATGACAGGAGAAACTTAGCATGACTGACCTCATAGTGTTTCCATTTCCCTTGCTGCTGTGACCTCCAGCTTAGCAACATTTGCTTAGCACAGCTAGGATTTGCAAAAACTGCTTTTTACCCAAAACCTATGTCACCATGAAAGATAAAGTACATACAGAAATGACTATGCTATGTTTAAGATAAGGAGCAGCATGACCAGAATCCTGTACCCAGAGACCAACTGGACAAGGACAAAGAAGTTAGACCACCTTCTTCAGATGTCTCCAGACCTCAGTTGCCGTTGGACTCTACCCTCTTCCTACTTTCCCTTTTGGTTAATTGAAAGAAGCTCGAATTCCATGCCAAGGGGAGGTGATCCTTTGCAGCAACGGTCCACCACCTCTCGGTTTGCTGGCTTCCCCAATAAATCACTTTCATCGATCTTACGCCAACATCTTTCCTTTCGGCTTATTGACCTGTTGTAGACAAACAGAATGAGTGTAGGCTTAGTTATAGTAGAAGATAGTAGCAAATAAAAGTTGCCCCTTGTAGTATCTAAAATTTACAAAACTTTTTTTTTTTACTCCTAGGCAATAATGGAAGATATGGATTTAGATCAAAGTGTTTGTCATCATAAAAATTATAGAAAAATGTTTTCTTAAGTGTGGAGGACACTACCTTTGGTGGAACTCATTTGGTTTCTTTCCCATTTCCTTTCATCCTCCAAGTCAGCAAAAGGTTCTTTTAGTATCCTTTTTGTGAGATCCCCTCCCCCTGCACAGCCCTAAAATTAACCTACAAAAGTTTAAAATGGGATTGAGATAAAAAGAGAAGAAAGCATGCACGATGAGAGAAGTCTCTTAGGGAATTCTTCCCAAGTCATTGGTGAAAATAGAAACTATGTGCGTTGGAATCCAAATTATTCATCTTAGGAGTCTCTAGTACCACAGACCATGTTTTTTACACATTTAAAAAATAGTTGGGACGCCTGGGTGGCTCAGTTGGTTTGACGACTGCCTTCGGCTCAGGTCATGATCCCGGAGTCCTGGGATCGAGTCCCGCATCAGGCTCCCAGCTCCACGGGGAGTCTGCTTCTCCCTCTGACCTTCTCCTCGCTCATGCTCTCTCTCACTGCCTCTCTCTCAAATAAATAAATAAAAATCTTAAAAAAAAATAGTTAATCATTCTATTTAAATGAGTGGAAATTGAACTCCGGAAGGGAAACAAAAACAAAAACAAAAAACCACATATGTTTGGAAATGCCCAGATTCAGATAAGAACATGAGTAAGAACATGAGTTCAGATAAGAACTGCATGAGTCAACTGAGATGGACAGACTGTCTATTAGACGCCCACCTCTTCTGGGTATGTAAACTGCAATGCCCCCAAAGTCTGATGAAAAACCAATGTCATCAGTAGTTTGGTGTTGACTTCCATGTTTGTATCTCTCAGTTTGAGTGAGATATGTAATGGGTAAAGTTGTAGGTCAAGGAATAGAAGATGTTTTGGTAAAATGCTCCTTTTGTACAAAAGTATTTTGAGAGGATTATAAAACAATGATAATATTATCAAGTAGAATGCAAAAGGCAGTTGAATTTTAAAGGGAAATGAATTCAAATAAACTTCAGGCATGAGGCAGAGTACTGGGAGCTATGGGTTCATTCTCTTTGGCCAGAGGGAGTCTTTGGTAGGAAGTGTAAGAAGCGCATCTCAGGGGCACCTGGGTGGCTCAGTGGGTTAAGCCTCTGCCTTCAGCTCAGGTCATGATCCCACGGTCCTGGGATAGAGCCCTGCATCAGGCTCCCTGCTCAGTGGAAAGTCGGCTTCTCCTCCTCCCTCTGCCCCTCCCCCCACTCATGCTGGGTTACATGCACTCTCTCTCTCAAATAAATAAATAAAATCTTTAAAAAAGGGGAAGGGAGAAGCATACCCCTCAATCCCTACGAATGGACCTAGAATCTTTAGTGGGAATGTATGCTGGATGCATAGAAATAGCTGCCCCCAATGAATTACTTTCCTAGACTCTGGTCTCTAGACTTCCTCACTGCTCAGTGCCCCTTGGGGTTGAATTGAGTCCATTTATTTATTTAATTTTTTCATTTTTAAAGATTCGTCTGTTTATTTTGGAGAGAGAGTGGCGGTGTAGGGAAGAACAGAAGGACGGAAAGAATCCTGAAGCAGGCTCCTCGCTGAGCAGGGAGCTCCACTGGGGGCTCAATCCCCAGGACCCTGAGATCATGACCTGAGCTGAAATCAAGAGTCAGCTGCTTAACCGACTGAGCCGCCCAGGTGTCCCTGAGGCCATTTTGCTGTGAACTGAAAATTTGTGTCTCTCCGAAGCTCCTGTGTTGAGACCCTAAACCCTAACGATGAGTGTGATGGTATATGGAGGTGAGGTCTTTGGAGTTGATTAGGTCTTGAAGGTGGAGCTCTCCTGATGGGGTCAGTGCTTGTGTACTAAGAGACAGGACAGGGATTGCTTTCTTGTTCCCTCTCACAGCCATGAGAGGACACAACAAGAAGACAGCCATCTGCAAACCAGGAGGCTCTCACCGGAAGCCAGCCATGCTTGCCCTCTTCTCTGACTTCCAGAACTGTGAGAAACAAATTTCTGTGGTTAAGTCTCCCCAGTCTGTGGTCATTCATTAAAGCAGCTGGAACTGACTAAGACACTTGGTCTCAATCTTTCCAACATTCCTCACCTCTTCTTCTCCATCTCACCGTCTTGGCTTCAGAACCGGATTTGGAACTCTCCACCTTTGACAGTCATCCCTACTCTCTGCAGATGGGAGGCAAAGAGGTTCCTGCCTCCCACCAGAGTGAGGCCAGCACCCAGTCTACCTAGGAAGGTGATGGGACAGGTGCAGCTCTGGTTTCTGCCAGCAAAGGTTGGGCTCTACACTGGAAAATCCCCCAGAAGGGCCAGATGCTTCCTATATGCAGCTTTTATATTTTGCATTCAAATACCTTGATATAGGACTCAATGAGTTGCATAATATGGGAAAAAAGCAAAACTTCTGTTAAAAAAATGGTAAGCGTCTTTACCATGAAATAGCAGGAATGTATTTACACCAAATTTCTTCTAGATTTCACTAAATGCCCACTTTTATTTATTCTCTTTTAATTTTTTTTTATTATGTTATGTTAGTCACCAAATAGTACATCATTAGTTTTGAGGTAGTGTTCCATGATTCATTGTTTGCGTATAACACTCAGTGCTCCATGCAATCCTTGCCCTCCTTAATACCCATCACTGGGCTCACCCATCATCCCAACTCCCACCCCTCTGAAACCCTCAGTTTGCTTGTTGGAGTCCACAGTCTCTCATGGTTTGTCTCCTCCTCCGATTTCTCCCCCTTTATTTTTCCTTTTCTTCTCCTAATGTCCTCCATGTTATTCCTTGTGTTTTACTTTTAAATACTCAGTATGTTCAAGTCTGCCTCTCAGGGCAGGAAGGGAACTAACAGTCACTGTGTTCCCACCATACGGTGCTAAGAATTAAGCACCGCCTTGCCTCGCCTCTCACCTGCTATCAAAACATCACAAAGGATTATTTTTTAGTACTATCAAACAGATGAGTAAATGAAAGATCAAAAAAGATTAAAATCCAGGTCCCTCTGGCTCCAAAGTCTGGATCCCTGGTCTATGTGATACTGCCTCTCAAAAGATATCATTTGTAAGTTTGCTCTGGTCCCCAGGTAAGCCTTAAAAACTTAAAAAAGTAATCTTCTGTCTCTGCATGTCATGTGACCTAGAACACCCCCCCCCCCCCAATCCCCGACGCCCTCGTCCCCCTTCCCCCGCCCCGGCCACCCTCCACAGGGTCCCGGCAGATCACTCATCAGAGAGCTCACTGCCTTCAGAGATAGTCCCTTCCTTGTCTGGCACCTCTCGGTTCTTCTGGTAAGTTCATCTCCCCGTCCCCCAGTGTTTGTGCAAATCCATTAAGGACTGCAGGCTTAGGAAACAAGATAAATTAAAGAATGTACTTTTTTAGTCATGTTTATAGTTGAGTGGAAGATTCTGAATTTTAAATGGATATAAATAGCTGAATTCTGTGTTCCTGAATTCTTGACAATCTCAGTATGCCTTCTCAGATCACCCAAGATTGGGTGAGGCATCTCCTTTTGTGCTTCCATCACTTTGTAGACCAATACCCATCAGAGTTCATAGTACACCATGTGGAAATTGACATTTTAAAAATCTCTGTCCCTCAGGGCATCTGGCTGGCTCAGCCTGTGGAGCATGCAACTCTTGATCTCAGGGTCTCGAGTTCAAGCCCCATATTGGGCATACAGCTCACTTTAAAACAAAACAAAATGAAACAAAAAACCTTTTCCTAGACTAGCCCAAGACTTCAAAAAATAATTAAACAAGGTTGAATTAAAATCTGTCATTCTTCGATTTTACTGTAAGCTTCCTTGAATGTAACAGTTGAATTTGATTCCTTTTTGTCTAAGACCTAGCCCCATCTGGCAGATAGGAGGGACAAAAAATAATTTGTTGGAGAGGGTGCCTGGGTTGGTTAAGCACCTGCCTTTTGCTCAGGTCATGATCCCAGGGCCCTGGGATCGAGCCCTGCTTCAGGATCCTTGTTCAGTGGGGTGTCTGCTTCTCCCTCTCCCCCTCCTCCTCCCTCCCTCTTTCTCTCACAAAAATAAGTAATAAAATCTTTAAAAAGAACAAAAGTGTTGCCTCAAAAAAATCTGCTGGAGAAATGAATAAATAAATCTTTTCTTCACTAAGTTAATAGTTCCAATTTATTTGAGAATCCTGGTTTAGAGACACTTCCTTCCAACCAAGTTGTTTAGCTTCTTGGTGCCCCACTTCAAAGATGGAGACCAATCCTGAGAAAATGACTTTAACCATGACCTGGTAAGCCATATTCTGTTATCTCTGGATCAGGACTCTAACCTCTCCTTGGAAGTTGACTAAGTTTTGTTTGGTTGCCAGGCTCTCTGTGCTGGAACCAGTGAGTCCACAGTAACTCATCGTGATTGTTGTGGATTAGGAACAAGTAGGCACTAGGATGGCAAGTCTGCACCCTTTGTCTTGGTAGGCTCCTTCCTGAGCCTTTCTGCTGTAGGTGTTGAGTATAATCTTGTATGTAGCAGTAAGCTTCAGTATTTGAACCAAGGAGATGATAAAGTAATCTGAAGAGCCATGAACAACCAGTGATTACGGTTTTGACAACTGTTAGAAACTATGAGGACTCTGACCTCAGCAACTAATTCTGGTTGTCTTTGTACTTCAGCAGAGTGACGACCACAGGCAAAGATATGCAGGATTTGGCCCTTTCTCCCAACCTCTATTGGAACACCCTGGTTCCAGCCATTATCCAGCCATCATCTCTCCCCTGTGTTAATACAACAGCCTCTTAATTGGTCTCCTTGCTACTTCCATTGACCTCTGTGATGATTAATTTTATACATTAAATTGACCAGAGCACCGTATCCAGATATTTGGTCAAACAGTAGTCTAGATTTTCTGTGAAAGTATTTTTTGGGTGAGATTCATATTTTAATCAGTAGACTTGGGGGGCACCTGGGTGGCTCAGTTGTTAAGTGTGTGTCTTTAGCTCAGGTCATGATCCCAGGGTCTTGGAATTGAGGCCTGCATTGGGCTCTCTGCTCAGTGGAAAGCCGGCTTCCCCCTCTCTCACTCCCCCTGCTTGTGTTTCCTCTCTCGCTGTGTCTCTCTCTGTCAAATAAATAAATGAAATCTTTCATAATAAACAAATAAATAAATCAATAGACTTTGGCCCTCTGTAATGTAGGGTGGTTCTCAGTTAATTAGTTGAAGGCCTTACAAAGAAAGACTGCCCTTCTCCAGCAAACTGCTTTCATACTCAAGTTTCAACACTTTCCTTCATCTCTGGCATTCTGGCCAACTCTAGATTTTGGACTTGCTGGTCCCCACAATCACATAGCCAATTCCTTACAATAAATCTCTCTATTATATGAATATGAACATCCTACAGATTGTTTCTGTAGAGAACCTTGACTAATATCACCTCCAACAGTCTGCCTTCAATGCAGCCATCAAAACACCCTTTTAAAAGCTAAGTCAAAACCTGTCCCCAGTAGATTCCCTTTCCTCTCAGAGAAAAGCCATGCTTCTCACAAAGGCCTCTGTATGATTTGTCCACATTGTACCTCTCTGGTCTAATCTGCTACCGTTGCCCTCACCCTTGCCCTTGTTATTCTGCTGCTGCACACTGGTCTCCCTGCTGTTCTCTGAGGCTCAGATGATAGGCATTTGTTATTTCCCTGAATAGAATAATTTTTCCCCAGAAATGTGTATGGCTTTCTCCCTCTCCTCCAAGTTGTTGTTACTTTCTCAGGAAATTCTTCCTTAGTTACTCCGTACCTGCTTTCCTTGTCTTCTTCGGGCAGACTTCTTTCTCTTTGAAACATTTGTCACCCCTTGATATGCTCTGTCATTTACTTATTTCCTGCTAGCTCTCTTATCACCACCATCATGGAAGCTGATGAAGGCAAGAGTCTTTGGTTCCCAGCTTCCTTCCTTCAGTTATTGAACCAACAAACAAATGGATGAATACTTTGTGCTCTCTCTGAAAAAAATTACTCTGTTAAAAAAAAAAAAAAAAAATCTCCAAGAGTTTCTGTTTGAACAAAATAAAGCTAGGCAACAAAGACCAACCATGAACCTTCTCCAGTGTTCCGTTCTCAGTCCTCTGTCTTTAGCACTCTATACCTGCTTCCTGGGAGACTTGGTCAAACCCGAGGTTTCAATCACCCTAAACCTACCCTTCTTGGGGTTCCTGGCTGGTTCAGTTGGTAAAGCATGTGACTCTTGATCTTATAGTTGTGTGAACCCCATGTTGGATATAGAGATTACTTTAAAATTAAAAAAAAAAAATCTTAAAAAATAAAAAAAAATTTTTAAAAATGCGTTACTCTTCAGATGAAATTAAATGTAAGTCCTAAAAGAATATGAGAACATTGTGAATTTTTTTCTTAATAGATTATAAAAAATGTTTAAACTACTGACATCTTGTTTGCATGTTGTTTGGGTATCTATACAATTCAGAATCCTCACTTTCCCCATATTGAAGATATGGATATTTTCCTGTTTCAATTATCTGGCCATTCTAAGCTCTCTCTTCTCTTCTGCACATATTTATTGAGCACTTACTATATGCCCGGCAACATTGTGGGCGCTGATGGTGCACCAGTGAGTGAAGGAGATCATTTCCATGTTCTCATAGAACTGATAATCTAGTAACTGAACGAGTTCATTTTTGGAACAAATGCTAAAGACTACCAATGACTTCATCTCCCAGAAATAAAAAGTTATCTACCATTGGATGTGAACATGTATTTATAACCCCTGGATATTCTCTATCTTGAGTCCATTTACTTCTTGAGATTTTGTCTCCCTTTTCCAAGGAGACGTTTTTCTTCGGAGAGAGGACAGAAGCAAAATTGGAGCTCCATAATTCTGTCTTCCTTCTGTCTTATGGTGATATCTTGCCTGAATTTCTATCTGTCCTTCTTTGTTCTTCTTTGTGCTCTGGACAGAGTTTTTATAGCACCTTTGGTTTCCTCTGACACATTCTATAGAAGAGTCCTGACACGAGCTGATTTTGCTCCTTTATGTTTGTCTTTGTTGTAGGCCCTTGAAAATCTGAATCTATGAATAAGTATCTGAGCTCATGAGAGCCCTTCTGGCTGGTCATATTGGTTGATGTGTTGCTATTCTCTTTACTTAATTTAATTACGTGAGGCATCCTATCTCTCTCTCAAGTCAAATGCCCTTTTAGATCTCTGACTAAAGCAGTGAAATTCTGAATTGGCCTTATTAAAATCTGAGATCATAAAGATGCTTTAGACCTGTGCCAGCCAATGTTAGCCTATATGCATTATGAATTCCAGAGATCATATTTAAATAAGAAAAAGTGAAACAGGTAAAATTATTTCTAATGATATGTTTTATTTAACCTAAACTATCCCAAACATTAGCATGTAAATAATTTAAAAATTATCAATGAGATATTTTGCATTCCTTTTTGAGTGCACCAAGTCCTCAAAATCAGGCATCTCTCTTGACTAATGTTACCTCTCAATTCTGGCTCGTCCTAGTTCAAGGGTTCGATAGGCACCTGCTGCCATATTGCCCAGCATGGCTATAGACCCATCACGCAGCAAATATTCATGCTGCTCATACTTCCATTTAATATCAAATCAATTCCTTTACATCAATACATTTGGTCTGTAAAAGCTTTAACAAAGGATAAAAGTCCCTTAAGATCTAAACCTGAGCCAGTCTGAAGTAGTTTTTTGCTGTATTATGAGCTCAAATCTTGTGACTTTTGCTTCCTCTTTTTCTCATAATTTGCATATTAATGTACCTGAGAATATCATTTGAAATAATCATCACCTTAGTAGGGGGTCACTAACCATTTCTGCCTCCTCTCTGCTCTGCATTGCCTTTCATCTTTAGTGTCTTAGCATGTCATAAAGATTTTTAAAAAAATAGTGGATTAATCTAGTCTTAAAAGATACCAGGTAAACAAACAAATTGGAAAATGTTTGATCTCATGAACAAGCAAGTAAATGCAAAATAAAAGGACAATTGGGAGCTATTTCACCTATCAAATCAGTGATTTATTTTTAAATGACAACACCTTGAGAATAAAACCTTGTAAACTTGTTTCCCACACACTATTGTTGATATTGTCACATCCTTTGAAGAGAAAACACTTTGACAATATGAATCAGTGATTTAAAAATATTCATCCCATTTGATCCTGAAATCATCCTACAGGGAATTTGTTCTATAGAAATTCCGAGGGATAATGACCATGATATTCACATGGACTGTTTACTTCAGAATCATTTATAAAAGCAAAAAGAGAAAACAACTTCAAAGTCCAAAATGGAAGTGCAGTAAGAAAATCACACTATGTTCATTGGGCAGCATATTAAATATGGAGTGAAATTATGATTATGAAAAGTTTGCAGCAGTAAAAATATAAGAATGGCATGTTAAGTGAAATGCTTAGAGTGAAATTACATATACATTGAGATATCTATGAAAATTATATGCAAATCATAGAAAGATACTAGAAAATAATATCCCAACATGAAAACAATGGGGATGCCTGGCTGGCTTGCAGTGGAAACTGTGACCCTTGATGTCAGAGTTGTGAGTCCAAGTACCACATTGAGTGTAGAGATGATTGATTGGTTGATTGATTGATTGATTTTAGAGATGATTTAAAAATAAAATTTTGGGGGCACCTGTGTGGCTGTGTTGGTTAAGCGTCTACCTTCAGCTCAGGTCATGATCCCTGGAGTCCCCATGCTGGGATCCTTGCTGAGCGGGGAGTCTGCTTCTCCCCCTTCCTCTGCCCCCTCCCCCCACTCCATCCTCTCCCAACCTCTCCTCCTTGAGCATGCACTGCACCAGCATTCTCTCTCTTCTAAATACATAAATAAAATCTTCTAAAAATGCAGCTCTGTAGCAATGTGCACTGTGTCGGACTTCGGCAAAAATAATCAAAGGATGTGGAGTGTCGGTCTGTGTTCATGTTTTATTGTTTTTTGGAACTGGTTGACAATGGAAGATATTTCAACTAATCGACGCCGATGTAATGACAGCCTCTTAAACAAGAGTGGCTGGCTCACATCTTACATATATCAGCTTGTGTCTTAGTTTCCTCTTACAGGAGAAGTTAGCTGAGAATCACACTTGACAATTACACTTCTTGGAATTTTTTTAAAAACTACTACAGGAGTTATTAATCTATCTAGTAGTTTCTAAAATTACATTTTTCTGTGCTTTTTTCTCCTGTCTTGGTTATCAAAGCACTGAGATTGTCAAGACAAATGAGCATACCAGCTGTATGTAGTTCTGTGTATAAGACAGTAAAAAGGGTGCTTGGGTGGCTCAGTGGGTTAAGTGGCTGCCTTCAGCTCAGGTCATGATCCCAGAGTCCCAGGATAGAGTCCTGCATTGGGCTCCCTGCTTGGTGGGAAGCCTGCTGTGCTCTCTGCCTGCTGGTCCCCCTGCTTGTGCTCTCTCTCTCCCCCTCTCTCTTAAATAAATAAATAAATAAATACATTTTTAATAAAACAGTAAAAAATATTGGGCATCGTGAGTTTTAAATACTAAAAATAGGGACCACATTTGTGTATCAATCCATAAGGCATTTATTCTGCTAGGTTGTTATACAACTTTGGTTTTTCATGAATGAATGAAGGTGTTCAAGAGATGTTGGCATTCTCACCAAAAAACAGACCAAAAAATGTCTGTTCATACCTATCATGGGTGTTGACCAATCGAAGAATAAAATAGAAATGGTACCTTAAATAATTAACAGTTTGAGGAAGGGTGTAGAAAGGCACTGAACAAGCCAACAAGACAGATAAAGAAATGAAAAACAATTATCTGTAGTTAAGTGTGAGTAGAAGGATTTAGGTGCCACAAAACACTACTAAAAAGGACTCTACTTTTTTTTTAAGTTTTTATTTCAATTGTTTAAATTATTTAAATAATTATTAAATTTAGCTGATACATTTAATTAATTAAATTTAATAAACCATTATAAATTATTTAATTAACAAATTAAATACATTACTTCAATGTAAATTTGCTTAAATTTATTTAAATTATGTAAATTCTAGTCTGTTAACATACAGCGATATTAGTCTCAGGTGTACAAGGTAGTGACTTAACACCTGCATCTGTCACCCTGTAATCATCACAACAAGGGCCCTTCTGAGTCCCCTTCACCTCTTTCATCTCTCCCTCCATCCCCCCTACCCACCTACTCTCTCGTAACCATCAGTTTGTGCTCTATGTTAACAGATTCTCTCAGTTTCTCTCTCTCTCTCATTTTATCCTCTTTGCTCATTTTTTTTTGTTTTTTAAATCCCACATGTGAGTAAAATCAATAGTATTTGTCTTTCTCTGACTGACTGATTTTGCTTAGCATAAAACTCTCTAGCTCCATGTCATTGCATATTTTTTATAGCTGATTAATACTTCATTATATATACCATATCTTCTTTTTTTAAAGATTTTATTTATTTGTTGGACAGAGAAAGAGAGAGCCCCAGAAGAGGGAAGGGCAGAGAGAGAAGCAGACTCCCTCTGAGCCACCCAGGCATCCCTATACCAAAGCTTCTTTGTCCATTCATCAGTTAACGGACACTGGCTGTTTCCATAGTTGCTATTGTAGATAATGTTGCTATAAACAGAGTGTGTGTATCCCTTTGAATCTGCATTTTTTGTATTCTTTTGGGTAAACACCTAGTAGTGCAATTGCTAGATTGTAGGGTGGCTCTATTTTTAACTTTCTGAGGAACCTCCATCCTGTTTTCCAGAGTAGCTGCAATAGCTTGCATTCCCACTGACGGTGCAAGAGGGTTCCTTTTTCTCCACATCCTCGCCAATACCTGTTGTTTCTTCGGTTGTCAATTTTAGCCATTCTGACAGTGGGAGATGAGAACTCAATGTAGCTTTGCTTTGTATTTCCTTGATACTCAGTGATGGTGAGCATCTTTTCATATGTCTGTTGGACATCTGAATGTCTTCTTTGGAAAAATGTCTGTTCATGCCTTCTGCCCATTTCTTAATTAGATTATTTGTTTTTGGGGTGTTGAGTTTTACAAGTTCCTTATATATTTTGAATACTAACCCTTTATCAGATATGTCATCTGCAAATATCTTCTCCCATTCCATAGGCTGCCTTTTAGTTTTGTTGATTGTTTCCTTTCCTGTGCAGCTTTTTATTTTGGTGTAGTCCCAATAGTTTATTTTTGCTTTTGTTTACTTTACCTCAGAGGAATCTGTTTCATTTTTTACACCAATAGTAAAGCAGCAGAAAGAGAAATTAAGAAAACAATCCCATTTAAAATTGCACCAAAAATAATAAGATAGCTGGGAATAAACTTACCTGAAAAGATGAAAGATCTATACTCTAAAAAACTGATGAAAAAATTGAAGACAACAAAAAGAAATGGAAAAACATTCTGGAAGAACAAATATTGTTAAAATGTCTATACCACCCAAAGTAATCTGCACATCCCATTCAATCTTTACCAAAACACCAAAAGAATTTTTCGCAGAGCCAGAACAAATAATCCCAAAATTTTTATGGACTCACAAAAGAGCCAGAATAGCCAAAGCAATCTTGAAAAAGACAAGCAAAGCTGGAGACACCACATGTCTGGACTTCAAGTTAAATTTACAAAGCTGCAGTCATCAAAACAGTATGGTACTGTCATATAGACAGACACATAGCTCAACAGAACAAAATACAAAACACAGACATAAACTCACAATTATATGGTCAATTAATCTTTGACAAAGCAGGAAAGAATATCCAACAGGAAAACGTCTCTTCAACAAATGGTGCTGGGAAAACTGGAAAGCAACATCCAAAAAGAATAAAGCCAACCACTTTCTTACACCAAACACACAGAAAAATTCAAAATGGCTTAAAGACTGCTGAGACCTGAAACCATAAAAATCTTAGAAAAGAGCACAGGCACTAACTTCTCTGACCACGGTCCTAACAAACTTGTTAGCCCGACTTTTACCATGTGGCTTTTCTGAGATGTGAACAGAATGTGTGGAATATCCAGTGAAATGACTCCCCTCTGCTTGGAACCCTGGTGCCTCCCCACATCCCTTAGCCTCCAGCATTCCCAGTGCAACTCTGGCCCCTTGGGAGCTCTTCTCTACAGGTGACGCTGGAGTCACCTGTAGTCACCCTGGAGCATGCACAGGTTGGTATTTGGTAAAAGACTGAAAGGAACCTACGTGCAGGTTTCTAGAGCTGCTTCTCTGTGCAGCAGCTTTTTTTCCTCTCTGGATCCCCTTCTCCATAAATTACGGCTGTCTGGGCAGCCCTGATCTCCTGACACCCGTTTCCTCCACCCCACAATATCACTGCTCTCGATCTGGGTTAACTCCCTTGCCCTGTAGTTTGGAAAGTGCCCCAGGCAGAAATCTGAACTGAATACCTATCCACACCCCTGTGTTTTCCCTTCTCTTAAGAAAGGCAGAACTATGTGGTATACTGTCTACTGTCTGGAAACAGTTACTTGCATCTTTTTTCCATAACTTCTTAAGTAGTTATAACCAATACCTGTTACTTGGTCATGACCGTAACCAAAATTGCCTTCTCTTTTAACACCAAAATACTTATCCCAGAAAGTTTACTTTAAATGTATGTATGTCATGTGCATGTGTGTTTGTTTATTATATTATTTTTTAATTTAATTTTATTATTTATTAATTTCATTTTATTAAACTTCAGTCTGAAGTTTTAAAAAAATATTTTGAAGACCTCAGCTGCTTTTTGTTTTTAAAAATTTTTATTTATGTATTCTTTTTTTTTCTTGTCATTTTTAAATAGATAATGCTTTCTCCTGGGAAGATTTTGAATGTTGCAATAAAATAATAATACATACCACTTTCCAGCTGAACTTTTTGCTGTTCTGGGACAATTAAAGAATCACTTATAAAAATTCGATTTTTTTAGTGGAATTTAAACTTATGAGTCTGAATTTTTTTTTTTTTTTTTTCCCTATCCTAACTGTTTCACCAGCAACAGAAAATGCATGCTCACAAAACTCCCTCTGGGAAAACAGATTGATGCACAAAAGTGCTGCAGTTCACATTTAAGAGGCTATTAAAGAGGCTATTAAAAGGAAAAATGGAAGAAACCATCAATAGTCTCATTATTCTCATCATAATGAAATTAAAATGTAAATATAGTCTTCTAGCATGGCATTATTTGTGAATGCCACATGAACAGATGGCAATGAATACAGATCAAAATTTACTTTGTGGGCTGTTCTGGAATAGTGGAATGCAGAGCAGTTTGTTTGTATCTGTATTTAGTGTGATGATGTATGACTTTAAGAAGATGATAAGGAATTTTTTTTTTCATGTTTGTGTTAGATGTTATTAACAAGGATTGATATCTAAACATTCTAGAAAATCCCAGATAAGCCCACACAGTGGAGACAAATACATTGAATTCTCAACACAAAGGCTTAGAGAGATCCAAATTTAGGATCTTTGCCGAAAATACTTTGCCTCTAGTCTCTTGAAGCCAAAAAAGAAAGGCAGCGTTATGTCATCTGTAATTGTCTCCAAGAACAAATGACCTGACAGAATTCTATTTGTCCTCATTTACATTCTGACTCACTCTACCCTCAGAGACTATTTTATTTTTGTTCTATTTTTATCTATTTATTTTTTCTTTTTTCCTATTTTTTCTATTTTTTAATTTTATCTATTTTTATTTATTTATTTTATTCTATTATTTTATCTATTTTATTCGTGTTTATATTAATAACATGATTTAGCCACTGTGGTTTCTTAAAGTAATTTGAGTTAATGATCTGAAATTCTCCATCATTTATTTTCATTAGTGATTTCTATTTCAAATTTTTTCATTCATATGGAAAAATATAAGCACTCTACCCTTTGTTTTGTATCACTGATCTCAAGGCATATAAAAAATTATTAAGATATAGTTATTTTTGATCCATATCCGTATATAGGCAATGGAGGCTGTAATATAATTTTGAGTGGTGGTGGCAAGACAGGGCCGAAAATGAGTTGAAATCATTGTCCAGTAATTAAATGATCGTATCTTGTAAATGCAAAAAATGATGAAAGGCAGCAAAAAGATTAGGAATCGGGAAATCTCAATTCGAATCCAAGCAGGACAAGATTAAATTAAGTGATTGGAACTTAGCAATCTCAGCTATCTTTTCCATCTACAACTAAGGGCTTTCATCGGAAAGATCACTGTGGAGCACATCTCCAAGAACTCCAAAACGCAGTTTGCAACCTAGACATTTCCACAGAATCTTTAATAAACACAAGAGGGTGCTGAAGCCAGTTTGCTCCACAGAAGAGCCAGAAACTTTAAATACGCCTTTCCTTCTCTCTCTTTCTCTCTTTCTCTCATTCTTTTTCTCAATTTGCTTTCTGAGTGCTTAATGTCTCTGATTGATCCCACAGAGAACATTAAGATCAGTACAAACAGCTTTGCTTTACCATTATTTATGAATCCATTGGTTCTCAAGTTTTTCTACTTTTCAAAATGATTAAAACTCACTTGGTATGCTCCTAACGTTTCTTTTGTTTTCCTTTGGCTTAAAACTTGCCGGGAACTTTTAAGAAAACCATTTCTCTCAGCTGTCCTAGTTGAAAGCCCATTTTCTTATGAATACATACATTTTCCCTTTTTAAATGTCCGGGGACCGTCTCCCCCCGCCAAGACAATATTATATTGTGGTTTGATCTCTGGCATGATTCTTGTGTCTTCCCTTTAAAACATCAGGTCTCCTGGACTAAAGATGGACACCGTTTTCTGAATCACTCAGGAGGGCCACCATCTGAGCAGACACCACATCCTGGCAGGAAGAACCCACACAGTGTCACTCTTGTTAGTAATCGTAAGGAGTTTCTGATGTTAGTAATGACATTTTCTTGGACAGCATGGTTTGTTTTATTAGGTGGTTCTACTATAGGTCTTTGAATCTTCCTCACAAACCTTTCTGAGGGGAGCATGGCAGGCATTCCTCTTTAAGAAAGAAGATAAGGAAGATAGAAGAGTGTGAATCACGAAGAACATAAATGATGGAGTTGAGGTGAGAGTCCATGTTCTACAGCCCCTGGCTCAGGACTTAGTCCAGGGCGCCATCTTTCCTCTCTGAAGAAACAGACATTTCCCTCAGCCCTGAATTAAAGGAAAAACTTCATTTGACATCTCCATGAAAATACCTTGTTTCATATTAATTCCTGCGTGATCCGAACATTTACTACTCAGTTGGAAGGAGGACAATAGATCTCAGAGGTGCCAAAGATCTGCTCGCCTAATGATGGGAACACCGATTATGCTTTCTTTTTATTTCACATGCCTGAGGCGTGGCATGAAGGAGCAATTTTAGAGTTTGGTTCTTTACATACTTTTTTTTTTTTTATTTAAATGAAAGCGAATTTTCAAAGATTAAATGGGGAAAAATAGTACTGATATGTGCAAATTATTTTCTCTTTCACTTCTCTATGTGTTGAGATCCTAAAACAGATTTCTAAATATCTGCTTTAATCTGCATTTCAAATTATTTTCCCCTGGGGGTGCCTGGGTGGCTCATTTGGTTAGGCAATAGACTCTTCGTGTAGGCTCAGGTCATGATCTCAAGGTTGTGAGCTCAAAGGGTCCTGTGTCAGGTTCCCATTGAGCATGGAGTTGGCTTAAGATTCTTCTCTCCACCTCCATCCATCCCTTCCCCCAAGCTCTCTTTCTCTCTAAAAAAATAAAAATAAGTTGTTTTTCATTTTTGCATTGTAATTTTTATCTCTTATTGTTAATATAGGAAGTGCTTGAGTTTGGGGCCCCACGTATGGGCTAATTCCCAAATCTTAGGAGCTGTGAATAAAATACAGGGTAACTGGATCATTATTCTGGGGATAATAACTTGGGGATTATTATCTGGGAAATCAAGTTTTGGAAGAAGATATGTGATATATTCCATCATTTCTGTATCTTGGCTTTTAATCTCAATCATAATCTCAGTCTTTCAGCAGATAAAACAAGTAGCTTCTCTTGGCTCTACTGCAAAATATATTATCATTATCAAAAGAGAAGAAAAGGATTTTTAAGGTGAGTCATCAAGATGTTAGCTTCCATGTTGAAGGTAGGGGAAGAACCAAATCTTCACTTTGACAAACATAAGCTCTTACCTTAACACACTCGCATTAGCACAACGGCCTCCAAAATAATATTCACATGTTCACGTATTGACTTTAGCGAGGGAGTGCTTTGGCATTTGGGTGTATTTCTGTTGGCTCACGAACTTACTGGAAGTCCCCAAGTACTTTCTTTTGGATTACCTCAGTTCTTTTCTGCAATAACAGATTGGAGAAAAGCTCACAAGCCAAGCTAAACACACATACAATGAGAATTATAAAGTAGTTTACGTTCGGAGTATCAGCTCTTACCTTGACATATCTTCATGGGCCTATGAATCTCACCGTCTGCCATCATTGCTGTCTACTTATGTGCATCCTAATGAAGTCACATGCTGTTTCACCCCTGTATGGTGTAGTCTCTGAAGCTCACTCTGCATTAAACAGTATTTACAAAAAGAAAGGAAAAAGTTTTCTGTAAATGAAAACAAAGATATGTTCATGTATTAGGTTATGAAATCTCTTGTGTAAATTTCTGACATTGTAGAGAAGGCTCTGAATAATTGAGAAGGAAATGAATGTGCAGATGCTTCCAGTAGAGATTTAAGCCCAGGGTATGGCCTTGGACGCTTTCATATCAGAAAATGGAAATTGTCATGGACGGAAATTATATGGCATTTATGAAATACAGGAAACACTGAATATCATTCCCATTTTTTCATACCAAAATGTCTATTTATAATTACTTGTTAAGAAATTTAGAAAACCATAGTAATTCTGGAGAAGCTGACAATTAGAGCAAATCTCTAGGTGATTATTAAATACCTAGCATAAACAAATACATTTTCCCCCTAAAAATATTGAACACTTTTAATTATAGTTTACAAGAATAAAGGACTCTTTTGTCTCAGTGGATGAAGAATCTGGTTGATGAATCATTGCAAGTGTATATGCCAAGAAAATATCAGAATTTATTTTAATTTTAAAACACATATGTTCAGCTTATCCAGTGATGGCCCTGAAGCTGGAAGAGAATATTGGTAAAGACAGGGAGATAAATATGCATTGAGATGGGTTGAAATTTCTGGGGCCCTGTGCAAATATTTATCCATTTTATGCCTCAGTTTCCTTAACTAAAGAGGTGTGCTTTCACTCCACGGTGAATAAAAAAAAAAAAAAAAAAGAAATGAAAAAAACCTTGTAAAGTAAGTTTTTATTTTACTAATTATTATTACAAAAATGCTGTTCAATACCTTACGTGTATATTGGGGTTGATAGAAAACTTAACTGAAATTCTACCTGTTACATTTCTTAGAAATAATTTCCAGTCCTTTTAAAGAAAATTCATGTCACCATTCTTGAGCCTTCTGTTTTGTCTTTTTTTTTTCCTGTTTTGGTTTCTATCTTAATTTTATTCTCTTACAGGACTTTGACATAAATACATTTTCCTTGGAAGTATTAAAACATTACTTATAAGTGACCACTGTTCTAAGAAAAATCTTTTGTAAATTTCTATTTGAATTTTGGTTTTGTTCACTCATGTCGCAAGAGTAGGTTTCCTCTTTTTAAAGCCTTGAAACATTGCTTGTTAGCAATGCGCTGTCAGGGGAAACACTTGTCACCAGGGCGGAGCAATAGTAACAGTAACATTGAGAGCAATCTTGACCTTGCGGTCCCACACTGTCCAAACCCACTCCTCCAGAGGATGGGAAGGAGAAACCTCTTACCTAAATGGTGAGGCAGCTCTGGTCTACATTTTTTTTTTTTCAAAGATTTTATTTATTTGACAGACAGAGATCACAAGTAGGCAGAGAGGCAGGTAGAGAGAGAGGGGGAGAATCAGGCTCCCCGCTGAGCAGAGAGCCCGATGTGGGGCTCGATCCCGGGACCCTGGAATCATGACCTGAGTCATGAGGCAGAGGCTTTAACCCACTGAGCCACCCAGGTGCCCCACTGGTCTACATTTTTAAGCAAAATGGAGCCCATCCTATTAAAAGATTATGAGACCGAGGAAGAAGTCTCTTCAGTCCCCTCTCTGTCTCTGACCGTTATGAGGTTATGTAGGACTATACTCCCCTTCCTGTGGACTAGACCGGAGGGGAGAGGGGGTATGCAGGGGGTTACTGTGGTGAGGGGGTAGAGGAGAAAGCCCGCTGGGTGTGGTCCTAAGCCATCTGCTCCATGATAGCCTTTATCCATCATAAAGCTGACATTTCTGTCCCTGTCTATATATTGGCTGGGTCCATTACACCCAATGAATGCCCATCCCCAAATACCTTTGCCATGATCCCCAGGTCTTCTTTGGTGATGTCCTGTGCTATAACTTCTATGCGTCATCCTTCCATGCCTTTTCTATGCTTTTACGTAAAGATACAAGGCTCTAAACATCTGTACTCCGTTTGGTTATTTCTTTTAATATTTTTGATACAAATTGTACCTATTACATGAATTTGCTGTCACCAGTTATTTGTATCACAAGATAGGTCTCGGAGATCTATGCTTCTATTTAATGCTTTCCGTTTCGATCATGCTGAGTATTCCAGAGAAGGGATATGTTCTGGTTGATGAAGGCATCACTCTATGTAAAGATATTTGGTTTGTTGTTTTTTTTTTTTTTTAATAATTTTTCGATATAGCAAACAATGCTCAATTTCCTTTGGCGAGTATTCCTCTATGTGTTCCTTCATACTGAAGGTTGATATGGAAAAACGGGGAGGGACATAGCTTGTTTATCTGGTTCTAATGAATACTGCTGAATTGTTCTTCCCAATGGCTGTATCAACTCAGTCCTCTACCAGCTGTGTCTAAAAACACTGCAAAGTGATTAGCTTTTTATTATTTGCCTATCTAGTAAAAAAAAAACATATCTCATTTTAGTTTCCACTTTTCTCATTTCTGTTGAACATGAACATTTGTAATATATTTCTTGGTCATTTGTATTTTTTCTATGAATTTCTTATTCTTACCTTTTGGAAATTTTCCTTTTGGGCCTTTTGATTTTTTTCTTACTGGTTTGTAAAATATTTTAAATATGTTTTAGGTGAATATCCTCTGTTAGATGTATAAACCAAATCCCTTCTCCAGCTGAGTTGTCTTTTTTATTGTTTTGATGTTTTTTACATTGAACCAAAGTTTTGCATTTTGATGAACTTGAATTTATGACCCTTCCTGATTTTTGTTTTTAGTTCCTTATCTAAAAGCCCTCTCTTGCCACAATGTCATGAAGATAGTACCTCATATTTTTTCCTAGTAAATTCATAATTTCCATTTTTATAATTATACTTAAAAATGCCATCTTAAGCATTTCACGTTAAGTCATCAAAACATAAGCTCAACAAATTAAATTCTTTCAAACATTGTTTGTAAAATAATCAACTTCTTTAAAAACATTTAACGTTCCAAGCATAACTTTTATAATCTAATCCTTTTCGGTACTTTGAATATGGACTTGGGAGACAGTCAAATGGAAAACAAAAACAACCCTAAATATATAAATATCCTCCTTATCATTTAGCCAGTTCATTAGAGGTTCAAGAGCGAAAATTTCAGAGCATAAAGGGATGCTTGGTTGTCAGCTATTGTCTTTTGGTTTCTTTCTAACTTTGACTTCCTTAAAATAATACCAATAGGTATATTGTAAAAATAATATTGAGGTAACTTCCAATGCTTATAGTAGGCAAGGCAGGCTGTTTAACAAATACCCTAATGAGATGTCATTTGATCTTCCTGCTGATTTCTGAGTTTTGGTATTATTATCATCCCCATTTTTTGGAACAGGAAATTAAGGTACTAGGAGGGTCAATGACCTTCCTAAATTTAGAAAGTTTGTAAATAGTAGAGGAAGGAAATAATCTCAGGCACTGTCTTCTTGGGAACTGCACGTAACTAGTGTCAATGTGACCACTTTGTATCTTTCTTAAATAATGTAGAGTATTAAAAAAAATCATAGGGAAGGGGCGTGCCTGGGTGCCTCAGTTGGTTAAGCATCTGACTCTTGATCTCAGCTCTGGTCTTGATCTCAAGGTCATGAGTTCAGTCTCCACATTGGGCCCCACACTGGGTGTGAAGCCTGCTTAAAAAAAGTAAAGTGTAGAATATTTACCTTATTTAGACATCATTTTCCTCATTTTCTGAATGGGAAGATTGGACAAGTTGCCTTAAGCTCACTTTTTACATCTAAAATTCAGTGATTCTTAAAAACACACCTGAGGCTTAAAATAATAAAGTGATCTAGAATCAAACCACATAGCTCTCTGACAGATCAGTTGTTTCCAATCACTCCTTGACGATCTAATTTGGATAGCCTCCTGTCCCAGTTGGACATAACCTTGAAGTTGCAGGAAGTCAAGGCAGCCCCAGTACAAACACAGCAGAGATGCTAAGAGGCACTAGCTTGATTCTGTGGGATTTGGGCTCCTCCCAGATCCTGGAGTTTAATTGTTCTAGAACACTGGTCTCTGGGCAGGCCTGGGCTCCATGGCCGACCCGGCTGGAATCTTCCTTGAGGAAAATTCTCTGCCCCCACTTCCTGCTAGATTCTACCAAGAAGAAAAGCAAGCATGGACAACCTGGGAAATGAATGTCTTTCCCCCTTTCCCTTAGCGGTACGCTCATCAGTTGCAAATAGCACACACATCTCCCCCACCACCCCCTTTTATTTATTTATTTTTTTTTGCCGGTGGACAGCCCATCTTCTTGACAATGTACAGGAATGCCTTCACTTTTTTGAACGTATAGTTAGAAGAATTCACGTAAGCTACTAGAAATAACCTGTTTGGTTTATTCATTTTACTTCTGCCTTGTCTGGTTTTCCTGCAAAGCAAAAACGTTAGAAACATTTTAAACACAGCACAACAGTTTAAAAAAGGATGCAAGTGAGTGTGAGCATAGATGAAGATCCGACATCGTTTTGTACACAGTAGGTGCTTAATGAGTATTTGCTGGATGACTGTTGAGATTTGTCTTCTTGCAAAGCATTCAAAATCACTTGAAAACTCTCATAATCAGTGCTAACATTTATTCAAAATGCTTCTAGGCAGGAGAAATTGTTAATTTCTTTACACACTGTTCGCTTAAACTTCCAATAGCCCTTTCAGGGGTATACTTCCTACATTTTTAATATAATAAATAAATATAAAGTACTATAATAAGTAATTATATTTCGAGATATAATTGACATATAACATTGTGTAAGTTTAAGATGTTCAAAGTGTTGATTTGAAACATTTGTAAATTGCGATATGATTGTCCTTGTAACATTAGCTAACACTCTAACACTTCTACCACGTCACAGAATTAGCATTTCTCTTTTTGTGGTAAGAACGATTAAGATCTAGTCTCTCGGCAACTCTGAAGTTTATAGCACAGTATTGTTGATCATAATCACTGTGCTGCACATTATTAGGTCCCCAGGATGTACTCACCTACTAGTTGCAAGTTCATATCCTTAAACAACATCTACCCAATCCCCCAGCCCTAGTCCCTGGTAAGCATCATTCTGCTTTCTGTTTCTTCGAGTTCTGCATTTTTGGATTCCACATATAAGTAAGATCATACAGTATTTATCTTTTTCTGTCTGACTTAAACTCACTTAGCAGAATGTCCTCAAGGTCTACTCCTGTTGTTATATGGCAAGATTTCCTTTTCCATGGCTCCATTACATATATAAAAATATATATAAATATCACATTTTCTTTATTCAGTCTTCCTTTGATGGAAACCTAGGTTGTTGCTATATCTTAGTTATTGTGAATAATAATGCAATAAACATTATTATATATATATATAATATATATAATTATTATTATAATAAGCAGGAGGGTGCTTACTTTTGCCCTAAAGGATAGATGAGAAAATTGAGGGAAAGAAAATAAATAATTTAATAGTTAGCTGGTAAAGTGTCAACTTGGGAATTGAATTTAAGCAGTTGGTTCTTTTTTTTTTCTTTTTAAGATTTTATTTATTCATTTGACAGACAGAGATCACAAGTAGGCAGAGAGGCAGGCAGAGAGAGAGGAGGAAGCAGGCTCCCTGCTGAGCAGAGAGTCCAATGTGGGGCTCCATCCCAGGACTCTGGTATCATGACCTGAGCCCAAGGCAGAGGCTTTAACCCAAAGAGCCACCCCAGTGACCCCCCTTTTTAAAAAAGATTTATTTATTTATTGAGAGAGAGCTTGAGTGGGTGGAGGGTCAGAGGGAGAGAAGAGAGAAAGAATCTCAAGCAGACTCCTTATTGAGTATAGAGCCCCTCAATGGGGCTCGATCTGATGACCCTGAGTTGATGACCTGAGCCAAAATCAAGAGTGTGACGCTTGACCAACTGAGCCACCCAGGCACCCCCTAAGAAATCTGTTCTTAAGATTTCCTTGTTTCCATATGCACTATGTTACTTGTTTCTACATGTAATACTTAAAGGAACTAAGACTGAGGCTGATGTTTTGATTTGATAAACAGATAAACTATAGAACACACAGTATCTATGCTAATCATTTGTTGCAATGTGTGGCTTATGAAGCTTGAGGTATTTTTTGTGCATCCCTTCTTTCTTGTTCCTATTCTGTTTGATCATAAATTTGTGAGATGAGTCACAGCAGTTAGCAAAGTAATCACTGGCCACTGAAATAAGCCAAGATTAAATGAAGGCTCATTCTCCAGCCGACCAACCTAGGTGGCCCCTAACTCTGGACAAAATTGTAATGAAATGCACAAGTCTAACTAATCGGTTACTTTATATTACAAATCATTTACAAACCCATTCAGCCCACATTTTACCTGCTGGAGAGGAAGTTACTTCAGTGGCAATGGTAAAACAGTAGCCATGAAAGCTTTCAGTGCTTCTAAGAGACAATAATGAAAGTCTGTCACAAAATATTTTCTCTATTTCAGCTGAAATTCAAAAGAATATAGGACACTCTACCTATAGAAGAAGCTTTAAATTGTTTTGACGCTGTTTTGTCTTCCAAATCCCTCTCTTTTTTTGAAGGATTTCGGAAAAATGACAACAAAGAGTTCACAGGAATTTGTTTAGTTACAAAACAAAACAAACAAAACATTTTCCAGGATAGGCCCCTGGGGTCCCTGTGTCAGGTCTGATCTTTATCTCCTATTTAAAGAACCTTCAGAGCATTGACCTGAAGGCGTTCAGGGTTGCTCAGGCGGTCAAAAAGGATTGAGGTACCATGTACTAAACATTTTACAACTATTTCCAACAGAGGCTGAGACAAAGAAAAATATCTTTTATTAAGCATTTCACTTCATGGTCATTCACAAAATGAAGTCGTTAGTGATCGAGATCTGAAATTCATTTTGAAAAAGGTGAGTCATAAAAATTATTTTTCTCCTCATAGATTATTTTCTGAAATTCGTTTATTATCAGCAACATTAGGAGTTCAAAAGGCGGCAACCCCTGGGAGACTGAAAAGGTGTGAGTTATTTTATCAGAATAGTTAATATACTTTCAACGAGGACTGGATCTTACCATAATTATGATGATGATGATACATGGTTGGTTATAAATGAGCAGATTCAGCATGAAATCTTAACACTACTTCTGGAGAACTACTTCTAGTGTGTATGAGTGTGGAAGTAACAGAAAATGTCTTAATGTGTAATGGATGCATAAAGATGTTCCAAAAGAACTAAATTCAAAGGTATCAAAGGACACGATTGCTGAATCAGAACGAGTCTTAACATTTGACCCGACTGGGCAAAACTAAGCCTTGCTATTAGCAAAGCAAACTAAGCATGCCTGGCTAATTGACTGATCTCAAAGCTGGCTTTTCTTTCCATGATTGACCTCCAGGAATGTAAAGTCCTGTTGTCTTTCACCTAACATGGTTTCCTTAGATCCCATTTGGCAACATTCATAGGTAAATAACTAAACATACTCTCTTTCAAGTAACTGAAAACGAATGAATGAAAGATGTCTTGTCTCCGGCAAAACCAACTACATAACAAATATCTATTGGTCTTTATATTTATAAAACTCGCAAATACGTGGGCATTATGAAAGGTATCTAATTATTTACTATTATAACCCAGATTCCAAAAGTGAATTCTGGAAGAAAATAAGAATTCTATATAGTTACCTCTACTGGTTTATTCCGAGATACGGAGTCATTTGCTAAGGAGATCAACTTTTTTTTTCTCTCTTACTTGTTCTGTAAAAAGAATTTATTAATGTCTTCATTTCCTTCTAAATTCTGATCTTTGCTTTCTTTGCATTATATTTAAGTAGTGTAATTTAAGACATTTTAAAAAGTACAATTTGATGCTGCCTCTTGCAGGAGAAACACGTTTAAAAAATCTTCTCTATCAAAAGTAACAGAAAATTGCTCTATTTCTTTTTGAAAATATTTCTGAAAGGATCAGAGTCAGAGATTTTATGATATAATGTTATGCTGTGTTCAACCCAAATGTATATCAGAAACCATGTGAACTGATGTTCCACTTTCCCATCATTTGGCTTTTGCCACTATAAGATGTGTAACAAAGATGTTTTTCTGAATAGTGACTAATAATTGAAATCTAATACACTTCGGAAATTTACACGTTTTATGCTTGATTGGAATTGTCACTTTGCATTGCTATTTTATCTCCTGCTATTTAAATTAAATATTTCTTCACTAAATATTTTTATGACTCCTGTTATATCAATTATGAGAAAGGGCATAGAGAAAGGTTATAAAATCTAATATCTATACAAATATGCATGGCACTGGATGTACTCATTTCAATCGGAAATTTAAATGGGATGTTTTATGAATACTAAGTAGACTTTCACCTAGAAATGAATACAATACAACCCAATTACTGTAAATCATTACTGAAAAGCAAGACGGTACAGTGGAAAAAAAAAAAGACCTACTTTTCAAGCCCAGCCTCACTACTTTGTTACCCTTAGGCAATATTCTCAGCCATAAAATGGGAATAACATCATATAACAGTTGTCGTAATTATCAAAATTAGAAATACTGCATTATATATAAGGTTATCTATAAGACTTGTTCATAAAATAGACATTATATATAAGACTTGTTCATAAAATACTCCATTGAATGATCTCAAAACTTTTGTGCAGATACCTTATTAGTTTAAGTAAGAAAATTTACATAGACATTATATATAAGACTTGTTCATAAAATACTCCATTGAATGATCTCAAAACTTTTGTGCAGATACCTTATTAGTTTAAGTAAGAAAATTTACCTAATTCTGAAAATGAATTTCTCATATCCTTTTAAGCCAGGAAATGTTCAGCTTTAATTTGGAGTTTCATCCCAATAACCCAAGTCAGCTACATCTTTCAGCATGGCACGTGGTTTGGGTGATGAGGAAATAAAATGGAAAGCTTACCTTTCTTCCATCATTCGCCCCAATGTGCAGCTCCACACCTACCAAAAGCCAGAACTGCCAAAGGACAGTGCTTCCGTGTGCTGGGATACAGACTTCATTTCCAATGTAACCTCAGGCATTATTGGAACGAGACAGCCCTAACTTCTCAGAGAAAGAAGCACAGGGATGAGAACACTCTTGTTCTAGGTCACAAGGACTTTTTATTTAAAAAACAGCCCAACTACAAAATGAGCAAAAAGTGATTCGTGACTCTGAGAGATACACCTGCCTGGTCCTTCTCCCTGCTGTGAGAACGTGGCTGGGGCCACTGGTTCTAGTTTCTGGGCCTCTTCTCAGCTCAACGGCACATTCCCAGAGCAGACACTGTCCCCAGCACTCACGCGCTCGGAAGTGGTGTTCTTGTAGAACTCGCTTCAGAACAAAGTGGAGGGGAGAACGGTTTGGCAGGCTCTCCCCAGGCTGGTTGCGGATAGATCTTAAAGGATTGGTGAAACAGTAGAATTTTTAATATTGCAGTCTTCCCTGAAGATATATTCTTCTATGTCTGGTTATTATGCAAATGTGAGTTTTAGTTTGAGAGCCATGAATTCCCATCCTGGTTTTACACAAAAGTTAATGGAGACGTGGCATTTCCATCACAATGGTCTGCTTTTTTTTTCATAATCCCCAAACTCTCTCTTCCCTACTGGAAAGATAACTTTATGGTTATTTTCTTTATTATTATTATTATTATTATTATTCATTATGATCCCTCTGTATTATTTCTGCTGCTGTGACTCTCCTGCAGTGCTTTCTTCCCCATCATGATGAACTGTCCTGGTGCTCCTGCCTGCGGTCCTCTCACCAAGGCCCTACCCAAGGCTTGGCCTTCCAGAGCCTGATGGCCTCCAAAATGTGCTCATTTGTTTCTATATTGCTCAGGCCTGGGGTCCAGAAGTCACAGAATACTCCGGTGGCATTCGGTCCACGAGAGAACAGAGCCTGGTGATTTTTGCATGCGGGTCTAACTGATGTATTTCTAATATCCCCAAGACAATGCTTTTTTGGGGGAGGTGGATAAGAATGGCACATATTGAACTTTGTATAAATGAAACTGCTACATTTTTAGTATAGTTTAATTTTCCCTGTTGTGTCTTAGATCCAGCCCATCTTTCCAGCTGGCCCAATCTTCTTGCACATTGATCTTCATCTGTTTGCATGGTCAATAAATGTCTCCTGTAATTTTATTGAGTCCACCAATTAAGAAGAAATACTGTGGCCAGCTCAGTAATGGATCAAGTGTGTCTGCTTTCCACGCTCCCTGTATTATTTCCTTTTCCTCCTCACTTCTCTGGCCTGTTATTGCCCGCTCCTCCCCTAAATTATTCTCCCATTAAAGAAATGGCACTTCTTTCCCCGCATGAATGACTCTGAGCCCGTGAGTGCCCCGTCACATGAGGAGTCCACACACTTTTTTTTTTTTTTTAAGGTTTTTATTTATTTATTTGACACAGAGAGAGAGAGCATAAGCAGGGGGAACAGCAGAGGGAGAGAAGTAGACTCCCCGCTGAGCAGGGAGCCTGATGCTGGGCTCAATCCCAGGACCCTGGGATCATGACCTGAGCCGAAGGCAGATGCTTAACCCACGCACGGAGCCTCCCAGGCACCCCAGCCCACACACTTCTAATCACCTTCAATTCTGTCCCTGTTCCCACAGTATCACCATGGCTATGTCAGGTGCTTGCTAAACCACTAAAACATTGTCTGCTCCCTTCATCTTGATCCTTCTTCCTGATTCCTGCACCTTTGCTTCTGTGCAACACTGTTGTCATGCAATCCTACATCCAAATACTGGTTCCTGCTGCAGCATGAAGAAGATTCAAAACAATGAAAGAGGCAGCCTGCTTGTCTATAAAGTGGGAGGATAACCCCTGACTAGGTCTGAGATTACCAACAACACATAGCAGGGATAAATACTGGTTGCCCTCCACGTCCTCTGTCCATAATGTCCTTCCCTTCAACTGCTTCTGCTTAGTGAAGTCCCTTCAAGGCCAAGCTTAAATGTCACGTGCTTCACAAAGCATTCCCTGATCAATTTCACCAGCAGCTCCCCCTTAGTTGCACTACTGTTCCTGGTTGTCCAGTAGCCTCCTTATCTGTGGGGATATGTTCCAAGACCCTTCCCCAAAACAGTGGATGTGCGAAACCACAGACAGTACCAAACCATCTATTTGCTGTTTTTTTCCAATACATAGATATCTATGATAAAATTTAATGTATAAATGAGGCACCATAAAAGATCAACAGTAACTTTTTAAAAAAGATTTTATCTGAGAGAGATAGAGGAAAAAGAGGGCACAAGCAAGGGGAGGGAAAGCAGCAGCAGGAGAGGGAGAAGCTGACTCTCTTCTGAGCAGGGAGCACAACGCGGGGCTTGATCCCAGGACCCGGGGATCCTGTTCTGAGCCAAAGACAGATGCTTACCTGACTGAGTCACTCAGGCGCCCCAACAGTAACACTTAACTTAGAACAATTATAATGTACTATAGTACAAGTTACTTGAATGTGGTCTCTTTTCTCTTAACTTACTGTGGCATATTCACCCTTCCCGTGACGATGTGTGTTGAGATGATGTGGGATGAGTGACACGGGCACTGTGGCGAAGTGTTAGGCTACTAATTGCCTGCTGAAGAGGGGCCGGGGAGACACCTGCCTCCACCAAGGTTGACCGCAGGCAACTATAACCACAGAAAGCGAAACCACCAATAAAGGGGAACTACTGTTCCACTCTTATGCCTCTTGAGATACTGTGTCTTACACTTACTCTTCTACCAGAACTTAAGCACCGAGAGGGTAGACACCTAATTGCATTAAATTTGGAACTCCCAAGTGATCTCTATATTGTTGGTACTAAATAAATATTTGTTGAAAGCCCTTGTGAATCTTCTCTTCCACTTAGATGGCTTCCCAGGCACATTATTTTTTTAAAAGATTTTATTTATTTATGAGAGAGAGAGTTCGAGTGCGTGTAGGGGCAGGAGAGGGAGAAACTTTAGCCAACTTCACCCTACGTCTGGAGCCTGATGTGGGGCTCCATCTCATGACCTTGAGATCATGACCTGAGCTGAAACCAAGAATCTGATGCTCAGTGGACTAAGACACCGAGGCATCCCCTACCCAGGCATAGTTTTTAAGTAACATAATCATCTCAGCTATTTCTGTTCTATTGCTTAGCATTATCTCTATTCGAAAGTCCCAAATCCAACTCCTCCTTCAAAATACAGCGGTCCTCAACATACGCAAATCGTTCTTTAATTACTTAAGATAATAACTTCCTACCTCCAAAATGTTTCAAGTCTGTGGTTCCTAAGACGTGTGTGGTCTAGTATTGTTCTCTAGTTTATATGGCCTAAGTCTTAGGCAGGCATGCTCCTTTGGGGTAGAAAGTGTGCCTTCTAATTTCTTTTGTACCTTGCCTTGTATTGGAGTTGGTTGGTACTTAAAATAAATGTTGGATTTGGGGTGCCTGAGTCTGCTTCAGGCCTGAGCCTGGTTCAGGAGACAGGTTACATCCTCCAGTAGGTTCTATCTCTGCTTTAACTCTGATGTCTGCGGTTCCTTCCACAGAACCTTATATATGCAAGGTTCTAGATGACCCCGATATAGGTAAGAGCCTCATGACTTTCAGATTCTAAAATGTGTAGAGAAAAGTATTTTACCATTTTTTGCTTTAAATTTGTTCTCTTTTTTAAAAAAAATGATGGCAGAGAGTCAGGGTCATTAAAATACTATAAATATAAATACTACAAAATACTATATATAAACTATTGTATTATATATAATACCATATATATCTTCACTGAATATTAAATAGTTAACTCAAAGTCATGGGAAAAACAGTTTAGAAGAAGGTTCTTGTCTTAGATTTAATATCACCTTTTGTGATAAGTCACCTTTTGGTGTTGCTTACACTTGATCTCAAAACATAAGCTTAAAAGTAAGGAAAAGCACCGATGTTATATTTTGATATATGCATCAAGAAATACCTTGACAGTCTTCCAACAAAAATAATGAACCGCTCCATAAGCCTTGTTAAGCCCTATCATTTAAAATTCAGATAAGAGATTAACTAATATGAGTGTTATTTATGCTGCTCCCACGAAATGAAAGTCATGGCTGTATTATGAAAAAAAAAAAAGAGACAAAATCTCTTTGTGAAATATTATCAGTTAATTATCATTCTGAAAAAAATTAAGTACCATTGTAGCCTAAAGTTTGGGGAATGAAAACAGATTACTTGAATGCCACTAACTTAGGTTAACGCCACACATTTTCATAACACAGATTTACCAACCTTTAAGAACTAGAAAGATGAGCTTTTTTTTCTTCAGAAGTTTTATTAGATAAGCTTTATTAATTTTTTAAAAAGTAATCTCTACACCCAATATGGGGCTTGAACTTGAGACACTGAGATTGAGTTGCACACCTTACTGACTTAGCCAGTCAGATACCAACCAGACTTTTGGTTCCTTAGCTATTTTCAATACTTCTGAGAGTGACATTGCAGTGGGTTCCTACAAGGAGATACTGAAATTTTATCACATCATGCTTTTCACCTGTTTGGCTAAGAACTTATCACAGGGGTTTGCTATGGTCATTGTGCTCTAGTTTTCTAGTGACCTGGGTCTTTCAGTACAAGAGATTAAAAGTCAGATGTAGGCTCACCAGCTCTCTGGATTGCATTATTTGAAAGTCACTTATATTTAAGAATAACAGTGCTCGTGTGGTGTACAAACAATGAATCTTGGAACACTGAAAAAATAAAAGAATAACAGTGCTCTGTGGGAAAAAATGACTTTGCAGAAAGTTTTCAGAATTATTCCCTAATGTTTTATGTGACTATTTCAAAATATAATGGCCCAGACTTGGGTTTCTCACTTAGCTGCATATTTCAAACGTTAGCCAACTATTTGAATGTCATCTTGAAGTATTAAAGTCACTAATTTTAAAGGTATGTGTATAATTTAATGAATCTTGAAAAGTCAAGACTACAAAAGAACCTAAAGAAGTAATACAGCATTATGAAATTCTCAAGGGAGCATCCAAATACATCAGAACATTTGGTATTTGGTTAAATGTAGAAACATTTTCAAATTAAGAAAATTCTATCCATACAAACTAAAAAAACAAACAACAACAACCAACCAATTACCAAATTCTGAGCATTAAAACTTTTGAGTTTAGAGAAGTTGTACATACCTAAAATATGATTCTAGAATGTTTGCTATACTGCTTTAAAATGTTAGGCAAAGTGCAACAGAAAGTATAATAGGAAGCATGACATAAAGTTAAAACATGAATTTTGAGAAATCTGACAGATAATGGACCTCATTTTCAACAACTATATTGACGGAGCAATGCAATTCTTATAAATAAGTTTCTAGAATTCTTTTCCAATCTATCTTAGAAAACTTTTTTTTTTTTTTTGTATTTTTGGTAATTGTTAATCTGTCAGTAAGTGTAAATAAAAATTCAAACACGCATCAAAAGCATCACAGACCCATCTAAGCCTGCTGGGGCTAGACTGCATACTAGAGATCATAATTTAGGCTCAGGGCACGCAGGCTAAGATGGCAGGTGCCTTTCCCAAAGTCACAGAAAGCAGGGACTGGCCAACAGCAGGTCTCCAGTACTTCCCCCAGTAGTCTGTTGTCTCTCCAGCTCACACCCTTGGTATCCCCATGAAGGAGTGCTTTAAAAAATCTGAATACATTGCCTTAATGATATGCTACATATTCAGTTTCAATATTAAAACGCTTTCTCACAATCTAGCATGTGTAATGCTTAAGTAATAATGCAAATCACTGCAATGGGAACTGTGAATGTTTTCTGAACGAGGAAGGGTGGTTAAGCCTTACAGGGCAGGAAATAATCATTTCTAAAGAGAGTCACGTGAGTAATTTATAAGTCTGAGTTTGGCTCTGTCAATCTTGGACCCTCCGCATTGTGCGTTTGGCCAGAGAGTTCTCTGAGCATCATCAGTAGGACTTCCTAGGAGGGAAAGAGCCAGTGGGTAATGAACAGACCTGGCGGCGGAGCCCGAGAGACTGGGTTCACGGGCCTCATCCAATTGTTGTTGTTGGTTTTTTAAGATTTTATTTATTTATTTGAGAGAGCGAGCGTTCACAAGTAGGCAGAGCAGCAGGCAGAGAGAGAGGCGGAAGCAGGTTCCCTGCTGAGCAGAGAGCCTGATGTGGGGCTCAATCCCAGGACCCTGAGATCCTGACCTGAGCCAAAGGCAGAGGCTTAACCCACTGAGCCACCCAGGCACTCCCATCCAATTGTTTTTAAGTTATTTTATGTTTACCAGAAATTGTCACAACCGCATTTAGGAACTTTGCCCATTCCAGGCTATATGCTCTACCTATTTGCAGGTGTTCATGAGTACTGAATCTGTTGGAAGTTAATACCTATAAAATGAGTTCTCAAAAATAAGTAACGTAAGCCTCTCAGTCATATGGGCTTCCCCAAGTTTCACACGTTTTTCCAAAATAAGGGTGGGTGTAAGTGTGGAAAGAATGTGCTGGGTGGCTCTTTTCTGAATACAGATTACTGACTATGGGTATATAAAGAAGGCACAACTTAAGCAATGGTAAAGTCAGTAAACAATATTTTACTGAAACATTTCATGACACAGAAAATCTGTCTGAAGTGTAAAGTTACTGTCTTACACAAGAAGGACAGACCCATTTTCAAAGACTAATATGAATACAATAAATATGGAGTTTACAGACTAATTTATACACAGAAACTCTGCCCCACAGCCATAAAAATTTATATTTAACAATGCAACATATAATTTAATCATTTGATTTATTTGACAGGTTTTTTTCTTTTTTCTAAACACAAATAACTACCTGGTTTTCATATACATATATAATATATATTTTATGTATATAGATATTCAACAATCTGTACAGCTTCTAAACATAAACTCCTAAAAGGCACAAGTGTCTATACAACATGTACAAAAATGGCTGGAGCGGACACAAAACAACAATTATTGGTCAAAAGTTCATGATTGCACAAAGATTAGTCATGAGTTTATGTCAGAAAAATGTGCTTTAAGGAAAGGAGGGTTTTCAAAGAAACCTTTAAGTGTTATATAAAAAAACAAAAAAACAAAAAAAACACCAAAAAACCAAACCAAACCAACCCGCCCCCCCACCCCCAATAAAGAGCCCCTAGGTCGCTATCACAAGCCTGTCCTCATCGTCGTCACTACTCACGTCGCTGAACTGGGCGGCGGCCTGCCTCCGGGGCGGTGCTGCGGGCCTGGGCGCCGCTCTGTCCGGAGAGAGGGTGGGCCGGCGGGGGGGCTCCGGGAAGGCTTCAGGACGCACCTGTGGAGGAGGCTCGGCGGCACAGGCCACTTCGCCCTGCACCCGCGCGAGCTCAGGCTGGGGCTTCACATGATTCACAGAGGCGGCCTTCCCTGTGTCTGCTTTACCCGAGCCATCGGGCCTGGCCGGGTCTCTTGTGGGGGCAGAGGGGTCTGGAACTTTTTTTGCATTTGCCCGCTGGACCTGAGGAGACCCCTGAGGAGACGTGGTCCCGCCGCCTTGGTGGGCGCCGGCTGCCGGGGCGGGCTTGGGCGGCGCCTCCCGCGCTCTGCTGTGGGTGGGCGGCATTTCGGGGGCGCCCGGCGTGTCCACGGCGGCCACTTGCCCCACCGAGGGGATTAAGGTAGGCAGCGCGATGTTCAAGATCTGGAGGCCTGGAATGTGCGCTTGGGGGCTGGGGCTGCTTTGCGAGGAAGGGTTTGCGGTCAGAACCTGCAGCCCCACGGCGTTGAGGGCGAGCCCCGGCGGGTGCACTTGAGGGGCCACGTTCGTGTTGGTGAGGCCCAAGATGTTGACGGTCTCCATGCTCAGGGACGGCAGCGGCTGCAGGCCCGGGGTGCTGAGGTTCGGCAGGCCCGGCACTCGGATTTGGCCAATGGGGATACATGGCACGACGCCGCTTAATTCCGCCACTCCCGCGGCGTGGGTGGTGCCCGAAGCCTCCGTGGCCGAGTCCCCGGGAGCGCCCACAGTCCTGTGAATGACATTGACGGCTGGGATCGTCAGCTGCATTGGCCCAGCTTGGATGGGCACAAACGTGGAGTACGTGAGGCCGGCAGGTACCACGTGGATCCCCCCAACTGGAACCATATTATAGGGTGTCCTGGACTGCTGCTGAGAATGCAAAGGAAGGTGGCTGAACAGATGAGTCTGGGGGGAGGGCAGGCCTGCCGGGGGCTGGAGGGTCACTTGCTGCTTCTGTTCTGGAGCGTCAGGCTGAGGCGAGGCCCCCAAAGGAACCCCCGCTGCTGTCTGAGGGCAGCGCTCCGCCGCAGGAGGAGGAAGTCTTACAGATGCTGCGCTCTGAAAGGCAGGACACAAAACCCTTTTAGAGCATGGCTTTCTCGGTCACGGAGCTAAATTGCTGGCATCAAATCTATTCTTCCTAACCAGGCGGAAGCATGTATATTTGTATAAAAATTACAAGCTTGCTGAAAAGGATGTTTACATTTAAAAAAATAAATAAATAAACTGCCAACTAAAAAAAATCTATTACATCTTTAATCTTGAGTACCAATAACAGCAACACATTTTGTATATTACTTTGCAGTTTTCTTTTTTTTTTTTTTTTTATAATATTTTTTTTTTTTTTTAAAGATTTTATTTATTTATTTGACAGAGAGAAATCACAAGTAGATGGAGAGGCAGGCAGAGAGAGAGAGAGAGGGAAGCAGGCTCCCTGCTGAGCAGAGAGCCCGATGCGGGACTCGATCCCAGGACCCTGAGATCATGACCTGAGCTGAAGGCAGCAGCTTAACCCACTGAGCCACCCAGGCGCCCAACTTTGCAGTTTTCAATCAAATTTCCTGGGTATCGTTTCATTTATAGGAAAGTTAACCTTGCGGCATAGCCGTAATTACACTACTGTTGTTCTACTTCTGTTGTGGTGGTTGTTATTGACGGCACTACCAGCTCTACCCTATTTTAGAGATTAGGAGTTAGTGAGAAATTGTGACACTAGCTGGCTATCAATGTCAACTCTAAGGGAAAATCAACTGGAAGACTGGTTGTCATTAACTTCAAAAAAAAATCTGCAGTTTATTTATTCCTTCGTTCCTTCATTCCTTCATTCATAAACTTACGAAATGTCTACTGAAAACCAGATTTCTAGGCACTGCGAGGTGTGTCAGTCATTTTAGGCTAGAGAAGATGAGAGCACAGGTGGCCAAATCTGGAAGTCGAAAAGGAACAAATCTTGCCAATCTCCCTCCCGAACGAGACTATCACCTAAATATTAGCTTTTTCTTGATAATATCTACATTACAGAGTTACAATAATGTATATGCTAACTTAAATATCAAATAGGACTTAAGTATTAGTGCAATAAAGTTAAACTATATTAATTTAGGAATAGTCTCTAGAAAGCCAAGCTTGCAGAGAGTATATTTTTCTCCAGGGTTTCCTCCCAAACCAGAATCTGCCCCGTTTCAAAATACATCCTATGACCATCGTCAATCCATACGTGAGGCAAGACAAGTGTCAGGGAGATGACTATACTCGTCACAGACTTAAATATTCCTCATGAGCCACGCCAGGGGTAAAAGCAGAGACTTGTTCACAGCACATGTAGGTTGTGTTTCTGTAGGCCTGTGTCTGGCCTTGAGCTGGTTTTCTGGCAGGAAGCTCTCTAAAGTGCCACGGCACTTCGATCATTCAAGCAAAGTGAACTTCTTGGTACATTATTTGGGTCACACCAACTTTGCCACAAAATCTGGTAGCTGTCTTGCCAATGGGGAAAAAGTACAAAATGGATAATTTAGTGTAAATACATCACATCAATGCCAGTGGAAAAAGAACTCAGGGTAAGCACGGGGACAACGAGGTCCCAAGGTTCATGTTCCTAAGGGCACATACATATTTTTTCAATGAATTGATTTTCAAGATCCATTTGGTCCTTTTACAGATTTATGATGACAATATGTGAACTCTGACTAGAATACCTAGCAAGAAACCAAAAGACACAAATTTCCTTTACCCTTAAATAAAACAAAAAGTTAAGGCTAAACAAAGTGATTTAGCCGGAAGTAAATAATTTAAGTCCATTATTTTCTCAAGCCATTAGGATCCCCCTATTTAACAGGTTAAACGAAAGGAAACCAACAACAAAGTATTTACCTGTGTTAAAGTGATAGTCTTTCCAGCCACAGAACCTCCCAGAATTACTTCTGAATCTGGGTAGTCTACAGACATCTGGTGACATGGGGATCTGGGCGCAGTGTCGGGTGACTGAGAAGAGTCTACAGGAGTCGTTGGTTCTTCTCCGTCTTTTGTACCATGCTGCCTGGTCTTTGCCGGGGACTCTGTATTCCTGCTATGGTCTGACTGCACTGTGCTTAGCACAGTCATCTTGGTGGGCAAGGCTCTGGGCAGAACGTCCATCGGGTCAGTGTGCACCCCAGAGAAGCAGTCAGCAATCCTGATGTCCTCCTCCACACTCCCAGAGTCCTGGAGGCTACTTCTAGATGGAAGGTGCTGCGGGCTGGCGGTAACAGAGGGAGCTGCTGACAAGACAGATTCGGCCTGACTGTCTTCGTCGTCATCTTCGTTTTCATTATCATCCTCATCTGGGCCATCTGATTCTTCAAGGTCATACCCAGACCGCTCGAAACCAAATCTTGGCTTTTCATCTAATAAAAACAACCAAGGGACTATGTTATAGAATGTTTTGCATGTGGACAAGTGCAACCTTTTATTGTTGTTGTTATTATTATTATTATAAGCTTAGCAATGCTGTGAGGAATAGAACAAATGAGGGCTCTACACACAAAAAGCCAACAGGTTAGGTGAGGAGAGTGGTGAGGGGAAGAATAGGTCAGTCAGTCCAGGAATCAGAGAGGGGAGGTGCTGACAGAGAGTGGAATGGCCAGGACACTTGTTAGGGATGCAGAATGTGAAATGGACCTCCGGAAGAGTAGACAGGCAAGGGCAGTTATAACAAGAAAATCAGAAATAAAGGCCTTAACTATTAAAGAAGACTGAAAGATATTTAAAAAACTGAGAGTTTGGGACGCCTGGGTGGCTCAGTTGGTTGGACGACTGCCTTCGGCTCAGGTCATGATCCCGGAGTTCCGGGATAGAGTCCCGCATTGGGCTCCCAGCTCCACGGGGAGTCTGCTTCTCTCTCTGACCTTCTCCTCGCTCATGTTCTTTCTCACTGTTTCTCTCTCAAATAAATAAATAAAATCTTAAAAAAAAAACAAAAAAACCCAAAACTGAGAGTTCAACACAATTCTTCCTGAGCTCTTTCTTACTACTTTGTATTTCCCTTTTATTGGACAAATTAAAATAAAAACAAACACAAAAACCTGAGGCCATTTGTATTAGTAAGTGAAATAATTTTATTTAATAATTATATTAAATATTTGCATTAATATGTGAATAGTATTTTAGATATGTTTCCATTGTCCTCTGGGTAGTAATATTCTTTAATATTTAAGACATCTACTTTTTATTTTCTTTTTTACTAAGAGAGGTGCTAAATTTTCCCATCATTTTTTCATTATGATAATTCAACTCCTCACACGAAGAGGAACGTTAACTAAAAGCCATTCATATCAGCTTCATATCCTCATGTGGGACTGTGTTTAACAAAGAATATTCAAGAAGGTCCTGTTTCAAATGGTTTTAAAATTCTCATAAGCTCATGTGGAACTGGATTTAGAACTCTAACTGCTCAAAAATCTTACAAAATTAAAGGTGCTTTCCCTTAGAAAGCTAATAAACTTCAAAAAAAAAATATAGGAGAAAGATGAATGCAAAACGTCCACCCTAATTTTTTGTCATGAGCCATAATAAAGACATCACATTGTGTTCAACTTAGCTCTGAAACATTCTTCATTTACATACTTCTTAACATCTGATTTTACACATGTATTTTGAAGAGGTTTATTTCCTGCATATAGCAAATGATCTGCATCTTGATTTATTTTACTACTCCTTGTATATGACAAAGATAAGTTCTCAGAGAAATGTCTTAAGGGATGGACACCAAAACATCTGAGGGTGATTATTTCAAAAAGACGGAATGGGTTAGAATTTTTAAGTTGTTTATCTCAAGTATATGTTACTTTTAGAATTAAAACATTCAAGAACAAAAACATATGCATGTAGGCTACTTTAAAATATGATTTTCATTTGCTTTTTGCCTGAGGGGTTCTGCTGTTTTGCTATAAAATAACACTGATTTGCTGAATCCCCACCAGGTGCCCATGCTAGAGATGGAATGGGTGGTTTCTGGGTAATTGCTGTGCCTCCTGCCTCACAGATACCTTTCTGCAATCCTATCTGATGTTTGAAATTCTAAAACTGAAGCGTAATTACCCATTTGTTTTGAGTTTGCCACAATAGTGCCAAATCAGACATTTTTAGGTACTTTGTTTTTTTCTCCTCTTAAAGGGGAAAGTTGAAGAAAATCAGAAAATACCAGATGATTAGGAGAACGGGTGACTGGAGAGGGAGGCTGATTTCATCAGAGGTCAGCCCTGCTACAAAATCTAACTAGGATGAAACTTGCTTTTCCTTAAGAACTATTACTCTATTTTTAAAAAGAACAGGCCTAATTTTATATTTCCAACTTTTTCAATATGCCTCGTAAAGCTGAGATCCTAGTCAAAGAGTCCAAACTCCAAGTGGAGACAGTGTCTGCAGGAAGAGAGGAGACAGCAAGTCTGCATCACCTGGGGTGGAGGCAATGGGACACTGGCTGGGAGAGTTCAGCTAAACAGCTGACATGCAGGTTAGAGCCAACTACGGTCTGGCAGGATTGTGTGAATCCTCTGAAACCATGCTCTCCTGCAGGCTCTATCCTGTGAACCCCACTCAAGTGCTCACACAAGAGAGCACTCAGTATCCATTGTGATCCAGATATGGAGGACAGGAGTGGCGGCCATAGAGAAACGACAAGATATTCCACCTGGATCCACTTCCTCCCTTCCCACTAGGAAGAAACGCTACCCTGTGAAGGGAAGGGCACAAGCATCGCTGCACTCAGGACAGTGGTGAAAACATACTGCAGTGGCGAAAGGTGAGGAATAGGAGAAAAAACAGTTCTACTCCTTGAAGAGGGAAAAGATTACCAGCTGAGTTACCGCAGTGGCTGAGGCAGTGGTCGGGAAGCACAAGGGCCACGGCCCAGAAACCCAAGAACCTGGTACATGTGGAAGACAGCCTGAATCACAACACAGGTGGCATCCTGTCCTCCTCCTCACCCTTAAATACCAAGCTAAGACCTTTAAGTGACAGGTAACAGCCAAAAACTGCTGGGCGAGGGACAGGAGAAGAACAGAAATGTGTACAGTGACTCTCACTGAGACATAGTACACAAGGAAGACCTAAAATTGGGACTGAAACAGGCATTGCTCTCATAATCCACTCACCACCCCAAAGACAAATTATCTCTGTAGCAATCTGAAGCCTCTGGTGCTCTCAGAGTTGCCATAGCTACAATGGATCTTTCACACAGGGTCAGATTCCTAACTAGAGACACTCTAATGCCCACATAAAGGCCCAGCAGGAGGGACACACCCCTTAGGAGGCAGAAAGACTGTTTACAGTTTCTGCTGTCTTACAGAAGATGTCTAGCTCTCAACAAAAATTACAAGGCATACAGAAAGGCAGGGGGTAAAAAAACCATACTCAGAAGAGAAAAAGCAATCAGAACCAGTTGGATGGGATACAGACATCAGATGTGCCAGAGCATTTAAAATAAGCGATGTGTTAAAGGCTCTCCTGGGAATGGTGGACAACATGAAACGTCTAGTGGGAATTTCAGCTGAGAGAAGGAAACTACGAAAAGGAATGAAATGAAACACTACCAATGAAAAACAGTAACAATGACAAAAAGAAAATGGTTCAACCCAGAAGTCTATGCTCATTGGCAATAATTTTCAAAGATGAAGGAGAAATTCAGACTTTCTTAGAAAAACCTAAACACTGAGCAGATTCACTGCCAGCAGACCTACTTCACAATAAATGTAAAAGGGAAGCTCTTTAGGCAGAGAGAATATAGTATTAGATGGGAATGTGGATCTACACACACACATGCAAATGAAGAGCTTCAGAAATAGGATAAAGATAAAATTATTACTCTAAAGTTTTAATTGCTTGCTCTAAAAGACAACTGAATGTCCACAACAGTCACAGTATGCTGTGTGTTTATAGCATTGGTAAATGGAGAAGGGAGGAAAGCTGCAGCACAAAGGATGGAAAGGAGGAATTGTGATACACTGTTACATAGTCTTCACACTACCTGTGAAGTAATGTTCCATTATTTGAAGGAAGACAACTCAATTTTTCAAAAAGGTATAAATAATAAAGTCAAGGAGGGGATAAATATAATTGTAAATAATATAACAAGCTATGAATAACAGGACAAGGAAGAGATAAAACAAAATCATACTCAACACACATGAAACAGGCAAACATATCAAAAAATGGGCAGAAGATATGAACAGACACTTCTCCAATCAAGACATACAAATGGCTATCAGACACATGAAAAAATGTTCATTATCATTAGCCCTCAGGGAGATTCAAATTAAAACCACATTGAGATATCACCTTACACCAGTTAGAATGGCCAAAATTAACAAAACAGGAAACATGTGTTGGAGAGGATGTGGAGAAAGGGGAACCCTCTTCCACTGTTGGTGGGAATGCAAGTTGGTGCAGCCTCTTTGGAGAACAGTGTGGAGATTCCTCAAGAAATTAAAAATAGAGCTTCCCTAGGACCCTGCAATAGCACTCCTGGGTATTTACCCCAAGGATACAGATGTCGTGAAAAGAAGGGCCATCTGTACCCCAATGTTTATAGCAGCAATGGCCACGGTTGCCAAACTATGGAAAGAACCAAGATTCCCTTCAACGGATGAATGGATAAGGAAGATGTGGTCCATATACACTATGGAGTATTATGCCTCCATCAGAAAGGATGAATACCAAACTTTGTAGCAACATGGACAGGACTGGAAGAGATTATGCTGAGTGAAATAAGTCAAGCAGAGAGAGTCATTTATCATATGGTTTCACTTATTTGTGGAGCATAACAAATATCATGGAGGACAAGGGGTGTTAGAGAGGAGAAGGGAGTCGGGGTAAATTGGAAGGGGAGGTGAATCATGAGAGACTATGGACTCTGAAAAACAATCTGAGGGGTTTGAAGTGGCGGGGGGGTGGGAGGTTGGGGTACCAGGTGGTGGATATTATAGAGGGCACAGATTGCATGGAGCACTGGGTGTGCTGAAAAAATAATGAATACTGTTTTTCTGAAAATAAATAAATTGAAAAAATTTAAAAAGAAAAAAAACAAAATCATAAAAAATGCTCAATTAAGTAAAAAAAAAAAAAAGAAATAAAAAACAGCTGGCAAGATGATACATTTTATTCCACTACATGGAAAAATGACATTAAAAGGAATAGTCTAACGTGAACTAAAGGAGAGAAATTGCTAAACTGGATTAAAAAAAGCAAGTGTCAAGTATACGTATTGTGTGCAAGAAACGTATTTTAAATATAAAGACAAACAGATTGAAAGTAAAGTTTGGAGAAAGATATACCTTATGAGATTAACTAAATTACAGATGGAAATACTAGTATACTAATATCAGACAAAGTAGATTTGAGAAAAAAGAATATTATCAAGACTGAACAGGAACATCACGTAATGATACAAAGTAAGCCTCACTATGAACATATATAATCCTAAATGCATAGCAATGAAATCAGAGCCTCAAGATAAATGAGGCTAAAACTGAAAAAAGTAATAAACCAATCCACAATTATAGCTGAGGACTTCAGAACATTTCACTCTCAGTAATTCATGGAAAAAGAATATAGAAAATCAGAACACAGAAGACCTGAAAAACACTATCAAATAACCTGTCCCAGCTGTCAGTTACAGAACATTCCACCCAAAGGAGAATATGTTTTCCTTATAAGTATACTTGGAACGTTTACCAATATATATCATATTCAGAGCTACAAAGGAAAACTCCACAAATTTAAGTAATGAAAGTCATATAGAGTATGTTTTTGGATGAAAACAGAATGAAACAAGAAACCAATAACTGGAAGATGCTTGAAAATCCCCCAATATTCCAGATTTACCTAACATTCCTAAATAATCCTTGAGTCAAAGAAAAAGTCTCAAAGAAAGGTCAAAAATACTTTGAACTACATGAAAATTAAAATATAACATGAAAACTGTGGAAGGCAGCTAAAGAAGTGGTTATTGGGAAATGTACTGTATCAAACGCTTCTATTCAAAGAGAGGCCTTAAATAAATAATCAGAGTTTTCACATTTAGAAGCTAGAAAAAGAAAATAAAAACCAAAGCAGGGAGCAGAAAGGAAATAACAGAGATAGGAATGGAAATAAAGAAATCGACAAAAGAAAAGCAGAGAAAGTCAATGAAACCAAAAGCTGGATCTTTGAAAAAAAGAAAGAATAAAATTGATAAATATCTAGTAATACTGGCCAAGAAAAAAAGATACAAATTACCAGCATTAGGAAAGAAAAGGAGACTACTACTATAAATCCAGAGACATTAAAAGGATAATAGAAAATCTATTAAGGGTACAGTTGGTTAAGCATCTGCCTTCAACTCAGGTTGTGATCTGGGATCGAGAGTCTCCAGGCAGGCTCCCTGCTCAGTGCGGAGCCTGCTTCTCCCTCTCCTCCCTACTCCTGCTCTCTCTCTTGCTAACTCTGTCTCTCTTTCAAATGAGTAAGTAAAATCTTAGAAAAAAACTTTTAAGAACTCTATGACCCACCAATGAAAGCTAGAATTCAAAATTAAAGATACAATACTAATTAAAATAGCACTAAAATAATGAAATCTAAGTATAAATTTAAAAAAGGACCTGTATGTTGAAAACTACAAAATACTAGTTAAAGAAACCAAAGACAGGAAATAAATGAAGAGATATACTAATATTCACAGACTGGAAATATCAGTATTGTTAAGAAAGCATTTCTTCCCCAATTTTATCTACAGATGCAATACAACTCCATTAAAAATCTCATAAGCATTTTACAGATATTGACAATATTTCAAGGGAAAGAAAAACTAGGATAGCCAGAGACGTTTAGGAAAAGGAAAGTTGAAGAGCTCAGACCCAAGCAGTGTGATATTGGCAGAAGGACAGACATATAGGGACCAACAGATGAATGGAGAGAATCAGAGTAAAAAACCACACAAATATAGTTCGCTAAATTTTTTTTTTTTTTTTTTTTTTTTTTTTTAGTTTGCTAAATTTTTGACAGGCGGTTTCCATGGGGAAAGGACAGTCTTCTCAATAAATTATTGCTGAAACAAATGGACAACCACATATGAAAAAAATGACACATTATACCTTATACAATAACTCAATCTAAATGTAAAATATAAAACTGTAAAACTTCTTAAAGAGAACTGTGGAAAATCTGTGTAACCTTGGAGTAGACAAAAGATTTCTTATGTATGACATCAAAAACAATTTTAAAAAATTGATCAACTAGGCTTCATTAATATTTTTTAAAAGCCCTTTTTTTCTCTGAGAAAGACACTACAAAAAAAAGAATAAAGACAAGCAGAGACTGCAAGAAAACACCTACAAGGCACCTTTCGGGCAAAGAAATTGTATCTAGGATTTATTTTAAAAATATCAAAATTCAACAATAAGCAAATAAATATCCCACTTTAAAAAAATGGGCAAAATTTTTGAACAAACACTTCACCAAAGAAGGCATCTGGAAAGCAAAGAGCATATGAAAATATGCTCATTGTCATCAGTCAAAGAAGTGCAAGTAAAAACTGCAATGAAATGCCACTGTACCCCCCATTAGAATATTTTTTTCAAAACGTGCCGGTAAGGTCACAGAACACTGGACTCTCCTACATTGCTGGTGGGAATGTAAGATGGCACAGACACTTTGAAAACCAGTTTGACTGCCTGTTATAAAGCTATGCGTCTCCCAGCCACAATACCCAGAGATTCCACTCCTCATGTCAAACTGTGCAGGAATGGGAACTTACATTCATATGAAAACCTTAACATGAAGGTCTTACAGCAGGTTTATTCATATTTGCCAAATACTGGCAGCAATCTAGATCTTTCCACCAGTCTGGATCACAAAGTACGGCACATTGATACAATTGGAATACTACGCAGCAATACAAAAGAACTAAATGGAAGAAGCCAGACCCCCAAGGCTATTTATTCTATTATTCCTTTCATATGGCACTCTGGAAAACTCATGACCATAGGGAAAGAAAGAGATCAGTGGCTGTGAGGGGCTGTTGGGTAGGGGCACCAGATGTCTATAAGGGAATGGCACAGGGGAATTTGAGGGGTGATGGAATGCCCCTGTATTGAACTGTGGGGTTGGACATACCATTCTATGCATTTGTCAAAGACCACCCTCGAGTGAGCTCAATGCCATGAAGTGAACTTTACGGTATGTCAACAGAAACAAAATCAGTCAGGATGTGGGACATATCCAAGATGGAATGCAAGCCAAGACAGATGACACAACTGAAGTACAAGTGAACTGCATAACCGCTCTGAAGGGTTGGGAAAAAGGCTCCCCTCTGGGTGAGGGTTCTGACCGGATGAAGTGAAGGCTGAAGACAAAAAGAACTGCACATAAACACTGACTGCAACTGTAAATCTGATTTTTTGCAAGTGGGTTAGGATTTCTGAAACTGGTTCATTAGTTAATACTAAAGCTCTGCAAGGGGCACCCAGGTGGTTCAGTCGGCTGGATGTCTGACTCTTGGTTTTAGCTCAGGTCATGATCTCATGGTTCATGGAATTGAGCCTCATGTCAGGCTCCATGCTCAGCGGGGAGTCTGCCTGACAGTCCCTCTCTCTCTCTCTCTTCCCCTCTGCCCTTCCCCCATAACAAATAAATCTTAAAAAAAAAAAGAAAAAACAACTAGAGCTGAACAAATATGTAAACATAGTGTAGATGGGGACCAGGTTCCTCACTGCGGGTGAAAGAAAAAGAAGGAAATAGAGACTAGAATCAACCGTGTGGACTGAAATTGGGACTATCAATATGGACTCATGTTTTATTCATGTATATTGCATAAGTGTGTGTTTATGTATGTGTGTGTGTGCATGCCTCCCCCTCCCCCCACAGATACAGAAATGAATATAGGTGTGTGTGTAGGTAGGAGTTAGCATATGTACATATACTTCCTAACTCTACCCAGTGACAGAGGACAGAAGCAATGACAGGTCAGTAGCAATGAACACACCACCTGCAAGATCTTGGTTTCTAAACACCATTCTCCAGTAGGGGGAACCAGAGGTCCTTCAAGAAATGGTTGATGTCAGGGCTGAAACATCTAGGGGTGCTAGAAAATAAGGAAATTCTTAACAACAACAACAACAACAACAACAAAGATGGGGCAAGTCAAAAGGGCACAGGAACAGACCTCAACTCTTCATGGCTAATGAGAACTTGAGCTACACAATAAGAAAAAGTAAGACTGATCATAACCCAAAGAATAAAATACATATCCTTGAGTCCATACAAATGTAAATGAATGAAAGGATGAAAGACCAAATGAAGAAATGGTAACTTCTCCCTGCAGAAAAATCCCAATTAATAAATCAGAACACCCTAGTAATACCCATTGTAGGCAAGATACATCAGCGTATAAGCAGAGTATCTGCAGAGTCTCAAAGTATCTCCCATAAACATTTAATATTTACAAAGGGAATGACAGTAAGTTTACAGTAGAGAGCCCTGGAAGATTAGCCAAAGTCCCTCCAGAGTCCTGGAAGATCATGTTAATATAGGCTAACGTGACCAATAATACCTGTTGACATATCCGGATACGACAACACTGAGACAAGTACAATCACTCTATAGCATGTTCCGAATGATGCGAACCTCAATCCAATCATAAGCATCCACCAGAAAACCCCACTCTGAGGACATCCTACAAAATGACTGATCAGTATTCTCTACAATTGGCAAGGTTATGAGAGACATCACAGACCGACGAAGTCATCTGAGGAGTCAAAGGAGCCATGACTGCCAAGCGCCATGCGGGATTCGGAAGGGGATCCTAGGCCAGAGAAAGGACATCGGTGGTGAAACTCAAGTCACTTCTGTACTTGAGTTACTAATGTTGAGCTGAAGTTAATCTCTTAGTGTTGGCAAACATTCCGCAGTTCTGTAAGATGCTAACATAAGGGGAAGCTGGGTGAGGAGTATACAGGAACTCTATACGCGTTTTGCAGCTTTTCTCTTAAGATGAAAATAATCTCTTAGAAAGTTGCCTAAAACAAACAATTTGCCAGCACTCCAGGGTCTTTATTTTACTCCCTCAACACCAATATTCTGTCTCTTTCAGATACACTTTCACAATAGCCACTTCCCTGCTGTTTTTATACCCATCAAGGCTTCTTTCTCTGATAAGCAATTTTCTCTTTCTTATTGTTTAGTAGGAAACCATTAATTCTTGAAATCAAATCCAATGCTCCTCTTGGTGAATTTTTAGAAGCACAGGAAATTTCTCCCAAATACATGTGTTAAATTTTCAGCACCTACAACTCTTCCTACCTTGTATTTTGTACCTGGTTTTGCATCTCTTAGTCAGCTGGACATAGGGTTCTTCCAGCCACCGGGGCTCGGGGAGAATGTGGCTTCGCGCTACATACACACCAATGCTATTTGATCGTAACTAGGACAAGGAGAAGATAAGGACTTGATATTTTCTCAGATAATGATTTAAAAAATGTAAACTGTAGGTAATTATTTTGAAGTGTCAAGCCCATAGTTCGTGGGGCTCCTGAGTCTCTGGCTAAATGTTGCACATTCAAATATCCTATTTTAAAAATCTAACTACAGAGTGCTCTGAAAGGTCAACAATAAATTATAGAAATTAAGTTAGCTTATAAATTTGCACGAGTTGAATGTTTATAGGCACAGAAATTAAAAGCTTCATATAATTATTTGATTACGCATAGCAGAACCTATAAAATGCAATCCCCAAGAATGGAAACTAATCACTCAACGTTAACTTCACAACACATACGCTGGACTTTGTAGTGACTATGGAAGTTTAAGAATACTTGTAGAATAGTATAAATCTTTAAAATTTTTAAATTTTATACACACACATACACATGCAATTTACATGAAGGATTTAAAAAAGAACATCATATATCATTTAATGTGGAAGGACGGAAGACTATTTGGCTCCATGTTAATCTGATTTTGCCTTGATCCCGGCAAGGTTCAGACTAAAGCTGGAGGTATGATGGGTGGGAAAGCTGCAGAGTGGCTTCCCTGGACCTTTCTCCCTGGACAGAGCCACAGGCGTACAGCTTGGAGAGGAGTTAAGAAGGGCTGGGATTTCTCTCTGTAGCTTTCCTTCCGCAGGACAAGGACAGAGTAATGTTTATCTCTGCACGTCCTGTGTCTTGAAACTCCTGAAGGGGGAGTTCCCAAGTCTGGAAACCTGAACATAAACTCTGGATCATTACCTTACATATTATATACCTTACATGTATGTTACACAGGGCTGATACTCCAGGGTGACAGAGGAAAGAGAAAAGGGATAGCTCAGACGAATGGGAGACAATGGCATCCTTTTAAATACCCATCCCAAGGCAGAGCCCACCAACCCTATTCTCTTGTGTTAATACAAGTCCTTTCATATAACATCACTGTCCCGTTAGCCCTGCTCCTATGCCCAAAGGACACTATTACTACCACATCAGAAATTGTGCCGACGAAAGACGAAGACAGGAAAAGTGACTTGTCTGTGATCACAAGCCGGCAAGCATGAGACCGCAGATTTGTTAACTACTCAGAAAACTTACCATTTAAGACTCTGTGGTATCGTCCATTTTGCCGTAGCGCGTTACATAGTACGAGAACTACCACAGCACGCTGAGCACAGTTCCTGCTCTATCCGACACTGGCAAACTGTGGCTGTGGGCCGCCTGTGGCTCGCTGCGTGTTCTTGTCAATAAAGTTTACCCGGCACGCAGCAGGCTCACTGGTTTACAAACTGTTCAAAGCAGCCTTTGGTCACAACCACAAATGTTAGTAGTCATGACAGAGGCTACATGACCCACGGGACATGAAATACTCAATATCAGGCCCTTTTCAGAAAGAGTCGGCCAACATCCAGGCTCTGCTGTCCTGTTTCAATCTAACCAGCACCACGTGACAGCAGTGATCTCAAACTCTTCTTAGCAAGGAAGTTAAGAGATGTCTCTGTGGCTAGGAAGCATCAAAGCCAAAACTTGGGACCAACCAGCTTTTCATGCACTTGGGAGTCCTGTCATTATGCCGCTAAGATGTACAGATTTCCTACTAGTTTGCCCCAATTGTCTTTTTTTTTTTTTTTTGGTGTAGAGTGTAACACTCCAGGAGGGTAAAAGCTATAGTTCACCCCTCCGCGTCCCCCAGAGACTCTACAAGACATTAAAAAATAATAAATAAATAAATCCACACTTGCTTATTAACAAGTTCATAAATGCGTGGCCCTTACAAATTCTATTTAGTTTACGTCCTCCTAGATAGACATAGTCCCTCCCTGCTCATAAATTTTTCCAATACTCAGTAAAAATTTATGGAAGTGGAAAATTAATTCCCTTAATTTCTGTGAATTTAAATTCATGAGGGAAAGAAGAGGTAGGCAATGAGTCAGTACTTTTTTCAAAAGTGAACGTTTCCATACACTCTGTCACCCAGTTTCTCTAAAGGTGTAGTTCCAACTTCAGTGTGGGTGGGAAGGGCAGCCGGGGCTTCCCTTCGCTGCTACACAGTGACACCTGCTGGAAGAATCGGATGCACAGGAGGCCAGAGCTGCAGGCTCCCGGCCTCGGCGGCCTGTTTTTGTTTTACTCACGTTTGGAAACAGTACTTGGAGACACAAACAACCTTAACTTGAAGGGGAAAATTATTGTAAAGCCTGCAACTATGGCAGTAATAAGTTGCTGGGTTATTTTGTTTTTGTTTTTTAAAGATGAAAACATCATTAAGAAAATAATGGGGCCAGAGTTTCATGTTTGTTCACTTCAGGAAGTAAAACCAAAAGACTCCTATCCGCGTCGTTTGTTAATGGTATTAACACTTTATCTTACACAGAAATCTCCAGAGCTATTATGGTTTTGTATTGTACATGGAACGTTCTCTTAAAAAGGAGTACTCATATTTTCCCTGAAAATCCCAGAATGACAGAAACATACTGTAAAGGTTTCATGTCGACAGAATTTCATTTAGAAAAATTCAACTAATTTTAACGGCAAATATGATACAGGTTTTAAATCCTGCGGTCTGACATCAAGCTCTTCCACACATTACCCTAGACTTAAACCCCAGCAAGATCAGATCCGCAGCTGCACTTGGCTACACTGGATAGTCCTCCCCGTTGGGCAGCCGAGGGCACGTATTAACATTCCTAGCACTGCAGTCCGGCATTCTGTTGACAAAAACATTCTTTGGATCAAGGCACGAAAAGCAAATAGCCGGCAGCACGGTTTTTGACACAAAAGGTGAAAACGCGAAAGTACTCACTACTACCCCAAGAGCACAGGGATAAAATTCCAGAGACTGCAATTTTGCATGGCCCAGACGACGACGAGCACCACGGGCGGGCTGGCTGGAGGGATGAGACTTCGTGAGCACGAACGACTAAAATTACAGCTCAAGTTGCTGGTTTTAAACTAAATGGGAACTTCTCTCAAATGCCAAGTGTCCACATTTTAATGGCTGGCTTCGAGAAACTTATAATTCCTCCTGCTTCATTCAAAGTAAATGGTTCCTCGCATCTGTAAATCGACTCCACTTGGAAATTAGCACAAGAATTCATGCACTGAAGGATAAAATGGGTAGCTACGCAGCCTGTGGTTGCTAAGGGTAGTAAGGAATTCTAAAAAATCGAGGTTCTTGGGTCCTTCATCACACCATGTTCGCAGTGAGCTTTAATGAGTCGTCTTTAGCAACTGGGGACCTGCACGTGACTCTGGTGAAGGACATTCTGAATGTTATGTTGGTTGGCACAGTAGGAAATGGGTTTAAGATAATTTGGAAAAAAAAAAAAAAAAGACTTAAGATAAATGCCAGGAAAATAAATTCTGAAGTTAAGAAGAAACAAACCCACAGTAAAACTTTGGGGAAAATAGACAAAATGAGGCAGACATAAAGGAATAACTTAAACATACAGCATTAAGAGGCCTTGGACTTTGGCCAGAAAGCCATAAGCTGGCCAAGACGTTACCAAATGCTAATAATATTTAAGAAATAAATATTCTGGGGGCGCCTGGGTGGCTCAGTCAGTTAAGCATCCAACTCTTGATTTTATCTCAGGTCATGATCTCAGGGTCATGAGATCGAGTCCCATGTCCGGCTCTGTGTGGAGCATGGGGCCTGCTTAAGATTCTCTCTCTCCCTCTACACCCCCGCCCCACCCCCTGCACACATTCAATCTCTAAAAAAAACACAGACACACACACACACACACACACACACACACACACAATTTTGGTGAGATACTTTGTAGTAACACTGGCCTTTCATGAGCGTTTAATAAATTTTGTTGTATGAAAGAAAGCTCAGAGATGGTATTTCTTGATGATATATCTTGGTGTGCTACAGAGAAAATAAATTAAATGACCAAACTGCCCAATTTTCCCTTTAAACCTATAAGCACTACCCTTGGTATAGGTTTTCTGGGTCCTATTCTACAAACTCTAGCATTTAGTATCAGGTCTCCCAAACAAAACCATTGTGGGTTATTTGTTTTTCTTTTAAAAAGATCTACCCTGTTTCTTGGATGTCCAAGGTGATCAAGATTTAAATATATGCAGAAGGTCGTGCATGTCATGTTGGCACTGACCATCTCAGTGCACGTCACATTCATTAATGTGAGCTGAATCTAATTCTCTCTCTTTTTTTTCCCTTAAAGATCTTATTTATTTATGTGAAAGAAAGCAAGAGACAGCAAATGAGTGAGTGGGGCGGGGGCTGGGGGTGTGCTGCAGGCAGAGGGAGAGGGAGAAGCAGGCTTCCCACTGAGCAGGGAGCTTGACTTGTGGCTTGATCCCAGGTCCTGGGGATCATGCCTGGAGTCAGCTTAACTGACTGACCACACAGGTGGCCCCCTAGTCGTCCTCCCTGAGGTACCATAGGAAACCACGGCTGGCACAGCCACCACACGGTTAGACTAGGAAATGTAGCGTGGCTATCAAAATTGTGTAGGAATTTAAATCAGTATCTGGAGAAGACAATGTCGTACATCGTCACACTGATCAAGCCCTGACATTCTGGAGGAACGGTTTCCCAAAAGACATGAAGCTTCTGAATCTGCCTACTTATTTTTCTTTATTCACTATATTTTTTAGTGGGTATCTATTATCTACCAGCATTGGTAGTGACAAATTTCAACTGTGTTTAGGCAAAGCTAGGTCACAAAGGACAGTCAGCTGGTGGACTTAGTTATTTCAGACTTTACTTTTCATAGGGTAGATCAGCTGTCCCCCCACCCCCACCCCAACAACTGCCATCATGTGGGCACAAAGGGTATTGGAAGAGCCATAGCAATGACTACCTTTTTGAAATAAAGGGAAGAAAGCTAACCGTGAGGCATGCTATGGCACCTTCCTGCCAGCCCGACCTTTGACTTTTCCTCAATGTTTACTGCAGATGTGCAGCAACGGCATTCCAGTGCAGTTTCTGGCAGTACCCCGCATCAGGGCTTAATATCAGATTTACTCTAAATTACAAATTTGAGAAATGATACCAAGATCGCAGGGTGCCATGAAAGCATTTGCTAACCGTTCACCATTAAAGAGAAGACAACAAGTTCTGTGTGCAAAGATCCCACATCACACAACAGTCTGACCCCTGCTTTTCATCTAGTGGGCAGGGGAGATGGAGAACACACTAGCAGGCTCGAGATGGGCAGAGGAGCCTATGCGGCATCTGATGTCTCCCAAGGAACCATGGCCATTGGTCTGATCCCTACACGGGGGAGACTCTGTGACCAGGAGACAGGGAACCTCAGTGGGCAAGGGGAGTACATAGAGGCAGAGCTGGCGCAGATCACCCAACACTGACCTGCCTCAGACCCCGGAGCTTCAGTCTACCCGGAAGTGTACATTTCGAAATTGAGAACTGCAATACTTGAAAACCATTGATTCTCCTTCCTAACTTTTTAAAAGTCAGCCACTTCGTCTCCGACATGTTCCCCTGGGAAAGGAAACTGACAGTAAAGTGAAACACTTTGTGACAAGCTGCTATATTGTATCACATCCTTTATGGAGACCATGAGAGCAGGATTTTAAAATACACACAAAAATTAAAGCAGGAACAAATCAGGCCTTTACCTTTTACGATCGTCTATTCTATGGGGAGAACAGAAATTAATTCCAGGGGCAACAGTGCTCCCTAATTTAATAAATGAAGAGCAAGTTTTCTAAATTAGTCATTACACATTTCTATGTATACATACAACTGGATGCCACAAGGGAAAACCCGTACCAGACTTCGCACCCAAACTTGGGTGGGAATGAGGCATGTAGAAGCACTGAGGTGCTCTCTTTATATAAACAGCCTTCCAGAAAGAGGCGTTTGCTCCATGGAATTATTTTTTATTGCTGTTGCTGAAAGGGACCATCCACTTAATGAACACATGCTTCTTTTAGGCATTGCAGCCTAATTTCCCACTACAAAATAAAGGCGCATCATCAGGGGAAAAGAGAAACAAAAACCAAGGAAAGCAAAACAAAAAAGCTCGGCAATGAAAATTCCAGAGTCATCGATTAAAAGCCCTATTATCTTCTTTCCTTGTTTCAAAAACATTTGAAAAAATAATCCGGATTGAAAGAAGGTGTCTATGCGCCCGAGGAGGCAATGGCTTTCAACGACTTTAGATGACATTAAAACAAAACAAAAACCTAAACTTTTTAAATCAAAGAAACACTTTCTGTATCATGGAATGTTTAAAAGAATAAAAATACTAGAAAAACATCATAACAGAGAAATAATGGGTTTCAAGCATCACAACCTCACGAACTGGCACGAACTGTCACAGCAGAGGCTCTGGTTACATCTGAGGACAAACGAGCAGGTGGGCAGCTGGCACCACCACTCCCCGGGCTAAAGCCCCCTTGCATGGTCTAACCTGTCCCGCGGCCCCTGTCAGGGGTGCACCCTGTCCAGCTCTCACGTCCTGTCCCAGTTACATGCTTCATAGCTGTTCCTTTCCCCGGTCCTTGGGGCTTCTGCCCAAGCAGCTCTCTCGGTCGAGCAGGTGGCCCTCCCTTACCCCTCCTCCTCACCAGTACTTTTTTAAATAAAGCGATGTACGGGTAAGTAAGTCCCTTCCCTTTCTTCGGGGGTACCTTAGTCATCTTTCTGCACCATCCAGGCTTCCCTGCTCCTGCCCCAGCCCCAGCTGAGGCTGGGCTTACTCCTGAGCGCTGGGGTGGCGGGGCGGGGGTGGGGGGGCATGCACGTCACCTACAGCTGCTCCAGACTGAATATACATAAAGAGATCAACCAGAGAAGCAACTTTTCTTCCCTGGAGCTACGGAAAAACAGGTCTTCGTCAATCTGGAGTGATCATCACTGAAGATGAGAAAACGAAGAGTCAGATGACCTCAATTACCCTCTCCCCTTCTCATCCCACAACCAGTAACAAATTAACGAACGCCGTCATCGCTTCAACAATACCTCTGTCTACCTTGGCCATATCATGTAAACTCTGTTTACAGGTAGAGGCGATAAACGGCATCTCATAGCTACTGTCTGATTTTAGTGAAGGGATTTCACAGAAAACTAACATGCCCAATTCTAAAAATAAGAAGGTTGAAGAACTTTCTGACAGATTGTAGGTCATTTTTTCCCCTAGTCCTTCATTAAATCAACAACTATTTACTACCTTATCACCTGCCAGCCACCATCCCGAGGAGCCGGAGATTGTGCAGCGAACAGAGAATCCTTGTCCTCACGTTCTATTTCCATAAAACACACACAAACACACAACACACCTGGTAGGGATACGTGCCGCAAGGACTATAAAGCAGGACAGAGAGGCGTGAGAATTGCTGGCAGTAAGAGCGCGAGGTGTGCTTGCCTGGGGGGCTCAGGACGGCCTTGCTGACCTGGCAGCACTGGGCAGAGCACTGAAGGACACGACGAGTTAAGTCCAGCAGGAACTGGCGGAGGGCACTTGGAAGACAGGAACTGAGCACAAGGCCTGAGTGGGAGCCTGCAGGGCTATTTAATGAAGAGCAGGGAGACGCGAGTGGGTGTGGCGGGGTGAGCAAGGCCAGAGGAGATGGAAGACGAGCTCGGGAGAGACGGTGTGGGGAAGGTAGTGGGCCGGAGGGCTCCCAGCGCACAGCCGACCAAGCACTCTGAAGGACAGGAGACCTTTAGAGGGTTTTCAGCAAAATAATGATGTAATTCAAAACACAACACAGCAAAAAAAAAAAAAACCAACGCTTTCGTTGCTGTGCTGCAAGTCTGTCAAGGGGCTGGGGTTGGACACAGAGCAGTCAGGGGTACTCCAAGCCACTGAGTGGAGGCAGTGGTGACTCTGACCAGGGTTGGGCGACAGCGGGGGTCAGATGTGGGGAAGATCCTGAACACACTTGGAAGGAAGTGGGAAAGGCACCAAGGATGACTTCAAGACTAGCAGCTGGAAGGACGGGACAAGACACTAGGAGAAGTGCGCTTCTTGGACGTAAGGGGTGAACGTCCAACTCAAGGCGCCCATGAGACTCGCCAATGGAGGTGGTGAGCAGATGGACAGATGCGCCAGTCCGGCGTGAATACTGCAATCAGCAGGAGACAGGTGGTATTTCCATCAGAAAATGGAACGAGATTACTTAGCGAGTGGGTACAGACAGAAAAGAAAGAGACTGACCACCACAGCCCTGGGGCGCTGCACGTAGAGGCCGTGTTCAGGCAGAAAATAGAACCCTCTCCAGCCACGTAGCATCCTACTGCATGCAGGCTTCTGGGCTTTCTCCCCTAAAAACAAAGACATCTGAGGAACTGTTCGGCAAGATCCCGTCTCTGACTATTGCCGATTTAATGGAGAGGAGGAACCTCTTTTCAAAGAATCCTAGGACACCACTTTAGGACAGTAATCAAGAAAACACGACAGCAGGCTCTCATTCAGCCAACCAGGCAAAATTTAAAATCTTACAGTATAAGGTAGAGTCAAGGATGAGCAGAGACAGAAACTGTTCTAGAAAACCATTTAAAATTAGAAAGCAAAATTAATTTTCTAGGCATCTACGTACAAGGTGATATTGCTGATACAAATTCAAAACACAAACGAACCAACCACATACTATTCATGGATATATGAAAGCACATTAAATGAATTGAAAGGCACAGTTAGTGTCCGGCTCTGGGAGGGAGAATGACCGGCAAAGGTGACCTGACGCATAATGGTGTGTTTGACTGTTTTTTTTTAAAAAATACACTGAATTTATGAAAAAGACCTGAGACAAATATGAGAAGATAATCAGGTCTGGTGTGAATCCCTGAGGGCATGTAATAAAACTCTTTGTAATCATTCTGTATTTAAAAAAAAAACCCAAAATATTTTTTTTAGAAGCACAAAACAGAAGAATGAAAAGAAGTCCACTGTATAAAACAACAAATGTTTACTACTGTTACACATACATTCCAAGCCCATAATAAAGCAAAAGTAGGGTATGCTGGCTGGCATATTCATAAAGAATTGTTAGGTCTCCAGTACGGTATAGCACTTGGCAAAATCCACCTAGATGCTACAATTTACTATTCAATTAAAACTGTGCAAAACCTGAGTATGCCACCCATAATTACAGTAATTAAAAAAATTTTAACCAAGAGAAAAATCAAGTAAAACTTCCCAGTTTTATCAAAAGATCCCATCTGAATAGGGAATCAGGCTATCAAGTTTGAGTTATCATCTAAAACCCACTTCAAGTGCTTCTGGAATGAGCGGAGAAATACAAACATGAGTGGACAGATATGTAAGTCCACCCATCAGCCAATCTAAACAATACAAGGTAATAATGCAAACCACACTTAATTTTCCTATGCAAATTTTGGATATAAACACTACCTTCCTATAACTTTAGAGGACTCTAGAGATATTTTACTTAATTTTTATAAGACATCTTCTTAAAGACATACTTCTTAAAGTAAAACATGTAAATGAGTGTATATTATAATACTACTTTTTACATCTGTGTTTCTCAGACATTAGTATTTCATATTTCTACTTTGTTCATTTTCTAGTCTGTGAGTAATAATAAAGTTGCTGAAACTCATATTCATTCTTCCTAGCTTTTTACTTCTGAATGGCTCTATATAATAGCAATATAGCAAATAATAATAAAGCAAAATAAAATGTTTTTTTCTTCACTTTATCATGGTAGTTAATTTACTGCGTGACTGCTAGGAGCAGAAAATAAACCAAATAAGCTGTATACATTAGAAGTGAATTATAAATAATTCTATTAAATGTGTGAGTGTCTTTAAACAAAGACACGACACAGAATTCAATTTCTGGCAATTCAAAAATCAGCTTTTAATAAGTATGTTCCTAGGACAGAAAAGTAACACTTATGTTAATGTGATAGGCACTTTTAAATCCTGATATTGTCATCCCCAAAATGTATAGCCTAAAACACGTAAAAAGCTCCTTATTGTCCTAAATTTATTATGATGATCTTTTTCTTCTATCAAGAATGTATCAGTTTATTCCCAAAAAAGAGTTAAAGGCAATCCTTTCTGTGTGCTCAAAATCCTGAATCATATTGGCTCTACCACTTAAGGTGTGAGTCACTTCCTTTGCGTATCCAGAAAAAAATTCAGGGTGATTCATTCAGTGTGTTACTGGTTGTCAGGTGGAATAAAACACGTTTGACTTTTTACCTATATTTTCAATGATATCCTTACCACTTTCTATTTGGAAATTTTCTAGATATCAGACTAATGCATATTAACTAAAACATAGCAAGCAAATAAAGGTCGAATTGAGGGCACATTTCAAAAAAAGTAGGACAACTTTTTAGGGAAAACTTCTCTTTGGTTGATAAATTCTTGGCTTAAAAAAAAAAGTCTTAAGAGAGAATAATTCTACTCTCTAATGAGTCAGAACAGATGAACAGGTTTACGTTCCCTCAAAATTGGTTAAAGATAAACACTTCTATTTGTTGAGTGAACACCGTTAAGAAAACAACCGGTTAACTTCTTCAAAATAACAAACATCTTGGGGATGCAAACGAATGTTCTAGTCCACAAACATTTCCAGAGCAGCCACTTGGGGTGAGGCTGTGCACCACAGGCTGTGGGTGAAGCGGGCATCACTCCTTCACCAGCTCTGCTCAGGACATGCTTCGAAATCTCGGTGAGGAGGTGAGGTAAGCAGTTGTAGATTAACCCCAAAATAAGGCAGAAAGAGACTCAATGCTTCCAGAGAGCAAACATTAAACTGCTACAGGAGCTGAGAGCAGGGAGAAGTGGCTTCCCACAGTTGGGAAGGGAAAATCAGAGAAGGCTTCGTGGCAGCAATGGGTTTGAGCTAGACATCGAAGGAGAGGAAGAGTTTTGTACAGTGAACACTGGGAGCCATGTCTGCATGGGGACTGAGGGCGGTGGGGCGGGTTTAGGGGAAGGTTGGAAAGGGAGAGAGCCAGATCAATGCCACGTAGGCAGGAAATTTAAGCATGAGGATAGGTGAAAGAAAGAAATGAGAAACAAGGCCGGAGGAGGAGGAGGACAGCAGACCGTAACGGACTTTGAAGATGTGTGGTCTGGCGGCTGGCAGTTCACTTGGGAGGCAAAGGGAAGCCAATGGAAGACTAGCAGTAGAGCAGGAGTGTGAGCAGACACATGCTTCGGGAAGATGGACGTCTGTGGGGCCGGATGCATGGGAAAGAGGACAAACTACAGACGGGAACATTGATTCGGAGTCTAATGTATCGTGTAAATAAGCAGCAACAACAGGAAGAACTAGGAAGTATCAGTGCGAATGGAAAGAAGCGTATGGATGCAAAAAAACCAGCACATTGTAAATAGCATTTATGAAAAATATGGAATAAAGCCTTACCTGATTCTTCTGTATCTTGTTCATCTATTAAACCTACTGAGACTCCTAAATCCACACATTTCTTGCTATGTGTCTTGGACTTCATGTGTTTTGTCAGATTTCCTTAAGGGAAAAGAATGTTTACTAAGCTTATGTAGTATTATTTTGCTCTCACATTTGTTAACACTGGCAAGTTTCATTCCTATTTCAAGTGAAAGCACAGACTGTGGTTATACAATTCTAAGACTAAAATTTGGACAAACAAAATAATTGATATCTGTATGTTGTAATAACCTTGCTATTCATTACTAATAGCTTTTCTTTTTCAAATCTGCCTCCGCTACCCGGATGAGGTCTACTTTTGCCTTTGGTTTCTGTTCTGAAGTCCTCATTTATTTCTGAGAACATTTTACATTTAAAGTCCCCTTGGACTGCACTAAGATCTGTGGTTCCTATAGTCCGAAACCTCCCCCATTGTGTCTGCTGGATCTCCCCCATGGTACCTCGTTTCCCTGCATACTTTGTAGTTGTTATTGAAAGCCCATCTTCAGCAAGACTGTTTCCCATGGAGTCTTAAGGACCCTGGGTTGTACGAACATCTCTATGGATCAGTTTTCCAACTGCTTCTACTTGGGACTTAAGGTTTCAGACCACTAATTCTAGACTAACTATCTATCTATGAATGACATGGCAGAGGTCAGGGGTTTTGCTTTTTAGGAGGTATCTTTTCCTCACTTGATCCAAAGTCACCCGGCAGGAGGGCCAGGCTTATTTCAGAAGCCTCAGACTCCATTCCAGGATTGAGGTTAAAACCCCAGGGCTGGATAGCTGTGATATTCCCACAAGTTCTTTTTTTTTTTTTTTTAATTTTGTTTGTTTATTTAATCAATGTTATTTTTTAAGTGTCTATTACTATTAGGGCTAGCATGGAGTTTCTTTTTTCTTTCTGTTACCTGGGAATTTGTTTTTTTAAATTTCAAGCTTGACTATCTATTAAAAACTACACTTGGTTGTTATGTCAAACAGAATTTCTGTTCACTGGAAGCTGAGAAAGAATTTCCTGCATTAATTTCCCTTCACCATACTGACTAGTAGAAGTCTCTCAACAATATCTCTAAAGAGGTGTTTTCTTTGGCAGCTAAGTATTACCAGGTTAACTGGGAACCCCTGGGCATATTTGTCCCACGTGATCATGAATGCAGGGGGGGAGCTCAGGTTCTCTTCTGGACACCAAGCAGCTTGAGTGGAGAACGCCACACACACACACACACACACACACACACACACACACACACCTGCCAACAAGGGAAAATCATCTCTTTTGAGAAAACAATCACAATCTAAAGACTTAGTTTGGTTAGCAGGGGCAGACTAGTATTTCAGCATAAGCTTCCAGAAGAGTTAAGAATGTCTAAATTGTTGCTCCCAGCTCTGGGCTTGCAGTCACTGGAGGGCATGGGACACGGCTGTTATTTGTAGAACCTCAGGACCACTACAAGTGCCTTGTTCTGTGGAACTGGTCACACTTGTCCCAGCCAACTCTTGCACTAGACAGTACGCCGGACAGCATCCCAGAGCCTGGTGCTTTGGGGGCTCCAGTGTGAGAGGGTGCCTGGACCAGATGAGGTCTAAGACCCATCAAACCCTGACTTCTATAATTCTAGAGGTGATATCTGGCTTACATGGCCTGGCCATGCCAGATGCTTAATTTAAATACACAAAAAAATGAAGCAAATATGGCAAAATGTTAATGATTAGTAAAAGGTGGTTGGTAACTGGTATTCATGATACAGATCTTTACTTTTCTGTCTGCTTCAAAACTTTCATATTAAAAAGCTCAAAACAAATGGCTCAGCCATCTGAATAAGGCTGAAATTTCCAATTATAAGTCAAAGCACTTTCTAATACAATAGCAATAACACAAGCCAAATTACGAGTTCTACTAATAGTCTCTTTTAAAGTGCTTTTTTTCCCTAAATGTACAACTATAGAACATTATTTGCTTCTTATAGAAATTAATGGATAATTATAACCAGGCAAATTTGGAAATATAAAGTTCTAATAAGCATATTTTCTCATAACTTGAGCTATTATTATTAACCTACTTCTTAAATAAGTTAAAATAAATAAACACTCTGCATTTTAACATGCAAAATATACATATTAAGATGCAAATATCCCTTAGCAATGCCATGAACTTCGTGCATTAACTTAACAAGTAAGTTTTTTAACAGATTTAATAAACATGACCCTAAATCCTCTGGAAAGCACATGAGCTTTTGTTTCTGGGTTCTGACGGCTACATATAGAGTGTCTAGCTTTCTGTGTATAAATGACAGTAAATCTTGTAAAGATGCAAAGCTCACTGTATATTTTCTGCTGACTGACCTTTAAACAGGGAAACAAATTAATTAAAATTCTTCTGAATATGTCCTCATAAAATAAATTAAGAGGACAAATGATGAAGCAGAGATTTACACACATTGCCAGGGGAAGCATCACTCTCTCGCACTGCATATATCCTTCTCTGGGCGCCATTTCGCCCCCTCTGTGTGCCCATATTGATGTTGCACCGTCATTACATCGCTCTTTCTGTGACCACCAGACACAGCCAGTGAGAAGTCGAGCTGCACTAACTAGGACAACAAGGTAAATCCAGGAGGGCAACATCTACAGCCTCATCTAAAAACAAGTCTCCTGTTACTTAGCTGCCTTTAAAGATACTGTGGGGTCTGTCTCACAGATAGTCCCAGGAGGCAGACTTCTACAAGAAAGCTGACCCATAAAATAAAGAACTGTCATGGTGGGAAGAGAAAAAGACTGAATTTCTAGCATTTTCTTCACCAGTCTCCTTAGCCAGATAGCTTTCTTCAAATGAGTATTTATTACATAATTCCAAAGAATTAGCTGACAGCACAAAACATTTGAGGTAAAGTCAGAGAAGCAGCGCAGCAGAGGGGCAGAGGATGTGACCGCAGCGAAGACTGCAGGCTCACTCTTCAGGGGTCCTTGTGCTCTGTCAGCCTTTTAAGAAACGTTTATCTCAACCCTGACATGGTGCCCTGTTGAGTTATTTCACTAGGATTGCTCGTTGGTAATTCAGAGTATTTGTCTTTGCCAGAAGTCTCTGGAGCCTGATCTGGCTTTCCACATCTAAGTGTTCCTCCCTCTCCTGCCCTTATTTTATGAATATAGTTTTTTGAATACCCTGATTCCTTTTCCTCCCTCTGTTGAGAAATACTCATTTCACCGTATACCTGGAGCCTCTTCTATTTAGTACTTGGCAATCTTTTATTAGTAACGCTGGCCTCTTTTTGGCCTCCTGGTCTCATACTGGAAAGTAACCAATGTTTCTTAATCACAGGATCAAAACCAGTGAAAGGGCAACAAATTGGGTTAAGAGATCAAAGCACTTTCTCTTATCACACCGGCACACAAGGCCAGGAGGAACATCCTGAAACCCACCCTCTACTTCCAGAAGGAGAATCCACATCACAGCTGAAGGACTACGACCGTGAACCTCCCAATTACTCATGTTGTCTTGAAACTCTTCAGGAACATTCCAAGCTAGCTAAGAACAGTCCCGCTGCTGTTGCTTCCATCACTCTGGCCTCAGGTACTAGTGGCTGGTAAAGAGAGTGAATTCGAAGCTGCTTATTAGCCGCTACCTATTATAACTCTCTTTAAACACTAAAAAACACTAGCCCAAAAAAGGAAATAAATTTTGCTGAAGAGCTGATCAAGTTTTAAAACAAGACCCCTGAAGACAGCCAATATAATCAGAAAAAAGGTGCATGTTCACTCAAAAGGGATAAAAAGAAGTTTCTGTTAAAAAAAAAAAAAAAGAAAAAAGAAAAAAAAATTTTGTTGTTGTTGTTGTTTTTTTTACAGAGATTGCGCTTTCAGGCAGATAATTTAAGAATACATTGTTTTATTTTAGAGAGATTCCTAATTTTTAAAGGGTTGTATGGGATATTAAAGCCTCAAGTAATATATTTTTACATAATGATTCATGAGCAAGAGCCTAATGGAGAAAGCCAGCATTATTTCCTAAGTCGTGTACTCATTATATGTAGCGGGGAATCTGAGGAGGGCAAAATTACCTTAACTACAATAAGGACTTACAATTTAAATAAAAACATATAAAGAATACAAAAAGAGTACTAAATATAATTTTAATGACTAGTTCAGAGTTCTATGCACATTAAATAGTGTAACAGCAATTTTGTGAAGCTGAAATTCAATAGAATTGGGGTATAAAACAAAAAGCATCATGGAAAAAAGAAATGGCTATTCATGTCTAAAATTAGATAATAAAACATGAACATAATCATTATACATTTACTACAGTTATTATTTAAAAATTTTCTTCAATCTTTTTGAGTTTACTGGTAATCATGAAAATTTCTTTCTCTTCTTCAGCCCCAAAGTATTTTTGAAATGTATTAGTCATCGTGTTATGCAACTCTAATTTGGGGAGTAAAACAAAAAAGGGCAGTTTCTCCTCTTAAAATGTCATATTTATTATATATGATGTAAAAGTGTATAATTAAAAAAAAACTTTTTTTTTCCCTCAGAGGTCTAGAGACAGATAAAGAAAGAAGTCTACCATGTTGACAAGACATATTTATATTAGTCAATTTAAGCTACTGCATCCCTGGTCAAAGAGTAGGCAAAGTTGGGTCTCAGCTCTACTAACTCAATGCATATAAAAAGGACCATGAAGCAATGTCATCTCATACCTTTTGTCTTAAAGGAGAAGTTACAGTAAGTGCAGTGGTAGGGGCGGACATCCGTATGGGTCCGTATGTGTTTCTTTAACATACTAGGTTTCTTACAACGTATTCCACATTCTTCACATATGTACTTTCCTCTTCCCCTGCCTCGGACATATACATACTCTTCATTTGATTTATATCTAATTTAAAGAAAAAAAATAAATAGGGAGATTGGATACTATGTCTTTGAGAAAATAATGATGATTAGAATTCAACTTACAAAACACAGCAAGTCACAGTTTTTATGCTCAATCAATACAATTTTATGCACATATATGTAAGTAACAGAATATTCCAGGTTTTTGCATCAATACTTAATATGCTAATAACTAATTCTAATCAAGCAACCTTATTCAAATACTAGGTTTAATTTTAGCATAGCACTCCCTCCTCCTAAGCCACTGGTTCAAGAGTGTTCTTTATTATTAAATTCAATGACAACAACTCTACATACTGAAATATTTCTTGGCTTCGCCACAACTACAATCAGCTTTTACAATGTGTTTTTCTCACTACCAAATACACAAAGGCATCAAATAGGCAGTGAATTCGTCTGACAACAGATTTCCCGAGGCACTCCTTATTGTAAATCGACGTGAAACCCAGAGTGTACTCTGAAAACAGTTCTTAGCTGCCTCCTAGGACCTATGATATTTCCTAAATATTCTCTTGATCAAAATGGAATTATTTAACATGACAATATAACATATATTTTGCCATGAAGATTCTGTTAATAAGCTAAGAAACCTTGCAACATTTATGTAAAATTGGCACTGGTAAGTCTTCATTCACATGAAAGCAAATGTACATTTAAAAAGTATGTTTAAATGTACATTTAAAAAGTAAAATTTGTACTTGCCCTCCATCAAATATTTTAATTCTTCTTGGTTCACTTTTGATTAAGGAATTTTCTTTATCTTGCTCACTGTTAATTTCAGAGGCATCTTTATTGCTGAATTCAACTATTGTGGACTTTTGATTACCTAATGCTCTCTGAAAGGGAAAAAAAAAAAGAGAAACTAATTTAATAAAACTGAAAACACAAACATGCTAGTGTTTCACTCGGAAATTAAAACATGGCACAGAACCGTACACGTAGTTAACTCACTGGGATGCGTTTCGAGGAAGTAACATGTTTAGAGGACATCTGCTTTCTCCCCTCCCTCAGCTTTAGTCTCTCTGTGGCCCCCCAGCAACCTGATGGCCGTAACCTGTCTGAACAACCCGCCACAATCCACAATCCGCTCACACTACTCTTTACTCCTCAAAGAGCTTTACTCTTTGGAGATGGGAAAGAGCCTGTTCCCCTTTTTGCTATAATCCTGTCTCATACTCCTGAGAGACAAGATTATATCCCTTTCACCGGAAGGCACTGTAACTGTGCATTCTGTCAAGCAGGGGTCCCATTTCCCAAGAATCTCCCCTTTCCCTATTATTTTAAACCATAATTACGTTTCCTCTCTGTGTCTTCTTAAAATTTCAGGAATGCTGATAACTGTGAGAGACAGCCAGGTCAGAAGTCAGGCTGTGGCCTGATAATAATTATGTCTCTAGAAAAAGGTAATAGACGTCAAAATGATAAATTGTATGTGCATTTTCTGTGGAAACTTTACAGCGACAGCACCTTAGGATTTCACTAGTGTCCTGTTCTCAGCCCCTGTCCTTCTCACACACCCTGTGCAGCAGGCAGCACAGGGGTTATACCCAGGGAAGAAAGGCACTCTTAGGGTAAAGTCACTTGTCCAAGGTTAAGCTCAACAGCCAAGGCTCAAACACCCATCCTTTGGCCAAATCCAACATGAGGTGAGACTTTTCTGATCAAGGGCCCTTTTTTCAAAACACATCCCCAAGCAGACAGCTCTGTGCTGAGCTGACTTATTGCCAGCAAGTGAAGAGAGAGTGTGCACCCAGTCAGAGGGCCCGCGTAGCCTCAGAAGGAGCACCCCGGGGAGCCCCTGCCCTTTCAAGGCCAGGAATAAAACAAAGCTGTTGGCCCAGGTCAGGAAGGTAGTGCGAGGAGGTCATGATGCTGACCCTGACAGGCAAAAATGCATCGGGCTCTTCTTTTCCTGACAAACACATCGGGTTTCCCCACAATTTAGAATGCACACACATACCTTTCCTTGACTTTATACTATTAACACTAATTCTACTTTTCACCTTATTTTCAACACCTAATTTCCATTTGTCTTTTGCTCACTTTCTTATTCACGAATCTGGCTTCTAGTCACCAATTGCCAATGAGCTAGACACCCCCAAATCCTTATCCCGTCGTTGGTCTTATACACTTGACCACCTGTGCTGTTTAGTTTATGTTGCTGATACCTTGTTTCTCTTAAAAACACCTGTCCTTCAAGACCTGTCCCTTCCTGTCCTTTCTGAATCGTAACATCTGGGTTGGGAATTAAGCACTTCCAGCACCCAGTCCTCCACAACCGCCTGCCTTTACAACCCAAGTCGCTAGCAATATTAGAACCTCTGAGCCCAGGAACCATGTTCGTCTTCATCTTTATGTGACCTTTATTTGACCTCTCTATCTGAGTAACTTTCCTTGAAATTTCCTCCTTGATCTATGCGATCCCACTTTCTTCTAGTCCTCTTCTTTCTTCTATGAACAACCTCTTTCAGTTTCCTGCGTGTTCAACCCTGTAAGTAGTAATGATCCTGGATCCATCCTGAGCTGTTTCTTCCTTCTGCCTTCTCTGAGCAAGCTCATGAATTACACCAACACACCAAGGAATTCCAACACCATCCACTGGGAGTCCTTGCCTAGCTCCAAACCTAGATACACATTTCCAGAGGCATTTCTACCACAGCACTTGGGACTGATGAGAGTCACTTCATATAGGCATAGTAACATTCATGAAGCTCTGTTTAAATTCTTACAGTCAGGTCTCATCTTCCAAGATTATGGTTTCATTGGTCTAAAGTATGGGTAACAAAAAATTAAGTTCTGAATGGTCTGGATGCACCTTCCTTCACTGAAAAAGCATCAATGTCTCACCACCACCATGCACATTCTTTGGTTTTTACCCGTATTTCCAACCTGAAGGCCAATGGTGTTTCAAACTTACATCTTCTAGCTACAGCAGACTCCTCAAGGTTCTTTAAAACAAATCAAGTTCTTTCTGACTTCTAATATCTTTTCAGCAGACTATTAAAATTTCTCATTCTTATTTATCTGAAAAAAAAAAATCCTACTCTTTCTTTCTTTCTTTCTTTCTTTTTAAGACTCCATTAAAGTATCTCCACTTTCAGAATCTCTTCCTTGTATCCACACCTCCTCGACCTACTGGCAAAGTTAGAGACTTCCTTCTTAAAACTGGATGTACCTCCCAGTATCTGGGATACTGAAATACTTCCTTTTTGAAAAGCATGTAGATATCTAAGAACCTGTATTATACACACTTGTGAACCTGTGGAGGTCAAGGACTTACTCTCTAATTCTGAATGGCCAGAGTCCAGCACGATCCCCTTACCTATTTATTCTCATTTCAATGATTTTTCCCATTTTAGAAAACCAACAATTCTACTAAAACAAATTCCATAAATAACCCAAAGTTATAGCTTTATGACCTTACTCTACGTCTTGAGCACATCGACTCAATTATCCCGTGTCTGAGTCAGCCTTTTCGTGACCCTGCTCTCTAGTACTAAGATTCCAACACTGGGCGGGAGTTGAGACTGGCATGCTGAGGTGAAAGAAGTCAGGGCACACAGGACAAGTATGAATGGCTCTCTGATTACATTTCAAGATGAAATGTAACACTCTTTGATAAGTCACACCTCTGTTCCTCTGCACTAGCAGGGACAAAGCATAAACATAATCTCCTATCACTTAGTATAAGAGAAAGATGAACGTAAAACCATGCTTCTCTGCACCATTACTAAAGGACTTAAATATTCAGCTCAGGGCAAGTTATTTTCAAAATGTTTCAAGATAAAATCACTGAAGGATTCCATGTAACCCTTATCAGCCTAACTCCCGGGATAAATTTATCATCCTTTCTTTCAGATAACTTTATACTTACAGAGCACAAGTTGTCATTCAAAATTAAGATACAACTTCCAATTAAAACATTTAAAGGCATCAAGACATTGCACAAACTATTTCTGAAGATAAATGATATATCAAGTACCTTGCTTAAGTTGCTTTTCCACTTGCTCGAATAGACCAATAAATCTGATTTGGAATGGGTAGTTATTGCTTGACAATATAGTGATTTTCCTGTCTTCTGTTTGGAGTTAAGGAGAGAAAGAGCAACTTTTGTAGGCAAACCAAGTGGGTTTGGATTACTGGCATTAACTGTCCAATCAGTATAGGCTGAAGTCTTCTGGTCATTCTGAGGCAAATGCAATGCCTTCTGCCTCAACAGGTAACACCATGTAAAGTTGGTTGAGGTCTTCAGGCTGGGGAAAGACAGCTGCCGTGTGTCTCCCACATCAGACACTAAAAGTGTGCTGGTCGTAGCTGGACTTTGCTCTGGGATGTTCTCTCTGTCCCCTTGAGTTTTAACCCCTGGAGACTTCCTTTCTTGGTTATTGTCTACATGTTCCAAAGGGGACATGTGAAGGTTTTCTGCAGGGACAGGTGAATCTCTCACGGTAAGAGTGAGCGATATGGATGACTTGATCTTTTCAAATTCTTGTGGGTCGCTTCTAGGTTCTGTGACTACAGAGTTAGAGTGTTTGGATGACAACTGATCGGCTGGTAAAACATCTGTCAAATTAACAGCCTCACTACCAATTTCTGGTGGAGAAAAAATACCCTGTTCCAATAGCACACCTTCAAGAGGCTCTGTAGTACAAACCTGCCTCACCAAGATGGGTTTCTTCTGTTTATTACCTTCACCAGGTCTGGAACTCAATGGCTCCAAGGGTCTAACCTCTGTTGTACAAATAGCCCCATTCTCATCTTTAGCTCGCTTCTGGTGCTTTTCCATGGCAATGTCTAAACTATTTGCTGGGGAAAGCATCCTTTTACTTGAAGCTGAAGATTCTTGCTGGGGGGAAAGTCTACCCATAGACATTTTCTGGGTTATGGACAAGGAAGCTGATGGAGAAAAATTCTGGCCCTTCTCTGAAAATGTATTTTCACGAACGAGTTCCTTCTCTGGGTTTGGCAAAGCGTTTTGGTGATCTTTTTGCAATTTTGGCATGGAATTTGGTTCTTCGTTGACTGGCACCATGCTACAATTAGCCTGGCAAATTGGCGGGTTGGAGAGATCTTGGGTCACCAGGATCTGTGGCAGAGGCGTGGCAGTGGTAAAACAGTATGCTGGAACGTTACTCTGCAGGTGCACGGGTAATGCAAACGATGTTGGCACCTTCTGCGCCTGACCACCCAGGGGCCCGAGCTTCAGTGGGGGCGGGACACATGAATTAGGCATGGCATCCATTAATTTGGTTGATAATGCTAATGAAGTCCCACGATGGTCAACCCCAGTGGGATCTGAAAGAACTGGCTTTGGCAAAGAAAGTACAGGACTGGAAGTGCAAGACTGGCTCGAAGTGAAAACCTGACAATGAAGTTGGTACTTTGGAGCAAAGCAATCTTTACTTTTAGAAGATACACATACACTGGGGCTTGCATCCGGTTTGACACTCTGTGTAGACACCTGCAGAGACATCTGTGTGTTTTGGTGACTAAGGGGTGCATGGATGTGATTTAACAAATTGATACCAAAAAGCTGTTGAACAGGAAAGATGTTAGCAGAGGTGGAACTGGAAGTTTCTGTTCGCTGATCCTTAACTTGAGTCTGTGAGTGCAAAGTGTTTGCAGGAAACTCGGCTAAAGATGCATTAGTGAGCTGGGGGCCTGGAAATGGTGCTGTGTTCACACCGGGAAGAGCAACTGTTTGGAAAGATGGTGGGTTCACGGGAGGCACATGACTATCTGGAGCTATGTTTAAAGATATCTGCCGCATCAGTGGACCTCTCCTTCTTTCTAAGAGAGGCACGTGCCCGGTGACCCCCATGCCAGAAGGGGATGTCAGGGGCTGCCATTCAACAGGTGGTGTCGTCTGAGGTGGAGTTATGCTTCCACAGTCAAATGATTTACTTCTGAAATCAGAGACCTCCATGGATGTTGGCATGCAGCTGATCTGTTCTGAGGCAGCACGCCTCATTTCCCGGTGAGTTCCAGGAACATTGAGTGTATTTGAGCCAGCTGGAATCATGAGGAACTCTGCTCTGTTTAGAAAATCGATTTTGGGGGGAGCCTCAGTTTTAGAAATATCCTCTATGTCTAACGAAGCTGAGAAACTGGAAGTGTGAGACAAACTACTATCCCTACTTAGACTCCTGGACAGAGTGGAGTCAAAACTCGATTCTGTTGAAGAATGTTCCATCTCAGCAAGACGGAGCCTCTTCTTTTTGGGTGGCAGCTTCTCGGTTGGCAACTTTGACAAAGTTTCACTACGCTGAGGCCAGCTGAACTTCTCTGATTTTTCCTGATCGTAGCCTTGGGCTTCGAGGTCCCGATCTGGCTCTTCTGTGACCAGAATCTCTGGGACTTGAATGTTGTGCTGCCGAACTAGTCGGGAGGGCTGTCCTAACACATGTCGCTCATTTGAACTCTTTCTCAAACTGTCCTGAAGTTCTCCTCTCAGAGCGTCTGATGATAGCACAGGCTGGTGAGGGTGAGATGTGTTCTGAGGAGGGTGGCCTTCCTCTGAGGAAATTCCTATCACTTTCAGAGGCCCGGGCTTCACTGTTCTATTCAGCTCATGGAAGGAAACTGGGGAACCTCTTTCAAAAGACTCAAGCTTGTCGAATGAATTGGGTCTGCTCAGTGAGTTTGTATGCTGAATGACTGAGATGCCAGTTCCATGTCTCTTTAACTCTGTCTTGTCCTGGGTAGCTGAACTTAGGTGTTGTTCTGTGATGGTGGACGGCTTTGGATCCATGATCTGGTCGGGGCCTCTGGCGACCAGTTGGATTTGGGGAGTTTGCAACTGTATGTTTCTATGCTGCTGGTCACTTGTTATTGCAATATTGTGCTTAGACAGAGTAGAAGTGGGGCCCAGAGAATTCTGAAACTGAAGGCCTTCAGAGCTTTTGGGAGAAGCCCCCCTTTCATTTTGCTGAAGTTCATCATCATCTCCAACACTTTTCATCTTCCTCCTTTTTCTAATCTGGGGTGTCTGTTCCCACACCCCTGTGGAACCAGCAACTCTGTAGTGCAGAATCTGAGGCTGGGTACTATTAGGCACGGGGCTGTGTTCAGGTTCTCTCACAGCCACCTTTGTTTTTGGCCCATGCAACTCTGAACAGTAAAATTTCTTATGGTTTTCAAAATTCTCCAGTTTTCTATACCTGTTTCTACAGGTTTCACACTCAAACATTGTCCCACGCCCTTGATGCGACTTCTTTTTCTCTAAATGTGAGCCTGGGGCCGACGACTTGCTCCTGGCTGATACAGCGTCACTAGGGGCCCCACAGCCTTGATAGCTCTCATCCAAGGACTGTCCAGGACCGAGAAGGTGATTTTCATTTGCGGAAGAGTCTTCGACTGCTGACTGTCTGACGAGGGTCCGGGGATGCGCGCTGGGGGGCACAGAAGTGTTAGGTCCCGACATGAAGACATCATCGTAGAGCGCGCCAATTTTGTCATCAAATGACTGACTTCCTCTCAGTGGGTGAGGGGGAGGTATTATGCTGGCAGGAACTGCTGAATAACCTGTGGTGGGCATAGAATTACTTCTTGTAATGGGCAAACAGTCAAGGGAAGGTACGGACAGAAGAAACACTTGCTTTGATTTCTCAGTCGGGGTGAAAGGGGACTTCGGTATATCAGAGCCTGAGCTTGTTCTCCGTCCCACTGGTTTCAAATCAAACTGAAAAGAATCTTTAAAAATATATGACTTGGGGGAATCGATACTTCCACGTCGTGAAAGAGAGGTCCTCCGTGGCTTCACGCTATCCAGCTGCTTATCATCTACCAAAGCTTCGTTGTCGGAGATAAGCTTTGATATCCGTTCTTCCAGTGTTTTTGTTGCCAAGGGTGGGCGCATCTGGCCTGGCAGAAGCAAGGCTTTCTCACTTGTTGACAGAGTCGAAGGTGCTGGGGTACTGAGGCGAGGTGCAGAGGGCCCGTTATTCTTATTTAATGAGTCTTGTTCCACGGCAGGGAACGCTCTGGCAAAGGGAGTCGGTGGGCTCGCTGTCTGGTCGGCACTTTCAGAACGTGAAAAGTAACCAGAATCTGTACTTCCTAAACTCCGAGGACTCAGAAGTTTTCCTTGTTGCTCTTGGGGGCAGTCGGTAGCCTGCTGCCTTTGTAGTTGGGCATGTACCGTTCCGACGTGTGGTTCTTGCTTTCCTTCTGGCTGACTCAGGTCCCCCTTTTGACGGGACTTTTCGTCAGTCTCCAGGGAGGAGGCCCAGGCTGAATGGGACAGGACACTGGTTCCCTGAAGGTCCTTCTGCTTCTGTGCACTAGACAGTTCAGGCTTGGGATCCGTAACCTTTGGGCTGTCAACTCTTAACGGGGACAGGCTGACAGGGTGGACCACAACTTTTGGTAACTCTGTCACAGCTTGGGATTCGGAAGCTTTGTCCTGTAGTGAAAAGTCACCCACCACATGGTCTGGATTGCTGGGAACAGAACCTGATTTCGGTAAAGCTTCAGAGTTTGACATCATTTTCATTATTTGCCCAGGCTGCAGGTCCATGGAGGCTGGCTCGTTGTGTCTTTCGTCAGCGGCCCCTTCCTCCTCGCTCTCCCCGCTGTCTTCTACGTCTGAATGGATACTAAGTGCTTTGGGGGACTCCTGGGACAAGAACAAACCACCAGCATCCGGTTGTAAGACAAGACCCAGTTTGATAGTATGTGCATGGGATTTTTTGTGCTTGTACAGATTGCTTTTAGTCTTAAATGAAAATCCACAGGTGACACAGGGATAGGGTCGCTCCCCCGTATGGGAGCGGATATGCTTTAAAAGTACGCTAGGCTTTGCACACGCCCTATTGCAATACTCACAAATATATTTTCCTTGTTTTTTGGGCTTCTGATCTTTCAGAAGAAGATTGCACATTTGCTCCACGCTGTGGTTAACCACAGAGGCGACAGGAGTTGAACTGTAAATTGGCGGGGGCGCTGACTGTGTAGAATGGGCTGGACTGACTGACATCGGGGAAGCAGAATCCATTTGCTGGTTTTGAGGAGTAACCTGAGTTCTACTGGAAGGTGAAGTCAGACCCACAGATGACGTCACTGCTATATGATAAACTTGTTCAAGTTTGGCATTGTCTTGATTTTGCAGGTTCACCAATGACCTCGTGAAACCTGAACACGCTGGAAGCGGCGGATTTTGTTGGCTAGGTTTGGAAACAAAGTGTTCGTGTTGATTATGTGAATGAGAAACTGACTGAACTGCAACCTGCTCATTCTTCTGAGCAGCAGACACATGCACGGTGTATGAGGTACGAGGAGAAGGCTGTGGTTCAGAAACAAATTCTTGCGGAGTCTGATCTGGGGCCTCCACTGAGCTGCTGTTTAACTGAGAAGGGGGTCGTACAGTTTTATTTGGTCTCAGTTTTTCTATCTTAACTGCGCAAGATGAGCCCTTTTGTGACAAGGTGCTCAGTTCTGGCTCCATTGCTTTCAGTAAGACATCGAATGCGTTGTTTGTATAAGAGGAAGAAGTAGGACTACAAGTGGAGGAGATACATTCACTATGGTCAGTCCTGGTTTTACCTGACAAAGAACCAGAGTCACATTTTGTGTCCAGGAAGTCTAACTTGGCGGGGTCGGAGCCTTCCGATCCCCATCTCCGCAGCTCAGACGCGTGCTGCAGGAACAAGGGCTTCTTTGGGGAGAGAGAATCTTCGGAGTTAGGGGCTTCGGCCACTACCCCAGGGGTTTCTCCATTTTGTTTGGTAAACTGCTTCCCATTCTTTATGGGACTAGGATTCTGTCTCTTGTGAGACTCTGAAGCACTCTGGAGGACAGCAAAAGAGGACTCTTCTGTATTCTGTTTATGTTTTGCCTGAAGAGGATTCCTCAGTGGGGATTTTGGTATTTTTTTCAGGTGATTCTCAGCTACAATCTTTTTCCGTTTCACACCTTTAAGTGACTCTGAAGTTGCTTTAATGCCAGCCTCTAAGATTTCTGTTAAAAAAAATTAAAGATATCAATTGGTAAAATGATTAGACATATTTTTAAAATTAAGATTACAATCACAAGACTGTTATGACAACTGAAGAAGGTAGTCCAGGGAGAGCTTACTTTGGATAAAACTGTATTCCAACAGTCTGGCAATTTTAAGAATTTGGCAATCAAAACCTATTGAAACAATCATGCCAAGACCTTAGTGTACATTTCTGGAATGCTGTGTTCCTCTCTTGACCACCTCTGTCACCAAGGTCCTAGAACCAGATCTTTCAACAACAAAGTTACCCTTCTCCTTCGCCTGACAGCGGAGGACTCTGTCTACACAATGGTCTGAGAGACCCGCCCCACAAAGAAGAAAATTCAGTGTTTTAATGTTGGGTATTTGACTGTCTTCTCACATTTAGTATCTTTCAAGGCAAACTTCTCAGCAAGCTTTTAGAAGTACTGTTCTAAAACATGCAATATTGATATTCTTGTGAGAAAAAAGTCCACTATACAATGATTTTTTAGAGCAAACATACCTCAGATGATCATGAGATATTAGCTGGTAGAAACATGAAGAACTGCTAACATGAAATTTTATCAATGAACAAAAACTTTATGAAAGTAAAAAAATCTACTTATTTATGGTTCTTCACCAATATCATTTGAAAGTTATAATGTTGTAATGGCCCTTAGTTTAAAAAGAAAATCACCATTTTAACTGAGCAAAATATTCAATAGCTTTGTTTCTTTGTCATTAATGACAGGAAAGTAGATAGAGCTGACTCCAGGAGAGAAGGGATGAAACCACCACCATTTCTGGTGGTGCTGGAAGTAAATCGGTATTTAAATGGCATTGACCACCCACAATCTCTGTCAACTATTTCATTTTTGAGCAGTGATTATTGCCATAATTTCATTTGTTTCCATTTACTGGATCCTTGGGCACTCATACAAAAACTATTCAGGCTCATATTATTTATTTATACAAAAGTCAAATACTCTAATTCCTCATATTTTCAAATAGTTATTGCAATGTATATATTTGAAATTCACATTAGACCAAAATGCCTACACCATAATAACCACTTTATATAACTGAAGATAAAAATTTACATAGGATAAAAAAATATCCTAGTCATCTTGTGATTATCAGTTTATACGCTGTCATAGATTAATGAATGAAAAAAATACATTACAAATACGCCAAAGATATATTTACCCACCATAATCAGAAGAGCAAAAAACAAGGCGGGGGGGTGATGCCTTGTGACTAAAATATTTGAGCTAAGAAAAATAGGGGGAAAAAGTATCAGGCTTGTTGATAAGAAATGATGGTGAGCAAATCATTTTTATGCTCCAATCCACTCATTTATAAAATGTTTCCCACTGGTTTTCCCTTTTCAAGACGAATGTAATGAAGCTCATGGCGCACTCAGTGCCTTTTATTAACCACGCCAAGCAAACAGGTGGAAATGAAAAATCATGCTCGTCACCTGGGTGAGCAGTTTCCTTAATTGTCTCCAGAAAGCGTGAAGGTGGGTTGTAAGAGAGGTGAAAGCTACCAGGCTGCCAAAACATGTATAAAAACAGAGAAGAGAAACTGCTGGTGCAGCAGTTCCAAACTGTCAGAACATTCAGAAACACAAGAGCTTTCTTAAAGATCTGCCTATGCCAAACCCCACCCAAGACCTATACAACTGGAGGCTTGGTTGGTAGACGGCTTTATTTTGTTACGTTGAACAGAGTTTTTGGAATAAGCTTTTATTTTCAGATAAAGTTATTTGTTTAAAAAAAAAAATTCAACAATGTCTGACACTCCAAAGGAAAATGCAAAAATTCAACGCACAGGCACAACACCCAGAAATACCACACCAAGTTTTAAAGGGATTCTATACACCCTCCTATGTGTGTCTTAAACAGAAAGAGTAAAATTTAACTTTGTACTTAAAATGAAGCTAAAGTGAAAATAAAGGAGAAACTCCACTTAAATCCATATTTCTTTATTGAGACACTACATTCCCAAAAAATTCCTCTGAAGTTAAGCTTTTGAAAAAACATATTTTAAACAGATTTTCTGAACTATAAGTTTCAATTTTAAATGAAGACCAACTATCTTTTGTCAAAGTGTATAACACTTACATTCTATTTGCATAGTTGTTTACTCTTGGTTTCTCTAGCTGAATTCTAACACTTACTTGGTGCTAAATACATCAATTCTTTCTTTCAAGACTCTGCATTCTCCTTTGCTTTCTGGCAATGATGCTAAAGTGGAGAAGCCTGGAGCCAGCCTAATTGATGGCCTCCCCTCCTTGGGGTCACTTGCCTTTCTTCTGGCTCAATGTCTGCAAAATTCTTTATTTCTGAAGTCTGATAAATAACTAGGTGTCAGCTCAGGGTCTGTCTCTATACAACCTTTCTTCCCCCCCCTAGAACACAATGACCTTCTCTGTAAGGAGATGTATTTCATTTCAGAAAAATTTTCTTTTATTATATCTTCAAATAGATCTTTTCTGGCCAAATTTTTTTCTTTGGGGGTAGGCTCCTTTACTTTACAGACACCAATAATCTTTATGGTGGACCACCCTTATGATGATTTAAATTGCTTCCATTTTCTTTTGCTTTCTTTATAATTATCTAAAGCTTTTCCCTATGTCAGTAACTCAATTTTCAGGTCATTAAGTTCCTTACTGTTTCAAATTTATTAGTTTTGGGTGAACGTTGTTTTGTTCTCATCTTGTTCCCTTAGTTCTGTATTTCCCATTTCATCTCATTTTGTCTCATATTACGTTTGAGCTGTTGATTTAACAAATTTATGATCTTATTAAGTTCAATAAAAACACTTCTGTTTCTGAGGTAATAGTTTCTCTAAGGCTGAGTGGTCTTTTTGTGTTCTACTTTTCTATTGCCTGAGATCGTGGGGGACGAAGGGGGTGGCGTTCAGTGGAGAGTACATTCCTAACAGTACTTTTCTGAGTTATGGTCACTCTTCTAAGATTTTGTCAGGTCTCCTTTAACAGGGCTTACTCTCCTTGTTCAAGCAATAAAGCCCATTCCACTGAGGGCGGGGGTGACTCTGCATGTTGGATCAGTCTCTAAATCGAAGGACTTTGTTGTTGTTGTTGTGATGGGAGAGGACAGTGGAGGGGATCAGAGAGAATGTCAAGAGAGGGAGGGTACCAGGCAGACCTGGGCTGAACACGCACTATCCTTCTAGAGCTGGAGCTGAAAAAGTTGTGTGTCTCACTACTGACTGTCACCTTCCACCTCCTGGTTCTCAGGATTTGGGGCAGGAGTGCACAGAGTGGACTGCTAAGCCATCTGGCTAGGAATTACAGAGAGAAGCCTCCTCATGGGAACCAACGCCTGGGGCAGAACGAAGCGGCAGACCCCTGGGTCTTCAAGAATGAAGCACTCAGGGTAGTTTTTGAATTGTGATTAATCTGAAATCTACCATTAGAGAGTGACAAGAGTTATCTTCTCCTGCCTCCTGATCTACAGCAGAGAGCACCATCATCAACTACTGTCACTGGCTACAACATCTGGTATACAGTTACTGTGGGCCACTGAGTTAAGAGGATGCATAGACCAGAACGCCTCAAGGCAGAAGTACAGTCGGGGCAGACAGTGGGAACGGAGCGGCTGTTACCCTCAACACGTGTGCTTTTCAATAATTTTAAAGGCAATTTGTTATTATGGGAGACTAAACTGAAAATTAATTAGAGGATGCGAGAGAAAGGCAGACAATGGGGTAAGTGGTGGAAGGCAGTGGAAGGGCACTGCCTTGACAATATGCCCACTCTGCACGGGCCCGCGCACAGGCCCACCTTTTGCTCCAAGTATGGAGCCTGCTTCACAGTTGCTACTACCTTATGGCTGCTGGTGTTTTACTAACACGGGGCTTGGAAATGCCCGGTGCACACAGCCCTGTTTGTGCCAAACACAACCCTCTTTCCTTACACAGTGATAACACATCGTCAGAACCGGAAAGGGTGGGAAAGGCTCAAGAATGGAGCGACCAACTGCTGCGGCTCGTGTCCTGGTCAGCGCATTCCTAGAAATGGCTGACAATCAGGCAAAAGCTCGGAGGCATTCCCAGGTCGGACACCCAAAAAGGAGTTCATAAACACAGACAAACCATGCTGAGGAGTGGGACAGAAACTGGTAGCACTGCTACTGCTGGAAGCTTTGATCTGATGGGCTTCACTAAAGAGCCAGTTCTCCATCAGGCAGGTGGATGGAACAGCTTGGCCAGATCACAAAAGGCCACTTGGCTGGGGACAGGTGAATGGTTAGAGGAATAGTTCCCAAGTTCTCCGTAGCTAAGGCACCAGCACTTCGTTTCCCAAGGCACAAGCCTGACAATCATTAGGGCTCCTATTGTTTTTGAAGACCACCACCAAGGAGTACAGAACAGCACCATTAGGTGGTTTCCAGTTTCCTTCTGGAGAATAACAGAATGAAAACAAACACATCTCCTGGCTCCAGAGAGCACCTGAATTGTCAGTTAAACATGGCAAAAATCCTCCCAAGGCTGATGGTAGGTATTGGGAACCACAACGTTATAGTGTGTTTAAAATCCTGCCTTGGTTGAAGGTGAATCTCTTTTGCAGATTTACTCAGAGATACATCAGTGTGAGAAACTTTAAGGTCTTTGGGGTCTTGGGGACACAAGGACTACTTCTTCTGTAATAACAGAGAGTCTGTTGTATTAGTGAGTAAGGAGCCTGGGGACACAGAGACCACGTGGAAGGCCTTTCAGGAGTTCATGCAAGGGTTAATAATGCTACCTTGAACTAGGATAGTGATGGTGGGCCTCTCAGCTGATCCAAAGCAAGAAAGCCTAAGGAAGCTTTGCCAAAGATTCTGCTGACTTTCCCATCTTTATCTAGGAGGCCTGAGCTAGTTTGGGAGGGGGGAAAAAAAGCAATTCATTTTCCATCCCACCAAATCTCAAACTCAATATACATGTGTAGAATTATAAAGTGTAGCTGCAAATCCAGGACTAGAAATTTTCAACAGAGAAATGGTTAGGCTAATTACAGCAGAGGCACTTAACATAACATTACACATCCATTTAAAATAATTACAAAGATTACATAGCAATACGAAAATTATGATCTATTAAATATAGATGCATATTCTTTTTTTCCCTAGAGAGAAATCTGGGCTAGAGGCACAGATCTGGGAGTACACAGTGAGAACTGTTTTTGTAAAAGGACATAAATGATAAGCCAGAGAGCATATACGGTAGATAGAGAAGTCTGACTCAGCACCTTGGGTAATCCCAATCTATTAAGGGTGAAGTAGAAATGAAAAGAAACAAGGGGTAATAAGAGAGATAAAACAAAACATGCGACAGCGAAGGGCCCAGGAAGTCAGGGTTTAGAGACTTTGAAGAAGGAAGACGTGGCCAATAGTGTATTTTTAAATCTTCCATTCGGAGACGAATAGAATAAATGAGAGGGTTTGGGTTTGGTGGTCACCAGGATTAGGAGGACATTGTTATGGTGAAAAACCATTTCACAGAAGGGTCAGGAGGGAGGGAGGGCGGGCACGGTGAAGTGATAGGGGCCTGCAAACACAGAGCGTGGTCTGAGCAGTGGCTGTGAAGGGAAGGAGAGACGCTGGGCGCCAGGATCAGCAGAAGAGGACATGGGAAGGTTCCTTTGGGATAAGGGGGCGCTGAGTGTGGTTAGAAAGAGGAAGAAAAAGTCAGCACGGAGAGACTGAAAATGGGAGACAGATAACAAAAAAATTAATGTGAGATAAACAACTATACTAGAGGCTCCCAGGCACATCTTACGTCATTGGGCTTTGCTTTACTGCACTTCGCAGATAAGTTTAAAAAACAAACAAACAACAACAACAAATTGAAGGTTTATGGCAACTGCATCAAGGAAGTCGATTGGTGCCATTTTTCCCACAGCATTTCCCACTTCATGTTTCTGTGTCCCATTTCAGTCATTCCTGCTGTATTTCAAACTGTTTTGTTATTCTGGTATTTGTTACGGCAGAGCTGTGATCAGTGACTATAGCTCATGGAAAGCACAGAAGATGGCCAGCATTTCTCAGCAATAAAGTATTTTTTAAGTATATCTTAAACTACTTTTTGGCATAATGCTACTGCACACTTACTAGACTACAGTGGAGTGTAAACATCTTTTTTTTTTTTTTTAATAATAATGAAACTGGAAGTTTATTAGCTGGAAACATTAAGTGTGAGAGAACACTTAAATTTTATCAAACTCATTCACATTTAATGCAGGTTACTTTATTTTTTTTTAACTTGTAATGAGTTTATTATTGTGATTTTTAAAAATTAACAAACAATTATTTGTTATTTGTTTCAAGGTTACAGGTCTGTAATTCGTAAGTCTCATATAATAAACAGTGGTCACCACAACACATGTGCTCCCCAGTGTCCATCACCCAGCCACCCCTTTCCTCCAGCAACCCTCAGTTTCTATCCTGAGATTAAGAGTCATTCTTATGCCTTGTCTCCCTCTCTGGCTTCATCTTGTTTCACTATGATCCTCTGCCTTGGAAAATAGTATGGAGATTCCTCAAAAAGTTGAAAGTAGAGCTATCCTAGAACCCAGCAATGAAACTACTAGGTATTTACCCAAAGATACAAATGTAGTGATCCAAGGGACACCTGCACCCCAATGTTTACAGTAGCAATATCTACTACAGCCAAACTATGGAAAAAGTCCAGATGTCCACCGAATGATGAATGGATAAAGAAGATGTGGTATATATGCATACAATGGAAAATGACGTAGCTATCAAAAAAATATGAAATCTTGCCATATGCAACAACATGGATGGAATTAGAAGGTATTATGCTGAGTGAAAAAAGTCAATCAGAGAAAGACAATTATTATATGATATCACTGATATATGGACTTGAATAAACATCACTTTTATATGTATTAGGAAACCAAAACATTCACTTGACTCACTTTACTGAGATACTTGCTTTATTGCGGTGGTCTGGACTCGAACCTGAATCACCTCTGAGGAACCGTGTAGATGTGGGAATAGTGACTTTTATTGAGCATGCAAGAGGAGGCCTCCTTCAATTCATCTCCAGGTTCTTCCCCTTCTTCATGTAATTCAAACATGTAACTTGGCTGAAGAAATGGCATGGCCATTTGGCTCTGGCTACCTTTTTGATCTCCCTTCATAACATTTCCCCTGTACTCGGTATGTTTCAGCCACACCAGTGAACATCCTGATCTTCCACCAGGCCCATCTCCTTTCTGCCCCTGGGAATTTGTACCTGCCAGCTCCCGAAAAGCCCTCCCTACCCCTCCCTACTCTCAACTCTTTTAAGCAACTGGATCATTTTCAACCTTTAGTGCCTAACACCAGTATTACCTCTAGCCTGTTCCTGTCCACCCAATCTAGAGTAGTTACACCCTACTGCCCACCCACCCTGTTCATTTCCTTCCTAATCTAAATCACAATCTAAACTGCCCTATTTATCTATTTACATGTTGCTTTTGTCTCCCTTTTGATCAGAATACAAATCTGTAAGACTCTCTATTACCCATCTCTATGTATCTGGCCCTTAATAGATTATCAGAGAAATATTTGCTAATGAAAAAATTCTTCAAGTAAGAAAAAATAAAGGGTGGATTTAATATCAGGTGACCTATTGATATAATTCATCATGTCAGGAAGGGTGACTTAGAAATTCACATGACCATTTTGAATAAGAGTGAATGATAACAAAATTCAACATCCATTCCTTATTTTAAAAAATAAAGCTAGATGAGTCTGTTTCAAGATGCAGACACTTGAAAAGAATGTTGTTCCCAGCATAATAACATAAAAAAGCTAGAGATATCACAAAAATCATAACTTCTCTTAAGCCCACCAGAAATATGAAGTCACTGAGCAACCAAAGCCTGAACTCCCATGCAGAGATGCATGAAATGGCTCACCTGGGGCCAAGAAGGGAAAGGCATGTGGAGGGAGACATGAAAGTTATTCCAACAAGCAAGAAAATATAATCTAAAACTATAACAAACTTTTAAGAGCTGAGCGTGGGCTGGATTAGCCTGGTCTCAGACCCAGGGGAATCCACACTCACTTCCAGGCTCTCTCCCATGAGCCCCCTGGCAGGAACTCACACAGTGGGCAGGGAGACCAGAGACAGCAGGTCTCCGTGAGAGGCACGGAGCTGTGGAAAATGCAAAGACCCCAACGCCCTGAGAGCTTCTCTAATGTGGAGTAAAAACCTTAAACTTCAAGTTGCTGGGCAAAGAGCAGCATATACCACAGGGCATGGGTAAAACCCACTGTGGCTTGGTGAAGGGTAGAAGAAGAAACCCTTTATCTCAGGGGAAGCAGAAAACTGTCCTGGGACCAAAATCCCATACCAATAAAATGAGAGGTCTGCTACCATGAGAGATGGTCAGGAAGCACAGGAACCTAAGACTGAGGCTGGAGCAGGACAAGACAGCAATCCTCACCAACCCCCACTACCTGCCTGGTAATGAGGAAGAAGCAGCAGCAGTCCACTGCTAGAGGAGGTAAAGAAGTGGAGACTCTACTCCCACAATGACAGGGGCATCTAGAGCTGAGCATGGAGCACTAAACTGAAGAAAACCTTCTAGACCCCTAACCTATAAGCACAAGGAAATAGGAGGCCATCACAAGAATAACTGGAAATCAGGGTGGAACACGAAAGATACACACACCACCACCAAAATCTAAACCCAGCCCAACTCCTGAACAAACAGCCTCCACTCCCCACCTGATCACCTGAGAGAAGAAAAACAGTGCCCATCTCCATCCACTAAAAAACCACTGACCTCAATAACTACTGTTATATATACACAATATCCAAAGTTCAGTAAGACCCAGGCATTATTCATCCACTGTCAAGAGACAAAACAAACAGAAGAACCAGACTCTGGGATGATTCAGATGCCAGAACTCTCAGAGAGGTAATTAAAATAACTCTAATCGATATGTGCATTCACAAATGGGAATTTAAACACACAACAGAGGAAGCCAAACGGAAATGCTAGAAATAAAAGACAAAGTAATAGAGACCGGCAAAGCCTTTTATAGACTCATTGATAGACCTGACAAAACTAAGGAATTGGTGAACTTATAGATAGGCCAATAAAAATTAACCAAACAGAAATACAAAGAAGAAAAATAGCACAGAAACAAAACAGGACAAAACAAGAACAGTGCATTCAAGGCCCATAGGACAATCTCAAATGATCTAACATATCAATGAAATCACAAAAGGAGAAGAAAAAATACCGCAGAAGAAGTGAAGAAATAATAGCAAGTATTTTCCAAAAATAGATTCAAGAAACTTAGACAACCCCAACTGATGAGTAAGAATAAAGAAAGATGAGAAGAAAAACCAAGAAATAAAAGAAAAAGAAAAGAAGGAAAAAAAATCACCTAGACAAATCATATTCAGTGTGCCGAAAATCAAAGATCAAAATCTTGAAGGTACCCAGAAGTTAGAAAAATGTATTACACATAGAGAATCAAAGATTAAAAATTAAAGCAGACTTCTCAACAGAAACTGTGTGGTGACATTTTCACACTACTGAAAGAAAAAAATAAATGGCCAACCCAGAATTCTCCATCAAGAGATAACAGTTTTCAAAAATGAAGGCAAAACAAAGACTTTTACAGAAAAACAAAAGCCGAGAGCATTCATTGCCAGCTGGCCTGTACTGAAATGTTAAAACCTTAATTTGGATCTACATATATAAAGAGGTCTGAAAATGGTAACAATAAAAGAACATTTGTAAAAGAATTTTTAAAAATTCCATCACTTTAAAATATCGCACAGTGTGACCCTGCATTTTCCAATAGGGTAGTGTGTTAGGCAAAATAATGGCTCGGCAAAATGTCTACACCCCAATCCCGGGAACTGGAGACTATGTGTCCTTACATATGCAAAGGGGACTTTGTAGAGGTGATAAGATTATGGACATAAAAATGGGGAGACTATCCTGGATGACCACAGGACCTCTTCTAACTTAATCGATTGACAGAAGAATACGAGGGGGCGTGGGGGAGATAGAGGGGTCTCACGTGTGACAAACTTGATTGGCCACTGCTGCCTTTGGAGACGGAAGAAGGGAGCCAGGATCCAAGGGACACAGGTGGACATTAGAAGCCGGGAAGGCCAGCAAGGACAGGAGGAATTCAGGCTACAGACACAGGAGTTTAATTCTGCCCAAATCTTAATGATCAAAAGACAGATTCTTCCCTACAGACCAAAAAAGAAACAAAGCCCTTAACACCTTGATTATAGCCCAGTGAGACCATGTCCAATTTCTGCCCTACAAAACTATAAGTATTTTTTAAACTGCTACTTTCATAGTAATTTCTCAAAAAGGTTAAAAGGACATACAAAGTATGTTCTCTGACCACAATAAAATTAAAGAGAAATAAACAGTAGAAAGATATCTGGAAACCCCCCAACTATTTGGAAATTAAACAACATATTTCTAAACAGCCCAGAGGTCAGAAGGGAAGTCACAGAGAAATCAGAAAAATCAAAACAGACTTTAGAGAAGTAGGAAAACACAACAAAGAATATTTACCATATCCACGATTCACAACATTCAAAATCAAACACTAGAGAACTCTCTTTTGAACCATGGGACAATGAAGGGATTTTTGCCATAATCACTAAGATTTTTAATCAGTTCTTTAGGTGACCAAGCTAACGCAACAGCAATAAAAATAAGTGAGATGTAAATAATGGTAAGGAAGAAAGTAGACTTATTTGCTGATAATCTAATGGTTTCCCACAGAACCTATCAGAAATAACCAGAAATCTACTATATCTAAAAAGAGCTCAGGAAGGTAGATGTCTACCGAAAACATAAAAATATCAATCTTATCACTTGTACCAAAAATAACTAGTTGGAAAATATAATGGCAAGAATATTCTATTAGAAACAGCAACAAAAATGAAAAGATGCCTAAAAATAAATTTGGCACAAAATATGCAAAACATACAAAAACCAGCTTTTTGAAATGATTTAAAAAAAGCCTTGCAAAACAAAGAAACACACCATGCTCCTGGAAAGAATATTTTGTAGTTTATCAATTCAGTTCTTTTCAAATTTCTAAACTTTATAAAATTTCACACAATAAAAAAATTGTTTTTTTTTTTCTAAATGTGACACGACTCTAATCTCTGCTTGGGAGAATATTCTAAATTAGGTAATAAAATTATAAAAAAGAATGATATAAGGATACCAACAGAGAGAGGCATCAAATTATTAAACAGTATTTTCTCAAAATCAGATTAATGGTTAAACTGAAAACCCAGAGAAAGATCCCATCATATATGTGCCTTTAGTATACAAAAAAGTGGCATATTTCAAAATCTTGGGGAAAGGATGATAGAGTTTTTCGATATGGTTTCACACATGGAACCAAAAAAAAAAAAAACCGACAGTAGATTCTGAGCAAACACTGCATTCCACACAAAGTCCATTAATTCAATGTCAGAAATAAAACCAGAGAAAGAAGTGAACTGTGGAAAGACTCTGAGTATATACGAGAGACTCTGGGGCACCTGCGTGGCTCCGTTGGCTGAGCTTCGTGCTCTTGATTTCAGCTCAGATCATGATCTCAGGGTCATAGGGTCAAGCCCAGTGTCCAGCTCCACTTAGCATGGAGACTGCTTGTTCCTCTCCCTCCTTCTGATTGTAGGCTATTTCTCTCTCAAATAAATAAACAACATCTTAAAAAACAGAAAAATCTCTTCTACATAGAAAAAAGCAAATGACAAAAAGGGAAATATTGCAACATATAAGGCAGATGTCGGGTTGATATTCTAAATGTATTACCTTGTATGGTAATAGAGAATTAAGTAATTAAGTAATTCAAATGATAGCCCTCTGAGGATAATAGAACAGCTTAAACTAATTAAAAAATTATCAATTTAAAGGCGCCAAAACAGTAGGAAGGTAGTGAAAAGTTAGCAGGCCAAGAGCTAGGGGAGGGTAAAGTCCAAAAAGGTGAACTCAGCATTTGGGCTCCTTTTGCTCAGGGAAGATTTGTCCAGATGGAGCAGCTAGATGGCCGAGCAGTTCTTCTGACAATCTAAAACAGCTAAGGGTATAAATGACAGAATCCCAGGAATGTCATCCACGGAGTCCCTGTGAAAATCTACATGTTCCCGGTTGAGAGCCTGAAGGATTTTATTCTAGAAATAAGAGAGGACTGGATGTAGACCAAGCAAGTTTCACATGAACAGCAACTTACTTCCAGTGGCCCAGAAAAATCAAAGACCCCAAATAGAATTAAGTTGACATGGGATCGTTAGCTCTCCTACGAGCCTCGCAGAAGCAAACTCTTCTCTGGAGGAAGATGCCTACTTAAGCTCTGAACCATTTCAAAGATTTCTTAACTAGAATGTCTAACTATTCAAAGATAACCGGGCACCTAAGAAAAGAATGAAAGCACCAGTATCACGAAAGATCGACGAGGGTCCAAAATACTGGAACTGATACACAGAGACTTCAAAATCAATGTACTAATGCTATTAATATTGAAAGCATATTGAACATTCTAAAGGAAAATGGGAAAGTAAAGAAGAGAGCGTGTCTGAGGGGCCAAATGTAAATGACAGATCTGGAAAGTACACGCAAATTTAGAACTCCCTGGCTGTAAGCTCAGATTACGCCAGGGACTGAGAGGAGTCAAGAGAAACAACAAGGCATAGAGTAGCGGGGACAAAAGGTGGCAAAATGGAGATGTTCCAGAACAAAGGACAAGTCAAAGACTGGAACTGGAATCTCAGAACGGGAGACCATAAATAACTGGGCATCCCCCAGACCCAGGACTCTACGAATTCAGGAGTGCCTCGGAGTACCAACAAGAGAAATACAGAGAAATCAGACCTATTTGCCCCTCTGTGAAACTGCAAGGCAGAGCCAAGGCCCCCAAATCTTAAAAGTTTCAGGAAAATACATTAAAATGAAGATGGATCACTTCCCAAGGAGCAGTAATTAGATTCACAAGTGACAATCTCGATGGCAGCAATGTGCACAGGGAGGTGAACTGCCAAGCTAGAAGACTCTAGTTTTATACTCAGCAGAAGTTGTTTCTTTTTTTTTTCCCCATGAATGAAAACGAAAGAGACATTTTCTAATAAATGATACTTGAAGTAATTTGTCATAACAGACCTGCATTAATAGAAAACTAAAGACTATGCTAGAAGTAAAATAAAATTATCCTAGATGGGAAACCGAATATGTAAGACAAAGTGAAGAGGGAAAAGCGTGATGAACATGTGGCTAAAACAAAATGAGTAGCAACTCTCTGGGAAGTAATAAAGCATATGGAATGTGGATACACGAGAGTGACAGCACGTGAGTCCAAAGCAGGGAACGTGGACAAGCACCTGAGGGGAAGAACAAGCCCCACGATGGAACGTTCGAGAACCCAGTGTCAACATGTCCACAACAACAGGTTCTGAGAGCACAACCAAGCCCACCTCAAGCGGAAGATCGGGGCAGTTGTTGGAGCATTCAGTGAAATGTGAGTGGAGTTTTACCAACCAGAGTGGGTTCAAAAGCCTTGTTAATATTCCTAATGGAAGAACGCATGGGAAAGCAATCGGAAGCCAGGAGCATTCCTGAACAAGAACCTCAGCTCTGACAAGAAAAGCAAAACTAGAAGCTAAGTGGAATTTAGGTTCCCTCCCATCCCAAGTCTGAGACCACACATCATCAGGCTAAAGGTTTAAACAATGCAAGATACAACATCACTAAACTTTTACAATATAACAGAGAGGCAACAACGTACATTAAAAATTCTTGGAAAGACACAGAAATAGAATTGTGGGGGAGGGCTGGAATTTACCAGCAGGCTATGACGTAGCAAACAGTCAGGAAAGAGAACCACACAGGTTTTAACACACAAAGAAAATGTCATAAAACACAGACCTACTAACTTATAAATCTTCATTAACAGAAAATCTCATACATAAAGTTTTGAAACAAATTAAAAAATATGGGAGGGTGAAACAGGTGAAGGGGATTAAAAGGACACTTACCGTGATGAGCACTGAGTAATGCATCCAACTGCTGAATCACTATATTGTACACTGAAACTAACAGAACACAGCGTGTTTATTATATTGGAATTAAAAAAACCACTATGGGATTGAAGTATAAAGATTGCACAGGCGACCCCTACTATTTGTCACCTAAAGTTCCACATTTTTAAATTCATCATGCACAAGTATGTTCTCATAAATATGTATTAAAATACTCATCCCCGAACTAGTTCAACTAACAAAGTAAGAACCTATTTAAAGGTATCTGAAAATACTATAGATCAAAAGGTACCAGATATGGGCAATATAGGTACTCAAATATTTGTGTCATTTACCACTCAGGGGCAAATGAATACTGTAGGACCTTTTTTTTTTTTTAAAGATGAGAGATAATTTGCTAAGCAGTTAATACATGATTTTGGAGAACTAATTAAGATGGTAGGAATATAGAAAAAAGAACAAAAATAGTTAGACATAGTCAAATTTTAAAAATTATTAATTTATTTTTAAATTTTATTTATTTATTTGACAGAGAGAGAGAAAGAAAGCAAGCACAAGCAGGGGGAGCTGCAGAGGGAGAGGAAGAAGCACGCTCTCTGCTGAGCAGGGAGCCCCATGTGGGACTTGATCCCAGGACTCTGGGATCAGGACCTGAACCGAAAGCATATGCTTAACTGACTGAGCCACCCAGGTACCCCTAAAATAACTTTCAAAGTAGAATAAGTAACACTTACCTTTGAAAATTTTAAACACAAAAATCAGTGTAACCAATAAGTGCTCTTAGATACTGAAAAAGAGTATGATATAAAAACAGATAAAAGCATTCAAAATTATAAGAAGAGAATACTATATTCCATCTAATCATATTTGGAAACTTGAATAATATCTAGAATGTAGCAAGTTCTAAATCAAGTCACCAAGAAGGTGAAAACTTGACAGACCTCTAACTGACGAATGTACGAAGACAGTCTTCGAGACCTGCAGACATGCTCCTCTCCTCCCATGCACTTAACTTCCAAGTAACCTTCCCAGATGCTTCAACATAAGGAAAGCTACCCAACACAATCAACATAGTCCTGTCAGATCAACACAATTAATATTTTAGGCCAATCTCAGTGCACAGGGCGTGGCCATTTGTGCACCTGTTAAAACCAGAAATTGTCCTAAATTCTTCCAACTCTCCTACCCCATCCACGCAGTTACAGAGGGAAGCCTGGCTTCAAGTCCTGGCTCTACCAATCACCAGCTCCATGACCTTGAACACGGACTGGTGTTGTGCAGATAATAGCACTGCACAAGGCTGCAAGGATTATTTGGGTAACGCATGTAGGAAGCACAGTGTGGTGCTCGAAACCTCGATTTTCTTTCTAATACCACCACTGCTACTATGGATGGTGATGATGATGATGTTGTATCATCAGCATCCTATTATTATTATATTCTATCATCATGGATTGAAATTATATTACTAGAACAAAATGGCTCAACCAGTATTATAACATTTATTTTCTATAATACGGAGTAGCTGGAATTAACTCCAATATTTTATTTTAGCTCAGTGAAACCAAATTTTTAATTCGCTTCTAATAAAAACATCATAAAGACATTTTATTTGATGTCTTGTAATAAGTTTATAAAAGAGCTAGCATTATTCTAATGTTCTACGTTATCAGAATATAAAATAAAAACTGTTAAATAGACTGAACACTATCAGAATAAAGAGTATTAAATTAACATAAAAATAAAATAATAGTTAATCTCTTTAAGAAATATGTCCTTAAGAAATGACAAGGTAATGACACTGTGTGACACGTGTACTTTTCCGCAGAAAGTTTCAGGTGCTAAAATGCTTTGACTGTCTTATTCAAAAGGAAGACAACGAGATAGCTGTTCCAAATACATTTCTCTGTGTAATCCCTTTCTTGCTTAATTATTAAGGAGATGATTTTGTGTAATGTTTTATTTTTTTTTGGAGGAAGTGTAAGCCTTAAAAATTTGTTACAGCAAGGTCTATTTCTGTTTCAGAGAAAGCATTTCCAGTGGTCTGTACCTCTGTTAGCTTCCTCATGGATACATAATCTAATGTAGACTCCTTTTATCAATTTTTTGGCAGTGTTCATAGTGTATTTGTTTGAAAGTCTCTGAATCATCTGTACACTAAAGTTTTGCTTTGCCGCCTGCCATTTCTCCTCTGGGGGATTATGTAGGATCAGAAGAACTTTTTCAGGTGCACATACTTTTTCCGTTACTGATCTCTAACTTCACTGGCTCTGGTCAGCTTGAAGACAGAGTAAGTATTATTTCAGTCCACTTAAATTGACTGAGCAACTGTTCCATGGCCTCAGTTATGGCCTATCTTGGAGAATCTTATATGCACACTGGAGAACATGTGTGTTATACTCCTGTTCGGTGGAATATTCTATAGATGTCGATTAGGTCCAGTGAGTTTACTGGGCTATTCAAGTCGTCTATTGACTTGCTGACCTTCTGCCAAGAGTTTTGTGAGCTACCAGTGGTAGCTTGAGATCAGTCTTGGAAGGCATATTTTCACCACACTGCAAACACTGTCATTTGTTCCCTCCTTTCCCGCAGGGACCAGCACATGACTGACCCAAGTTTTTAAAAAAAAGAAGAAAACAAGTTTAAATTGAGGCTAATCTTATTACTGAGACAAGAAAACATGAAATCTATTTGATAAACAATTCTATCACAAAGGCTCTTGGGGTTGTAGTGTTGAACCTTGGGAAGCCTGAAATCCTCAACTTTTCATTCAGAACATCTAACCTCCCACCAGGTTAACAAACATGTAATTATATTACCAAAGTATACCAAGAATGGTTTTAGGGGCGCCTGGGTGGCTCAGTGGGTTAAAGCCTCTGCCTTCGGCTCAGATCATGATTCCAGGGTTCTGGGATCGGGCTCCGCACCGGGCTCTCTGCTGGGCAGGGAGCCTGCTTCCCTTCCTCTCTCTCTGCCTGTCTCTCTGCCTACTTGTGATCTCTGTCTAATAAATAAATAAAATCTTAAAAAAAAAAAAAGAATGGTTTTAATCACAGCATTTAGATAAAATCATGAGAAAGGATTCATCTGCAGTAGCTGACCAGTAGCTGACCACTGCAGTAGCTGACCAGTCTCGATTAAAGGCTAGAGGAAAGTTTTTTATTTTTGGTAGGGAGAGAGATATAAATAAGTTCTGTATATCATTGCAGAGAGATACAATTAAATTATATAGGTAATTTAATATAATATAATAAAAAATTTTACTTCAGAGATGCCAGCTAGGTTATAGCAGGAGAAATAAAAAATATCTATGTAGCCACACTTAAAAAAAGAGAAGAAATTAACGGTACATGTGATCTGAAAGTCCTGCCTGTAATGTGAAGGAAGCCATTCCTCTCCCTCCCCCACCTACTCACCTGCCCTCATTTATTCAGTGAATTTCTGCCAAATGCCTACTGTATGTACTAGGAACCAGAGCCAAGTATGGGGGTGGGGGTAGGGTGCTGGTCGGGTGAACGGTAGGCAAAAGTGAACTGGAGGCATCACAGGAGCCCGACTGGTGAGGCGGGGGTGAGCAGGCGGGGGGTGGGACTTAGTGAGATGAGGTCTCTGGGGCGCCATGATTTGGAGCACTGTCTTCATGCCAAGGGCCACAGAGAGCCATGAAGGGGTCTTGTTAGGCAGTTTCTAATAGGCCTGCGGGAATCAGCACAGCCCTAGCAACACCCCCCTTCCCGGCTCCTGTGCAGGGCACCCGCTGCGCTCCCCATACGACCTGTTCTGTGTCTGCTGCAATCTGCTTCGCCACTTCAGCATCCGCCTCTGTGCAGACGTCTCTACCCGCCTTTGTGCTCATTTCAGCACGCTTTAGCCCTCTTCGGCCCTTCCTGCGTCCGTCCACAGACTCTCATTTGCGGCTTCCAAATCTTTTCCCGAAGGAAAAGAGTTCATTCTTTGCCTGGTGCTCAGGACAAAACTCTAAATTATCCTTCAAAATTTGAAATTTTTCTCAGATGCAGCCCAGCCCAATAAAACACCCTCTGAGTCACGAAACTGACAAAAGAAAATCGCATCTTGCTGAAATGGTACTGTGTGATTTCCAAAGACGTTCGTGTTTTAATTTTTAAATTTCATTTTCCAGAGTTTCTCCCAGTTGTTTAGTCCGTTTTCAATTGATTCTGCCTCCTCTCACTTTTATTTTCTATTCTTCCTTGCCTGGAATTATATGCCTCCCTTTCATGCCACACATCTAGCACCTTCTCTCATCTGGAAATAGAGACGAACACGTCTCTCTGTAGGCCACACATACCTGAGCTCGCTTCCCTTTTGTTCCTTTGGCCCCACACATAGATCACAGCAGCCTAGCCCAGAAATGCCTTAGTAAATCAACAGAAACACACACTACCCTTTTAAGTCACTGGCCAACATTATTTACATAGAAGATACGGAGGCGTATGCCTGATGAGGTCAGTTACCCAAGAGGCAAAGACAGTAAGCTGAGCATAGCCTGCTTTTATTCTTATCATTCTCGATGAATTTCCAAGTGAACCAACAGATAAAAAGATCTATTCCTTTGTTTTTCACAGTTCTTAGGGACGCTGTCCTCAAGGCAGCTCAAATCCAGCCTTCACCACCTGAACCACTTCAGCTCTCTCACCACAAAATGAAGCCGTGGACGTGAATACACTCCACAGACTCTCAAACAAACAGGTTTCGGACATTTTAATCTCCCTGAAATGAGGATTCATCTTCTACTCAATTATAAGAGTACTGTGTCATGATTTAATGGGTAGTGACTTTCCCTTTCTAAATGGTGCATGAGATCATCGTGAATCTCACAATTAATAGCATCTTGAAGTCAATGGAATATGCAGTAAAAGTACAGAAGAAGGCAAGTCTGTGATAGTCTATGAATCCTATAAAACAAAAATCTTGTTAGCTACTTAAGTCTCTGATTTAATGAATGATTCATCAACAGACAATAATCAGCAACGTTAGTTTCTTTTAATAGTAAGGTATTAAGGATTTTGCTTCTCATATTTTATGGGAAACAGAGCATTAGTTTCACTGCCTTTAAAAAAAAAAAAGAAGAAGATGATGATTTGAGAGAGAGCATGAGAGTGAGAGTGAGAGTGTGCACATGCACAGGACAGGCAGAGGGGGACCGGGAGAGAATCCCAAGCAGAATTCCTGCTGGGCACAGAGCCTGACCAGAGGCATGACTTGATGCAGGCTTGACCTCAGGACCCTAAGATCACAACCTGAGCAGAAACCAAGAGTTGATTCCCTAACCAACTGCACCCTTAGTTTTTCTTACATTTAAACACCATGAGTAAAGAATATTTAAAGACACTTGTTTTATACTAATGAACTAAAAAATGCTTTATGTTATTTATCATTGTGCAAATCATCTTCTATATGGCTGGCACAGTCTATCTGAAAGGCAATCATCTCTTGGGATTTAGTATTTTTAAATCTCAAAATATTAACCAGATTGCCATAGGATTCCTTTAAGCCACACACATTGCACAAATAATTAAAACAATACTAATCTTCTTAGAATTCAAATTAGCATTGTCCATTACACTCAGAGAATACTTCATGAAACCTGAATGTTTAAATCTAAAATTCCAAGTAATAAAAGATAAAAGATGACTTTTTTTCCCTGAGAAAACAGAAAAATCTGTTGCTGTTTTCCCAAGGGAAATTTGTTAGGCGCTGCTGTCAGTCTACATAAAACCTCATGAATTTTGGTTCTAACAATTCGGATTTCAGGACAATTTGGGCAAGAGCAGTAAAGTTAAAAGTTATCCTTTTAGGGTAAGTTAGACATGTTCTTTCCTATCTACTTCCCAGGGTTACAAAGAATGGCCGATGCATAATATAAATTTATTGAATAAAAGAATGAGCTAACAGCTTATGAGAAGAACATAATGAGCTTTTTAGGGCATTCATTAAGATAAAAGCAGAATTTATAAATGTTTTTATTTAAAATAAACATCCATTAACATGTGCATTTAAATACACTATTTCCCAGCAATTAATTTATAAAACCCAGGGACCACAACTTGCCAAGAGGGTATACTTAACTAGCTAGTATTACCGTACACTAAAGTAATAAAACTGTGTTCCTTTAAAACACTCTCGAGTTCAGACACCTCAATGAAATAGTACACTAGCCTTTCCTCTGCCAAGGTACTTTAATTTTTTATATTTTTAACGCCCAGAAGGTTTATTACATTTTGATGATGATAATCAAGTTTTGTTCTAGTGCACAAACTTGCTCCCAGACTATTTCTAAGACATTTTTATCTTCCCTTAGATTGCATTCATATTATTGATTTTAATTTACTAAAATTAGCCCAAATTTTCCATAATGCCACTTCAATTTTAGTCTTTCTCAGAAACCACTTCATCGTCCCAAATCTAAGAAGAAACCCTTACATTTTCCTAAGTGTACTTAGCAGAATTCTTAAGGAAGGGAATGTCATTAGCATTCAAACATAAACTTATTAACATAAAATATGATCACAAATCAGCCTTCATTTTTTTAAAAATAGCATGTGTGGTATTTAAAACAAAAAACATGGGAGAGTTTTTTGTACTGCTGGTGAACTTACTCCTATTATAAGAAGCTTAAAAAAAAAAGACATTTATTCTTGTTTCATTTTGAAACAAGATGGGATTGGGAGGGAGACAAACTATAAGTGACTCTTAATCTCACAAAACAAACTGAGGGTTGCTGGGGGGAGGGGGTTTGGGAGAAGGGGGTGGGATTATGGACATTGGGGAGGGTATGTGCTTTAGTGAGTGCTGTGAAGTGTGTAAACCTGGTGATTCACAGACCTGTACCCCTGGGGATAAAAATATATGTTGATAAAAAATAAAAAATTTTTTAAAAAAGAAAAAGACATTTAGGAAAGTAGGTGAGCAAACTCTAGGTTTCTTATTTACACACTAATTAGAGTTCCACAGTCTAGTTTTCTGCTCATTAGTCTGTCACTCTCACTTCAGAATTATGCAGCCTAGTTTTACACAGATACCTAACTTCCCTCCAGCTTCCTGGGATAACAGGAGGGTAATTCCTGGGCATAAATTATGCCTATGTTAACAGAAATCCTACTTGTCAAGAGCCTCCTTAGAGCAAGTCTAAACCTGCTAGCTACTGCAGCCGTGTAGACCCCTTACTGTGTTTCTTAAGCCACACAACCCACACAGACATGCTTATGGCCCCATTACCCTCGTATCCACAGTAAAACAGATGATTAACAGAAATTATTGTTGTTGCTTTTTTTTTTTTTAAAGATTTTATTTATTTTATTTGACAGAGAGAGAGATCACAAGTAGGCAGAGAGGCAGGCAGAGACAGAGGGGGAAGCAGGCTCCCTGCCGAGCAGAGGGCCCGATGTGGGGCTGGATCCCAGGACACTGAGATCATGGCCTGAGCCGAAGGCAGCGGCTTAATCCACTGAGCCACCCAGGCGCCCCTTGTTGCTTTTTTTTAAATAAACTTTCTGGTGGTTGGAGTTTAAAAAGTCAGAGTGATACTACTGCTGCTTAAGGAAATTACTGTCATTATGGGGGCGACTTCAGGATTTTGCTGTGAATTACTGTGAAAAAATCCCACGCAAGCTGACCTACAATCTCCACCTTTTTCTAGACTCAACTGTCTGAGTCCTATTTTTCCTGAATTATTTTCTTCAAGGAGGTGACTGCTAACATAATCTCATCACCCATAATAAATTACCCTGTTCTAAAGAACAGGACTATCACAGATTCAACCACCACTGGACCACAGCTCTCATCCAGTTATGATGCAGGATAATGTTAGAACGGCACAGTCCAAGACAAGGACTTGAACTCTCCTCATGCTACTTGCTGCTTCTACTCTCTGGGGGTAAAGTTCTTTGACATCTTTCAACTTCAGCTATTTAGTCTTTGTAACAAGGTAAATTTAGAAAGTGCTGAATTTTGAATCTCTAGCATAAAAGCTAGGAGCATTTTTGTAGGGTACTCCCTGAGAATTTTGATTACATAGTGTTCAGAAACAGAGAGCAAGTTGTTTTAGAAATACAAACCGGTTTTAAAAAACAGTTAATGTCACAATATAATTAAGTGAGAAATCACTAACAAAAACATAAATAAAATCCCCAACAGTGTAGGGGGAAAATTCTATCAAAAGAATCAAAGAAGAAACCGGCATAGAAATTAATGAAAGCAACAAATATGACATTGTGTAGAATGTAATAAAGAAATACGCAGAAAGAAATTAATAGTTTTCAGTGATTCAAACAGGAAAGAACAAAGGCTTAAAATAAATTAGCCCAAATTCCAACTTTAAGAAACTTGGTAACAGAATAAACCCAAAGAAAAAGAGGAAAAAAATAATAAAAAGCAAAACTTAATGAAATTAAAAGGACAATACAATATGCAGAAAATCAGAAGTTGGTGTAAAATAAGGAAGTGAAACAGATAAGCCTCTGGTGAGACTAATCAAGAGAGAAAAAGCACAAATGAGCAAAATTAACAATGAAAAAATCCAGTAGCAATGAAAGAGAGTTAAAAGAATACCACCAATGACTTTTTGCCAAACTTGAAGACTTGATAGAATGTATACACTGTAACAAATATGTAACTTACTGCCTGACTGAAAAGAAAAAAGTATGAGCAGAACCTAAATATACTGATTTGATACTTAAAATATCTACCTTCAATCCCTCCTGAAAGTCAAAGTATATTCCAAGACCTTCGTGTAAAGCTATCGTTCTAATATTAAACAAACACATCCATGGGAAGCAGGACAGTTCTCAGATCTCCTCTGTTAAGCTAATATAATTTTGAGACAAATCAGAAAAGGAAAATGATAAGAAAATAAAACCATTATTTCTTGAACATGGATACAGAGTTCAACAAATATTAAAAGATCAATCTAGCAGTGTGTTTAAAAAGACAAACATCAAGACTAAATTGGTTTTATTAAGAGAACGTAAGTCAAGTTTAAACACTAGAATGAGAGAGGACCAGAAGATCGGCTCCATATATGAAGAAAAAGTATTTGATTAAAAAAGCAGCCACTTGGGGCACCTGGGTGGCTCAGTGGGTTAAAGCCTCTGCCTTCGGCTCTGGTCATGGTCCCAGGGTCCTGGGATCGAGCCCCACGTAGGGCTCTCTGCTCGGCGGGGAGCCTGCTTCCTCTCTCTCTCTCTGCCTGCTTCTCTGCCTACTTGTGATCTCTGTCTGTCAAATAAATAAATAAAATCTTAAGAAAAAAAAAAAAGCAGCCACTTATGATTCTTTTTAAAAATTTCAATAAATTAAAAAAATAACCTCCTTAAGCTATAAAAACAAAGCAAAACTAAAAAACCTGACCACAGCCTCCCATAAAGACTTCGAACATTTGAATGGAGAAATACTCTAAGCATTCCCTTTAAAATCAAGAAAAAGTCAAAGATGCCAACACTACCATTCTTCTGATATTTTACTGGAGCCAACTGGGTAAAACAAGAAAAATAAATAAAGGAACAATGATTTTAAAAGGAAGAAACAAAACTTTGATTGCTTCTAGCTGTCTATAAGAAAATCTAAAGCATTTGCAGATAAATTTTCAGAATGAATGATTCAGGCAAGTGGCTGGATACAAGATGAATATACAAAAAAATCATTGCATTTCTATTTGTCAACAAGAACTAGAAAACAATTTCACATATACAATCAATGAAATCAGCAAAAAAATAAAGTACCAACAAATAAATTCAATAAAATAAATACAAGAGCCATATGGGGAAAAAATTACAAGATATAAAGAAAATACATGTATCAAAAATATGCTATTTTTATAGCTAGAAAGCCTGGAAATTGTGAAAACAGTCACTGTGCTCCAAAGTCAATGTAATCCCAAACAAGGTCCTAAAGGTTCTTTTAGAAGCTGATTCTAAAATGTAAATGGATGAGCAAAAAAACCAGAAATAGTCAAAACACTTCAGGAATTTACCCCCCTGTTATACTGTATGTTAAAACATAAAGTGAATTAATACACTGTAATATTAACCTATGGATGCATAAACAGAACAGAACAGAAAACCAAGAAACAAACCCATACATACAAGGAAAATTAGTATGAAACAGAGTAAAGGAAAAATCCACTCCATACACGTTCAGGGACAAAAAACCAAACAAACAACTCCCCCCACACACACACAAAAAACAAAGCCCCCACAAAACTGGAACCCTGATACTATATTTTTTTAAAGAACCAACTCCAGACAGATTTTTTTTATCTGAATTTTAAAGTTTTTTTTAAGAAGAAAATAGAGGAAAAAGTATGTATGACCTTGTGATAGGGAAGAATATAAGACAAGCAAAGTAAGTTTAAAAATCCCCAAAATAAAAAAATACTAATCATAAAAGAAAAAGCCTAATAGTTTGATAATATTAAAATCAAGAGCTTCTGTTTATTGGAAGGCAATTTAAAGAAAGTAAAATATTAAGCTCAAAACTAAACCTCAAAACATGAATAAAGGACCGTTACCCAAGATATATTAAGAAAAAAAAAACAAGGAGTTTTAAAATGCATGAGATACTCCTAAGCATTTCAAGAAGGTAGAATACAAATGAAGGCATGTTTAATATTATGATTAAAATAAATAAATTGAGAGCAGGACAAAATACTATTTTTTATCCATCCAACTAGAAAAAAATAAAAGGGCTGACAATTCCAAACATAAAATGAATTCTTAGACACCATTATACTCCCCATTGTATGCCCCGGAAAACTCACAGATGTGCACTAGGATGCGAGAATCTTCATAGCCGCGAGGAGGTAGAAATAACTCAAATCCATCAACAGGAGAATGGAAGTACACATTGTCTCACACAATAAAGTATTATTACAGCGAGGAAAAGAAAGAGCTACTACATTCAACAACATATATACATTTTAGAAACAATGCCGAGTGAACAAGCTGTTAAAATTATGCAAGATTATTTTTAATGCCCAAACTCAGGCAAAACTAAAAAGTATAATTATTTTCACCAAGCGTTAACACTATGAACACAACGTTGAGGACGGTGAACACCTCAACAGAGAGACGGTGGGATGAAACAGCCCAGTGCTCAGGCCGATGCGACAGCCTTGACAACGCGCCGGCTCTTACTTCCATGGGTAGCGGGATTAAAGACACCGGGTTACTCTTATGCTATATAATATGTTACATGCACAGCTTGCAGGTATCAAATATTATATGATAAAAATTTTAAACTATTAAAACTAAAACTTACAAAGAAAGCACATGAAAGCTCTCCTGAGAAACTATTTCTCCCCAGTTAATTTTATAACATACTCCATTCCCACACTGTGACAGTCACTATTTATTTTTCATTTAAATCCTGTGCAATAATGTGGGGAATAGTGTCCAATACAACAGATGCCAGGAACAAGGAAAGAGGACTGTAAGGAAGAGTTTGATGATATTATGGAGAATTATATGAATGCTACATGTTCTCTTTATCCCCAAACCCATTAAAATAAAAATAAATCAAAGCCATTCATAAGCAGAAAGAATAAAAGAAATACATTAACATAATTTCACATCCTTCTTTATTTTATTCGTGTATAATGAACCAAATCACTTTCTCTGCCACCATATGAAACAGATTAATTCTTTCTTAAAATGTTAGAAAACAATAAAGATCTATCAAAGATCAAGGTTTACTTTTTTTAAATGTTTTTTGTGAGGGCTTGTCATTAATGAAGATGATTTTGAAGATAAATTAGTTACCTGTCCTAATGGTTAAAAATAAAGGAAAGGGGAGAAAGATCCACAGATAAGTTAAGGACTACACTGTCCTCTATGGAAGCAAAGCCTTAGAACCATGAGCACTGTAGAAAAATAACCAGATGCAGAAGAAAAAGTCAGACTTACAGGGGGAAAAAAAACAAAAGCACCTTGAAAAAACAGTGAAAAAGTGACCTGTCCTAGATGACTCCTCTTAATAAAAATAAGAAACAACAAATTTTTAAAGAACATTATTTGAAGGAAGAAATGAATTTTTTAAAAAAATAAATATATATTTTTGAAGATTTTACTTATTTATTTGACAGAGAGAGAGATCACAAGTAGGCAGAGAGGCAGGCAGAGAGGGGGGAAGCAGGCTCCCCGCTGAGCAGAGAGCCCAATGCGGGGCTCGATCTCAGAACCTTTAGATCATGACCTGAGCCAAAGGCAGAGGCTTAACCCACTGAACCACCCAGGTGCCCCAGAAATGAATTTCCTTGAATAAAACAGGCAGCTCAGCAAGCAAAGACTTGAGAAATCTCACAACTTTTTATTACTCAAAGATTTTATCTCATATTGTTAAAGACAAACTGATATTATTCCTTAATTATATTTGAGGGAAAAGCTATTTTATTTTTAATTTGCCTAGAATGTGTACGTAAAAATGGAAGTCAAGTAGTAATTCTAGGCAGTGAATTGCACGGAACTATGCTCACTTGGTTATTCATGCTAGGTCTTAAATAAATGTAGTCACTAGATTATTCTGAACCTCATTATTCAATTTCTTTTTCTAGAACCTTTGTTCCATTTCTTCCTTCCTATCAGGCATTTAGTTCACTCTTCTTAAAACTCTGCCACTGGAGTAAGAAAGAAGGAAAAGGAAAACAGGCACACATTTATTTTTCTACTTGAAGCAGCTCTAACCCATTACTAGACGTAAAAGATCTCTTACAGCGTAGCCTGCACGTCTAAATGGTCTACAGTGATGGGGAAAGGAATCTTCAGTCAACCACTGAAAGGGACAGCATGGCTACAGTGACTTCTCTGTTCTTTCTAAACTTTTCTGCAAGAATGTCATTAAAGGTGCCAATTTGTTAAGGACCTCCCAGGTTGCATGGAAGAAGGGGGTGGGGAAAAGGGAAACAGGGAAGAGAGACAGTTCAGTGCCGTTGCGCAACACAATCTAACTATTCAGACCAACCCCAAACCATCCTGATGGTTCACAGGTTGGTTCAAGGGATGGAGAATGTGGATGGCCAGAAATATTTCTACTAAAGACACCTAGCTACAAACCTAACTAGATTTAAAAAAAAAAAAAAAAAAAAAAGACATTCAGTTGGAATCCTACATGGCTAAATTATTGTCAAAATATTCCACTTTCATTAGAAGATAGAAGGACAAAGAAATAATAAATCATGAAATATAAACGCTCTAAAGAGAGCTTTAACTATGCCCCTTTTAATCAATTTTTCTCATTAACATATAGAGTTGGAACACTATCCAATTCACACTGTCTTCCCTCTGCACTGGCTGTTTTATACTGAATGTACTTTTTCCTGCTACCTGGAAAAGTAACCAGTGTGTTTCTATGATGACAATCAATTTTTGCATTTAAACTTTTTAATTTTTTATATATAATAAACATTATAATAAAAAAACAGAAAACCATATAAATAAAAGTTAATCTTTCTCAGCCCCTTCTTCCACCATTATAAATATATTTGTGCACAGTCCTTGCAAACTTTGTCCAAACCTGTACAATCATATGTATAAGTAGATGTGTAAATATATTTGTCTTCATCATTTGACTGAACAAAAAAATTGAGATTTTTACAAGCTACAGTGCAGTTTCACTTTCCTCATACAGCAATAAATCATCACCATCAATTGAAATAATTAACACTTCTTTAAAAAGTATATAATATATCCCCAAATATGAATGTATTATAATTTATTCAACTATTTTCTCACTGACTAGCATTCCAATTATTTTATTTGTCTCGGGCTTTTGTCCTTATGAAAAAATACTGCATCACAAGAACACACGTAGGCACATATATATATGTAAACAGCCATCATTAGACAGTGTATTTGTACTTTTATTGCTATGGGATGGTCTCATAAACAGGACTTTTGAAAGACCTGCAACAATCTTCCACAATCCCACCAGCAATGTATAAATACCTGGGAAACAGTTACAGAATATGATACGTAGCTAAAGCATTTCATAAAGCAGAGTCCATATACTTCTAGACATCAATTAGTCTAAGGTGATTTTTAATTTTGTGATATGTTTACATTGAGTAAGGCTGTGATTATAAGGTAGCTATATAGGAATCACTTAAGAATACAGTCTATATGCGGTTGAGTTCAATTTACCTTTTTTTGACACTTCTGCCCCATTAAGTTCTTTTTGTGCTTCTTCAATTTTGTCTAAGAAAAAGAAAGAAATTTTACAAATCAATTCATCATATACAAATAAAAATACAGAAAAACAAACATACTACTTATAGATGGTATCTGATACATAGTAATAAATACTTACTGAATGAATTATTTGCGAAATAAATGCACTTAAACTGTCAAAATAATGATATATTCCCTTATTTTAAAATTGAATTTCTCCCTTCAATCATATCTTGGTCACAAGGACCACTTCCAATTAGTTAATGTTTCCATAATGCAAATAATGAGTACATTTCAAATACTGAACTATATTTTAAAAAATGTCTAGGTCCCTAAGAAAAGCACCTAAAAATAAAACTTTCCTTATTGAAGATATACAATTGCCCAAGAAGGATTTTATTAGAGAGATATAACAAACGCCCCCAGCTTAGAAACAAGTCTAATCCAAGTTCGTAGATGGCCTGAGACCTATGCCAAACATGGAAGAACCAGGAAATACATGAAATGAGGAGCTTTAATTAATAGCCACCTGTCCTGCCAAGCCTTGGTAACAGGAGAGTCATTTATGAAGGGGGAGGGTAGCATACTGCATTGAAGATATCCTGTATCAAAGTAATGACCACAGAACTGTTTGTTTTGAAGGAGCAGGTATAACCCAGAAGTAACACCTAACAAGGCCCTGGGAGGCTGCCCCAGGTGCCGACAGGAGAGGGAGGCACGTGCGGCCCTGAGCCGACAGGTCTTGGATCTGAGGATCGGAGCACCACTGGCTTTTGCAAAAAAAGCATGTGTTCTACCTTGGTTAACAATTAATTTACAGTTTATAAGGATGCACTTATTTGATGATTATGACAATAACCAGTTTCAAGCTTAACACAGGGTAGTCGAAGGGCTTGTGATCATGGGAGAAGCTACAAAATTCCCGGGGAACTATTTTGCACTGAAATGAATACACAAACAATCATTACATATTATTATAGTTAGTTCACAGAAGTATCACTTAAAAGCTTTCAAAATATTGGTACTTCCATCATTTATGCCTTTGGGCATTCACCATTGCCCCCAGAATGGTCTCCAATGCTGCCACCGCTGGCCACAGATGAGCCTCCGAAATGCATCTTTTCCAAACAAATAAAAGACGCAGATCCCACCACAGGTCCCCTGAACTCCAGTCCACCTGCTGCTTCTCCCGTCCAGCTTGTGGGGAAAGCCAGAAACTCAGAGAACCTCCAATTTACTGACCAAACTTCTTTTAATTGCTTATTGATCCACCCAGCCTACAAAATAAAGGCAGAGTGGGAGCAGCAGAATAAAGGAGACAAGCTAGTTTGAAATATTAGACACTGACTATCAGCATTGATCAAAAATAACTACATTTTTATCCTGACAAAGGTATCCCCACAGCAATGTCCTATTTCTTTGCTGCCAATTATCAGATCCAGAATGAGACGTATGAGGAGTAGAGGTAACCCGTAGAAAAAATAAAATTTTTCTTATGTATAAATTCTAATTATTTCTCATGAAATGACAGGTGAATTTGGAAACCGCCCTTAAACGTCCTCCCTACCCGCAAAAAAAAAAAAAAAAAAAAAAAAAAAAAAAAACAGAAACCTCTTATTAAATGTAGGAAGTGGATCATGCCTCCACAGTAATTTTACTTCAAAGAGAAAAATACCAAATGCAAGGATGAAATCTATGTTCATATAAATAACAAAAGGGCAAGGGCCACTTAAATAAAATACACTAAAGTACACTGTAGACCTTCAAAAATATAAAGACACAAATCATATAATTTAAATATATAGTCCTTGAGAAACATTAAAAGGAAAAAACACTGTTAGTTCTGTGCCAGCAGTACATCCAAACTCAAGAACCATAAATAATATATACATATATAGTCTATATGTTCACAGTAGTAATGACTGTGTTTAAGAGTTTATGCACACATAATTTGGCATTTTACAATAAAACAACTGTTTATTAATAGAATTGACTGTGGCTCAAAGCAACAAAAACTCATGATCTAACACATATTTAAAGAACAGCTGCTATTCAGTATAGGGAGGTTTGGTCACCTGCTGTTCATACGGTAACCTAACAAATTCTTACAGAAATGACCTCAATTTACATGTGATCACAAAACACTGCTCTTTGTTGTTAAATTTTCAATCGAGTTGCCTTTTTCTCTTCACAATAATAGTGCCTAAATCAGCAGATGTAGGACATCTACTATGTTAGGGATAAGCACTTACTTACATGCTTTTACCTAAGGCTCCAGTTCAATAGGTAAATACAATTTTCATGTAGAGGGCGTCTAACGGCCAATTTTCAAAGCGTTTGCTTCGATTTTTAGAAAGAAATCCTGTTTATATTTAACTTATGCTTTATGATTCTCCTGGTAAAACAGGATGTTTCAGAGACATTCCAAAATCACAGAGAAAGTGGTCATACATTGTACATACTTAATTGGTTCAGACAAGGTAATTTACTGATACTTAAAGCAACATTTATCATATTTTTGCACTATGACTCAGAGCAATAAATATATTTTTACATCCCCACCAACTGCACATGCACACTATTATGTGTATACGTAATTCAGAAACAAACTTACCCACACTCCATCCTCTATCTTTTCCTATTAAAAATGAAAAATGCTGCCTTGCCCAGCCAGCTACATTGATTTCACAACCCACTGTAAGATTCTGAACCAGATATAAGCAGCAGTTCCCTACACATCTTTTTTACCTTTTATTTTTTTACCCTTTTCCTTTTACTAAGACTAATACTTCCCGGCAATAATATATGGTCTCCTTATTGTAAGCCTTGACTTGGGGGGCTGGGGGTGTTGTTTAGAATGGGATCTCCGATTCGGAGCCATCTCTGTCATCCCCTTCCCCAGTGTCACTATTATCTGAGCTAACAATCTCACAGAAAACTACACATTCAGAAATAAATTGTAGTTTCTCTGTTGCTATTGTTTAAGGATAAAAACAGACCCACACCCATGTTGGTAAATGCAAAGTGAGGCGCGCGTTCTTATGTAATGAGTTCTTGCTGGATTTAAGATGCAATTCTAATTAATTCAACTTTTACTAAATGTACTTTGAGGAGCTGTCACCTGGAAAAGGCAACACGAATAGATCCATAATTTTTCCTAAGTTCCAGAGAGGCCTGTGGCTGAAATAGTAAGAGGCCAGGAGAGGGGCGGGGGTACCAATCGTGTAAGTCATATTTTGGTTCTGCAACTATTAAAAATTTACAACATTTTATGGATTTTCTTCTCCAATAAAGCACAGAAACTGTTTGTTAATGGCAAAGACTACAAAGGAGCTTGTATAAGAGCTTACGTATTTTTAAACTTTTGTTTGTAAAAAATAAATAAATATTTTTGGTTGTACAAGAAAATGATACAAAAATATTGTTTCTGTCATCCTCATAAATAGTTAAAGAAAAAAAATCTCTTTATGAAATATAACCTGAAAACACTGAGCAAAAACAGAAAAGAAAAAAGAAAAAAAAAAAAAAACCCAAGTTCTAGAGCCTTAGAAACAAACTTTCTTTTAGGGCTCTGGGAAGAAGACTGAATGATAAAAACAAATCATTTATAACCATAAAGCACTCTTCAAAGACAGGTTCATGGTTGAGTTCCTGCCGTCTGGCCATGTCTATCCTATGGTGAAGTGCCATGTCTATCCTATGGTGAAGTGCGGGGGCCTCCTTCCACACCACTAAGGAGCCTCAGGATGCCTGTAAGACAGCACAGCTCTGGGGACCAACCCACGGAGTCCTTAGGATTTGATTCAACCAAAGCTGTGTTTTTACCATGCTGAATGTCTACCCTGTGTCAGGTACAACAGGAGGAACTAGAGACAGGAAAGCAAAACAAACAAAACAGAATGGCTTTCCTACAGGGGCTCACAGGTTCCTCTATCCTTTCAGTGATCATTTGAATGTCAATTTCAAGGTAAACAGGAAGTCTGAATTCCACTGTGTGGCTAAAGAGGTCCCCCTCTGCCTTCCTCCCACTCCCACTCCAGCTTTCTTTCCTGCTTCAGCAGCACCTACTGCAGGCTCCATCAGATCCCTTCTCCTGTCCCTTCTGGTGGTGTCCTTTCAAGATTCACCTCTTCCAGGAAAACCTTCTTTAAACACCCTCATTCACAAGCCTGTTGCTCCCTCTCTGTGCCACCATGAAACCTTGCATGTGGAACTGTGGGTCTCTGTAGCGACACAGCTCATGGTCACTGGTTACTAATGACAGCATGACTTACTGACTGGATCAACGCTAACAATACCGCGCTGAGACACGGAAGCACCGGTGCACTCTGAAAGGGAGGAGAAGGCATACCTGTACACAGATTTAAAACTGGCATTGGGTGGTTCCACTTAAGAACCCAGCATTTTATCCTCTTTAACGTTACAAATTATTTCAACATGTGTGAAGCCATATGGGTACCCTGAAAACACTTGAATCAACTATTTATTACTCCATTTGGTCAATGACAAGTGATTTCTACCTTAATTTTACCAGCTCGTCCTGCTTTTCGGATCGGCACCTGTCACCCCTGCTCTAACACCATACTCTCCCTCTTCACTGGGCCCTAACAGCACAAAGCCAAAAGGCTAATAGTAAAATTGTATGAAATATATCCTAATGAACTGTAAAAGGCACCTCTATTTACTGAAAGAGATACCATCTGATTGAAAAAGGATCACCATATGTGACTGTACTATTTTTACTACTAAATAAGCATAACTCCTACGTCCCCTCATTACCCATCAGTACAAGCTCCTTACTCTTACTGTTTGCTGCTAGAGCTATTTCGGTAAGACTAAATATATGACAATGACGTAATGTTAAAAACGCACCCGATACCCATAACAATTTATACGTGCTCTTTTAAATGAAAATTATCCCAGTGTTCACTACCAACTCAGCTAAGTAAGCCTATGTTTATGTGCATACGTCTTTGTACCTCTGGACCTCTGTCTTCCAGGCAGATGGCACTGTACAATAATGCTGAAAATGAAAATCCAGACCAGTAATATTTCAAAATTGGAAAATACTGCCTGAAGTAAATAGGGGAAGAAAAAAAAAAAAAACCCTCTGTGCTAATGAATTTGAAAATTCTGATTAACTAGTAAAAAGTTCCAGAAAGCAAAATTACTCAACTTGATCCAGGAAGAAGAAAATGCCACTGGAGTAACAACCATGGATGAAATTAAGACAGTTATCAGAGAATAACATAGAATTACCTTATTTTATGTATGTATGTAGGTATGTATGTATGTAAATATGTATGTATTTAGAGAGAGAGGAATCAGGGGAAGTAGGAGGGAGAATCCCAACCAGGTTCCACACTCAGCACAGAGCCCAATGTAGGGCTCAATCTCACAATCTTGAGATCGTGACCTGAGCCGAAGGCAGACACTTAACCAACTGAGCCACCCAGGCGCCCCTAAATCACATCTACTATTAGTGTAGTAAGAACAAAACAAAACAAAAACAAAAAACCCTCAACAATAAATAGAAATAGGATAGACTTCCCCATATTAACCAAGCATTATTTCAACAAACACCCCAGAACAAAGAAATTGGCCACTAATAACATTATCACTTTCTTGAGAAAGCCTTCCCGGACCCGGTCCCCCACCTCTGATCTGCACCCTAGCACGGTGCTCTCACCCCCAGAGCAGCATTCATTACCGCGAGGTTTTCTGGGATCATTTCTAAAACATTAATGCACAGGGTTCATTCAGTTGGGAACATATGCATTAGCTCCCATGTTCGAGTGTGAGGATACACAAAGGTGAGCAATCCCACGTGCAGGAACCTTCAGGGGTAAACCAGCAGTTCTTGCATGTGCTGTGCTGTGATGGTGTGACTACAGCTATGGGGGCCTGGAGAACACAGAGTGGGGAAGCGTGGCTGTTCCGGCAACAGAAGGTTCCTGAAACACGTCCATGGAAGAGATACACAAGCTGAACACAAACAGAAGATGAGCGATCCCACCACAGAGAGAAGAGGAGGACACAGGTTGGAGAGCAGGAGGAGGTTGGAAAGGCAAAGAAGAAAACCAGACAATGTGTCAGGAGCTCAGAGTAGTTTGGGAGCAAACCTGGAGAGCACAGGTCTAGGGATACAGGGATTGCAAACTACCTTCCTACATACCTAGCAGTTAAAAGCATACCATGGAGTTGGCGGAAGCAAAAACGTAACTAGTCGATGAAGTGTCTGGGCTACAGGTAGTAGGCTCTTTAGAAACCAGCTCATCCTTAATACAGTGATTAAAATACTATAAATTTAGACTAAGACCATAGAAGGAGTGGAGCAAAGGCCATTCATCACAGTGCTTTTCATACTAGGGGAAAAATAAACCTAAATTATTTACAGGATCTGGCAAAAGTAGGTGTTCAATAAATATCTGCTGGGTGAATTCTTGAGAAATAAGTAAATTATGGTACCTCCGTATAACAGAATATTATAAAACCATTGTATTTTAGGTTTCTGGAAGGAGGGCCTACTGAACCAGTAACTACAGAAATGGTGGCCCCAGATTATATAGATATTAAGAGCTTTGACAAGGGGATTTAATGGGCCGCCTTCCTTCCAGTTAAGAACCAGTGGTGGGATGAGGCAGCCCCAACAGTTAAGGAGGAGGTAAAGGAAACCCAAGAAAGAGGCAAAGGGGGGAGAAAAAGGAATGGCTGAAAAAATGAGACCTAGAAATAACTTTGGTCCCAGAGGTCACCAGAACAGTGTTTTACTATCGTATCTGTAGATGATGCACTCTGTAAAGACTGAAAAAGCTTCCACTGGATTGAGCCATTAGGAGGTCCTAGTGATGCTTCGCAAAGCACGCAGTGGGAGGGGGAAGGCGGAGGGCAGGGGCTGAGACAGCGATGGGACGGAAGGTAAGGAGAGAACAGAGCATAAGTGTCTTTCCAAAGATTCAGTGGAGAAGAGGAGAGGGAACTGGGGAGCCACTGAGAAACACAGGGTCAAGGGAAGGTTGTTCGTTGGGCTTTTCAGAGAGGCTAAATCAGGTGAAAAGTCTACTGATGGGAAGGATGAGTTTGAGGGAATACATATCCAACTGCCTCAGTTTTACTGAGAAAAGAGGCATGATTGTCTACAAAGGAAAAGAAGCAGGGGTTGCTATAAGGGGTCTTCAAGACTGGCTAAGGCGAGACAAATTACTGATGAGAACGGAAGAGCTGACCAATTTTAAGGACAAGTGAAAGCACTGATGAACAGCGACTAGGTATCTGTGAGGTGGAAACCCTTGGGTATTGCATGGCTCCCATGTACTGTTTATCCTAACAAAGTCTGGCAACCTGGATGAAGAAACGGAGAACGAATGCTAAATTTGGACTTTTCCAGGGGGGAAAGACAAAGAGTTCAGTGAGATGAAGATAGTAGAGGAGGGTCATCTGATCAGCCAAATATACAAGATGGGTCGTGGTTTGGTAGGCAGTGGCAAGGAAGGAACCGATCAAGGAGAAGTCAGAACAGAAGGCCAGAGAACAGAAGCTGAGAGTCTGAGACCAGCAAATCTGGCTGGTTGTGATTGATTTCTGAAATGAGGTTCATGGGTTTGAAAAAAGATCCAGAGTTTGGCCGCACGTAAAGTAGGGCAGAGAGAAAGGCTAGCTGGACACGAACAATCTGTTCATCTAGTACGGTAATGAGTCATGGAACAGCAAAGATTAGGAACAAAATCTACCATAAGAAAACTCCAACTGTGAAATGCCTAGCCCTGTTATACTTTTACGTATACATAAATGTATACCTTTATAGACTTTGCAAAATTGTTCCTTTACCCTTCTCAGAAAGCATGTTTCCATTGTGACACTGAGGAAAAGAAAGAGTTCAGAGAGGAAAGTAAAAGCTCCATTAAAAAGATATGGATCAACTAAATGCAATGTTTCTTCTATAAGAGGATCGTCTGGATATCAAAACTGACCATGGAAATAACAAAATTTATACAAACAGTGAATATGTTCCCACTGAACCAGGTAAGGCTTTTAAATTACTTTTTTGTCCTTAATAACATATCATCGGTTCCACTTTGTAGAGTTCCATAGTCTTCATCAACAGAGCTGGGAACTGTGTTAGCCCGCTGTGTGCAAAATCTTTGAATAGTGGGGTAATTATAACTTATTACCCCTAGAGGGGGCTAGGAAGTCCTCCGGTTTTCAGAGTTGAGCATACATTTCCCAAGAAGTAAAAAAGCAAAGCAAATTCCCAAAGTCTCTTTCCTAAACCTCACAGGGTTTCAGAACCCATGAGAAGTCCAGCCAAGAAGGTCAAGTTTGATGAAAAGCTCCTTCTTTAGGTGGCTGCCACAGCAATGTGGACCAAGGTGGAGTCCCCTGAGGTCAGCCTCCTGGCTCGTTTGTATGTCACCGAAGAGACCCGAACTCCAGCTTGTGGCTGCTTTATTACTGCAGTCATTTAAAAATCTGGGTAGGAAGACTGCAGCCCCTATCAATCAAATCAGCACTAGAAGTTCCCCAGGTGATTCTAATAGGCAGACAAACCTGAAAATCAATGTTCTCTAAATTACAGATATTATCAGGTCAAGATTCAAAGTTGTGTAAAACCCAAGGAGTTAGGGGGAAAGTCTTATCAGCTGGCTCCTTGGAGCCACTTTTTATCAAGTAACAGGGACAGGGACAGCAACAGCATCTGCCTTATCACAGGGGCTGGTATTGGTGGACGGACACCGGGAAGATAAGGAAGGGAGAGCTCCAGGGACGTTCCATGGCTAGGGATGTCCGATTCAAGTACACAGCTAACATGCCAAGTCAAGCCAGACGTTCTTAACAAGCATTACATCACAGACAGATCGACTATTTATTATCAACATGAGCCCTAAACTAGAAAACAAATCTCCAGCTGAAAACTGTATGTTTGAAAATACAAAAACTATTTAAACTTAATAAGCTCCTGTGTAAAGATGCTAAAAATTGACATGGATCAAGACAGTTTTCTAACACTCACATTAAAATACGTGGCCCATTTTGGTTCAGATATTATTATTAGAGTATGACAACACTGGTTTCCTCTTCCCACTTGATGATTTCTAACGCTGTGAATGGGAGCAGGTAGTCATGGTAACTATGATGGGGAGAGAAAGGATTAGAAAGACAGAGCGTTCTCATCCTGAGAGGCTAAATGCCAGGTTCCACCGAACTTGAGTTACTAGCCCAGTAATGGATTCACACATGTACATATGTGTGCACACGCCCATACACGCATGCAGACACACACACACACACACACACACACACACACACACCACACCAATTCAGGGGTCAGCCTGTAATAGTAGAGATGGTTGAGAAAGACCCAAAAGGTGAGGATCTCGGAGTCTGAAGAGAACTCTTCTGGCCAGCTGCCTCACCTCTAGCCAGCAAATACACACACAGTTTTCCCTGTCATTTTTTTTAAAGGCTTCTTATTAAAGAAAGAAGGAAAGAACTAAAGAAAGAAAGAAAGACAGACAAAACAAAATGAAGGACTTAAATGCAGGGTGTTGCTATGATCTAGGGAATAGAAACGAAGCACGGTGAGCTGTATCTGAGGGAAGGCAGGTTGCCCACCTTCTGTGTGCCTGGGGGCTGTCCTTGGGACAGCCTCCTTAACCCTCACTGGAAGGCCACACACCACTCTTCTCCTCAACAGGAAACAGTTCATGCTCACAGTACGCCCGGAACTGTGGTAACTCAACTATGAGCTGGGGTAAATGACAGTTTGACAGTTCAGATTTCTGGTTCCACTGGTTCCCATCCAGCGATCTCCAGTTACTGCAGATACAAATCAATCAATACGCTCTAAGAAGTGGGGAAAAGGGTTGGGGGAAGGATGAAGATTAGTAATGTGAGGGAAGAAGGAAATCGATATTAGAAATAACTGCCCAAACCCCCTTTGGGTAGAAGAAGAGTACTTAGAGACTCACAAGACCAGACAAAGAAGTACAATTACATTTCTTCTAGAATTCTGACTGGATGAAATGTCAGTCTGAGGTAAGGAATACTTGGATATTTCGGTTTCCTACTACATACCTGCTGAAGACCTATGCCATGTGGTCTTCCCAGCTACCTGTCACTGGATTTCTCACCACTGTGTTGGCCCCTTCTGTCCAGGAAGGTCCCACTCATGAGTCTGGATGTTACGGCTGCAGTGGTTCAAGCCCTGGTCTAGTGGTTGATATCCAGCATCCCTTCAGCAAGATTCAACTCTATAGAAAGACTCCAAAACATGTATGCCATGCTGAAGAGACTCTGAAAAGGCTTCTCTCTGTATGACATTAAGTGGTTAACTGTATTCTATTGAAAAAAGAAACAAGAACTTTTTTCCACTTGTACCCCTACCACAAATTTAGCAGACACAACACACTGGTCACCTAATGCATTGGCATGGCCACCTGTCATGGTTGTATTTAAAGCAATTTTATCTGATTTTGTCTTTTATTTTCTTGTGAAAAGGAGAGACAGAGAAATTAGTATGTGATTATCTGGCCTGAAACACATTATTCACTCAAAAAATGTTGACACTGAGGCACCTGGGTGGGTCAGTCGGTTAAGTGTCTGCTTCTGGCTCGGGTCGTGATCTCAGGGTCCCGGAACGGAGCCCTGTGTCAGGTTCCCTGCTCAATGGAGAGTGTGCTTCTCCCTCTCCCTCTGCCCCTTCCCCTACTTGTGCTCTCTCTCACACTCTCACAAATAAATAAAATCTTTTAAAATAAATAAATAAATAAAATTTCCATATTTAAAATATTAAAAAAGAAACAAAAGAAGCCTGATGTTTTCTAAAAAACTAGAAGATCACCAAAGTATCATTAATGTAGTGTTACAGCATTATACTTCAAATGATAATCATAAGCAAGAAATGCTCTGTAACAGTGTTAAGTAAAAAGGCAAAGTTTCTACAGGCCCAGCACCCTGGGGGCATTCAATAAAGGTCACTGCCCCCAGAAATAATCAGAACCAAGAGGAAATTAAATCATTTCTGAACTACCACTAGCAGTCAGGTTTGTACATACCAAGGCTGAAAAAGATACCAAAAAGAAAACAAAATAATTTCTGGGAATACACTACCTGGTGTTTTTAACTCCTTTGGGTATGGCGGGGGAAGATAAGAACTTAAAGATGAGAAAGCAAAAATAGAAAGACAAGAACAAAACCCAAGAAGTAAAACAATGTATTCCGTATATTTCCATTTGTGTCCAAATATATAAACCAATGTGTGTGTGTGTGTCTGTGTGTGTGCGCGCGCGCGCGCGCCAGGGGTGTTTGCAGCCACCCCTGAGGAAGAGGGTCCACATAAGAAAGACACATATTTCACTGTATCTTTTAATAACTACGGTTAGCCTGCTGGCACATCAGATTCCAGGTTATTTTTCACACACAGACACACACACACACACCACACACACAGACACATTTGCATATGGTCTCAGGGACTACAGGGACCCAAAACCCAGGTTAAGAACTGACAAGGGCCTAATCTACACTATTACTATTCTTTTGCATCCTAAGTGAGCATTCAAAGGTATATTTTCACAGTGTAAAAACATGTTTTCATTTTTTCAGTTGTTAAATTTCTCCCCAAATAATTCAACAATGTAGCTCTTACTAGCACAAGCTATTCTTATGTAGCCACATGAAAAAAAGGGGGGGTAAGCAGGTAATTGTAATAAATAATCTGTTCTTTTCCTAGTTTTCCAGTTCCATTATATTTAATAACTCTTTACAGAACAGAGTAGATAAGAAAGAAAAAAAAATATCACTCATCACTGTCCTAAGTACATCAGGCATCGTGCTTGGCACAGTACATTTAATTTCATCCTTAGAACCTACCCTGTGCAAAGCTTTTATCTAGATACAGTGTCTTCCCTTTGGAGCCCAGGCTCTAGTGGAGATGAAAATACATTAAGCAAGGAAGATATATTAATGTATTAGTACTTATAATATATAGTAAAAAGTGATAACCTCACTTGCAAAACAAAGAAAGGACACGAAGTAAAACTCTCAAAGTATGTGCCCAACTCATAACCCATCTAACTTTTGCTTACACAATAGTTAGTGTGTAATGGAGAGTACTGCACCGTGAGTTCACCAGCTCACCTACAACCAGCTGCCGGTCAACCTGGGACACCAAACTCATGAACCAAAAGGATCAGAGGACTATCTTATTTCTCCCCTAGGCCAACTTGGAAGGCTTCCCAGAGTCTCTTAATTCTTTGAATAATCACCTTACTAATATTATAAAGATCTTCCACTGATAGCAAGAACATTTATCTACTCATTTAGGATTTCTGGCTTCTGGTAATGTCAGAGTGGCTTACAGGAGACTAACTCCCCTGTTACTACACTAAGAGTATGTATGAAGTATTAAGTTAACAAAAAACAAAAAATTTCTTGCTTTAAAAAGGCAAACAAAAAATAAAAGGAAGACATGAGAGAGTGACCAAAAGCAGGCAGAAACTGGAAGGGAAACTGAAAAGCTTTACTTTTCAATGGCCATTTCCTAAGGGGCAATCACCAATTCCAGAAGAGCATGGATGGAGCAAACAGTACCAGTCACACTGGGCTGAGGAGACAGAGGTAGAGTTTGGAAAGGCTACAAACAGCTGGAGTGTGTGTGTGTGGGGTGGGGGGTAGGGGTGTGTGTGGGGGGAGAATCCCAGAGGGAGCCTCATAGAAAAGGGTCTGGAATCTGTGAACAAGCCCCTCAAATCCCTGACTGCTTCTTGAACTGCTTGTATGGAGGGTAAGATCTCAAGGAACCTAAGGGAAAGCAACCCAAGGCCAAGACGAAAGAACTGAGCAAAGTAACAGCAGCAACTATCAGTATGAATATGGGGAACAATGAATCTCCTGTCACATTAGAGGGTCCAGGTAAACACCTTATATTTCCAAGGCCATGCCTTGGGATTAACATCACATCCTGGACTCAGGGCAAATCAAAGAGACCTACTCTGAAAAGCCTCCACAAGTTTCAGAAAATATGATAGTAACTTAACTGTCTGCTAGTACAAAACTCAAAAAAACTCAACTTCAGATCAAGATGACAGAATGTATCAACCACACTGTTTTCTATACAACAAAACATTATAAGGAAGGTGAATCATGACACTGCTATAGACAGGTAAGTCAGGAAAAAGAATTACAGATAACAAAGATATTGTAATTAACAGACAAGAAATTTAAAGTAACTATTACAGTGACTAATTTAATCTTGTAAAGAATAAATAGCAGAATTTCAGAACATATGTAAAAACTCAAAAACAGTGGAAATTATATCAACAAAATGAAATATCTGAAAAAAAGTTCACTGGATGGTATTAAGAGCAGATGAAATACTATAGCAGAAAAAAATTGTGAACTTGAAGACAAGTCAACAGAAATTATCTAAACTGAAGCAGACAGAGGAAAAGTGAAAAACAGCATAGTTTCAACACCCCAGGGAACAGTATCAAGTAATGTAACATATATTTAACGAATGTCTCAGAAGGGGAAGAGAGAAAACTGGGAAGAAATAATAGGTGAAGAAATAATAGCTGAATTGTTCCCAAATTTGACTAAAATATCAACCTACAGATCCAGAAACCTCAGTGAACCCCAAGTAGGATGAACACAAAGAGAACAACACATAGGCATGTCTTAGTGCAACTGCAGAATAAGGGGGCGGGGGTGGGGGTGGGGAGAGGGGCAACAGATATTTAAAGTGCTGAAGAGATGGGGCATCTGGGTGACTCAGTCAGTTAAGCATTTATCTCTTGATTTTATCTCAGGTTGTGATCTCAGGGTGAGGACATCAAGCCCCTATTCTGGGCGGCACCAGATGTGGAGCCTACTTGGGATTCTCCCTCTCCCTCTGCTTTCCACCCGCCAACCCCTGGCTGTCTCTGTCATTCTCTCTTTCAACTAAACAAATAAATAGTAAAGTAGTGAAGAGAAAAAAAAAAATCAAATTAGAATACTATGTTTAGCAAAATTATCCATCAAAAATGAAAGCAAATAAGATATTTTCAGATAGACAAAAGTTGAGAAAATTTGTTACTTACATAAGCAATGCAAAAAGTGGTTATTTAAGCTGCAGGGAATGGTAACAGATTAAAAATATGTCTCTATAGTAGGGGCCAGCAAACTGTGGTTCACAAGTCAAATGCTGACCACAACCAGGTTTTGTAAGGCCTGTACACTAATTTAAACGTTTAAAAAAAAAAAAAAAAGTGGGGAAAGGACAAGAAAAATATGTAATGGAGAATATATGAGGCTACAAAGCCTAAAATATTTATTATCTGGTCCTTTTCCAAAAAAAATCTGCAAACTCCTGATTTATAAGAAAGCAGCAGAGAGAGAGGTAGGAAGAGAGACAGGACAAATAAAGGCTGTATTTCTCTTTTCTTCAATTCTTTAAGACAAACTGACCATTAAAACAAAAAATAAAAACAGTATATTACAGGGTTTCTAATAGATACACAAGTAAAATATGTGACAAAAACATTTACTCATCTCAAACTGCCCCGAGGCCCAAGGTCATCCCTGTGAAATGAACTCATACAAATCTGAATCTTAATACCCATGAGTTATTTCATATTCTACCAAAATCTTAAACACTAGATTGAAATTATTATTTTTAAAAAACACAAAAATGAAATAGATGGTTTGTTCCCAACTTATTTTCTGGTACACATTTCAAACAGCAAGCACATTACCAGCTACGGCGATCTTTTGAAAAACTGAGAGCATCCTCTCTTTTTCAGTAAGTAATGAATTATTTCATTCTATTAAGTACTGGCAGAGTGTGAGCTCAAATAATTCTAGGGGACGTGAAAGAGCCTGTGGGAGGGAAGAGCATGAAGAAAGCAGGAATAAGTACTCGACATGGGGGGCACCATGAGTAGGTGTAGCGTGGCAGAAAGTAAATCAATACACAGGCTGAAAGGAGAACATGGTAAAACGTTAACATATCAGGAAAGTAATCAGAGAGTCACAAATGATATGGAAGGTTCAGGTTTGCTGGCTGGGTGACTGACGCAGCCACACCACACGTCACAGAGGCAAATGACCTGCTTTCCCCCCAACATCTCTCCAACCTTAGCCACGTATACAGATGACAGGGCAAGGATTCTCCTTGCGTTTAGGAACCCAGAGATCAATGAATAAATGGAAAAAAAAAATGGCTTCTCTGGGCTGGGAAGTCCATTTGTAGACATGACAATGAGTTTGGAACATGAGTCCAAGGGAATAAAGGCTTATTCCAGAAGAGATACTCAAGGGAAGCTAAACAGAACTTTATTGACTGGTCAAGGCCGGACACACAGACTTGGAATTAAGAGTCTAGACTTCATGTTTATTTTCAAGGATTCTGGTTTGTGTTTCAGCATGTTTAGTCACCAGAGAAAACTGAAAGTACTTTGCTCTCATACTATTTCAAATACTTATTTTATAAATAATACTATTATGAGCAAGAAAATTTTTAAAATTCCGCAATACACTGACAAAGACACTGAAAGACACTGATCGAATGGATGGGAATCGATGGCAGCCTAAAGGCCCGCAGGAGGTTTGGGTGGAACCAAACTGCATCAGGAGTGAGCCTGCTACTAGATGTTTTCCTAATGGTATGGCTTTTGCTTTCAATTTTAGTGTATAACCCCAGGGATTTGGGCAATGACTTGTTGGAGTGTATGAGAATCCTAAATTTAAAAAACATCAGAGGTTCAGACCAGCATACATTATACAATTCAGGTTCTGTGGGGGTTTTTTAATTTTATATAATTCAGTTTTTAAAAAATGATGTTGTCATAGCTGGATAAACATTTCTGAAAAAGTGACAAAGAAATTAGTATGAGTGGGTGCCTCTTCATATTGGGATAAAGAACAGGGGCTGGAGAAGGGAGAAGAGAGAACTTTTCATTGTACATGATTCTGTACTAGTTGATCTTTAAAAAGAAAAAACTAAGTGTATGCATTATTCATACTGAAAATGTATTACTTGCTCATTTACATATCTAGGCATGTATAAAGATATATATATGTATGTACATGTACATAAGTGTGCGTAGCAAATCAACATCAGAACTGAATGCTTCAATTCTCTAAGAGTATAGAAGTACTTAATGCTTAAAAAATTCATATACTATGTTTATTACATACATACACATATTAAATGTATACACATGCGCTCAGATTTTGTTTCAGTATTCTCACTTAAACTATCATTCCATGTTTCCAAAGTCATTAATGCCAGTTTCCTCCTTGCAAACGAAGTCTACATTAACATTTACTGAATGACAGTAATACCGCTGTTAAGTACCGCAACACACTATTCTTTACACTTCCTTTAACTTATTCAACTCAACACGTTAGGCAAAATATTCAGAGGTCAGATAACAAGTCTGTTTTTCACCTCAAAACAGTCCAATTTGCATCCTTGCCAAAGGGTAATCCCCTCACCAGCAAGAATCAGAAGTTAAAAGGATATGAAAAATTGTAAGTAGGTGGTAGAAGGGAGAGAAGCAAGGTGAAAACAGACAGAGTCTAACAATTTGAGTCATCGACTACAGGCACAATCTTGAAGGGGGGGGATTAAAGTCAAAATAAACCAAAATACCCTAACATTGTGTAGTTTATGAAGAACAAGTCAGGGCCCACTAGGTACTCCTGCAAACCCCAAAACTTCTACCACGGCAGGTGGCTCATGGCACTGTGGGTAATGGCTTACCTGAAGTCAGCTTCCTCACTGGCCCGGTGGCCCATGAGGGCAGAGACCAGGTAGGTGCTGATCAGCCCTGAGTCCTAAGAACAGTGCTAGACACACAGCAGGTCAGTTGCCCGATCACCTGGACGCTGGCATCAAACAAATGCCATAAATCCTAACCATCCCATACTGTAGAGTATGGTAAGTGGGGAAGAATTAAAAATTTGATAACAACAAGAAAAGTGACCTTACAAATTTCCAAACTTGGAATTAGCTACATCTTTTAAACAATCCTTACTATTTTTTTCTGTACTATAAGTGAAGAAATGATCTTAGACTAGTAAATAACTTTCCACTCAAGCCATTACCACAAAAGCTCCCAAACTTTGCATAGTGTCACAAATGTAAGAAATGAAATACATAAAATACAATTATTTCCAGTTACTAATATTCTATGCCATAATTTATAATGTGGAAGGTATTAACTTCTGAGTGATTTAGGTCATTACAAATATACAATGGTAAGGAAGTGCACAAATACACAGGTGGTCTGTGGGGTCCACAGTGTGAAGGGCCAGCCATGGACTTGAGTTAGCTTTTGATTACTGGCTAACAAACTCAGACAGACATTCCCTAAACTGATTTTGAAATGAATAACACTTACAAAATACATTATCAAATCCACTGTTTACATTAGATTATATTTTAGGAACATAAACACAAATGATTATTTGAGGCTCTGGGCCTGAATGGTCAAACAACAGTTCATACAATTTTTGTATATTTGTGCATGTAGATATGTATAACAGATGATGTGTGTGTATTACATATATGTTGTTATACATATTACCTTATTTGAAATATATCCACATGGCATTACCTGCATACATGCCTATGTCTTCTAGGAGCCGTCACTGTTACTGAATAATAACATCTAAGATAACGACAGCACTGGGCCTTTTAGGACCATTGAAGTGGCCCTGAATCAATATTTATTTATTTATTTATTTATTTCTGTCTCTTCAAGATTTTTATTTATTTATTTGAGAGAGAGAGCATAAGCAGAGGGTAAGGACAGATGGAGAAGCAGACTCCCCACTGAGCTCGGAGCCAGACATGGGGCTCCATCCCAGGACGCTGAGATCATGACCTGAGCCCCGAAGGCAGACACTTAACCAATGGAGCCATCCAGGTGCCCCCTGAATCAGTATTTATTATAAATTTTACAATATGGAATTCCCAATTCAAATCTTTGTAGTGCAAGCACACAAACATGCACGCATACACAACTCATAGACTTTTAGCAATCATAACAACTGAAACAATGAACAAATGTCATTTTTTTCGCAAAGGAAGTACTTGGCTAACTCCCACACTTGCAAGGACTCTGGCCAAACATAACAGTAATTAGGCTTGTAACTTCACATGTATGGATCTAACTAGTCAAGCCAAAAATAGCTTTGTAGTCATTTATCAACTGCTGTCATTTGCTTTAGAGGCCACGGCATTATACAGACCCAGTTAGGCAAACCCTGGTGAAAACATGCTAAAATATCGCTAAACTTAAGAAAATTTTAGCTCTTTTCAGTTACAATATTGTAACACATGAGAGATCACCATGATGTAATTACTTTGGATAGCTAATAAGGTTAACTCTCTTTTAAACTAAAACATATGTTAAATAAACCAGCAAAATAGGATTAACACACAAACATTTCTCAAAAACCAATGGAGACATCTTAGGTTACCTGCTCCAACCCATTATTAGAATCCCTGCTCTTGAAAACCCTCTTCTGGTATGAGCAACACTGCCTTTTAGGGATACCCACAGTGCAGGGGGCCTGCCCTTCCTCCACCACTGCCCCAAACTCAGGGGTGTTCCCTTAACACCTGCCTGGAAGCCCTCATCCTCCTTCAGAGCCTACTGGGGACAAAGCTATCAAAAACAGCACAAATCTGGGACGCCTGGGTGGCTCAGTTGGTTGAGCAGCTGCCTTCGACTAGGGTCATGATCCCAGGGTCCTGGGATCGAGTCCCACATTGTGCTCCTTGCTCGGCAGGGAGCCTGCTTCTCCCTCTGCCTCTGCCTGCCTCTTTGTCTGCCTGTGCTCGCTCGCTCTCTCTGTCTCTGACAAATAAATAAATAAAATCTTAAAAAAAAAAAAAAAAAGCACAAATCTGTTACAAGGTGCTAGACACTGCTCTGAGGACTTTACTGCAGGAATCTACTCAACCCTCACAGAAAACCTACACAGGAAGAAGGAGCAAACTGAGGCACACAGAGACCGACTTCACAGAGATAATAAGGAGAAGTGCCAGGTTGGAATCCGGACAGACTGCCTCCAGAATGTGCCCTTCTTAACACCACACTTGATTTCTCCTACACCGCTTCTATGCGACGGCGCTCTGTGCCCATCAAAATGGCGTCCTGCTTCGGGGGCAATGTGGGGCACTCTAGTACACACCAACACTAACTACCCCCGCTCCTCTCGCATTAAGCATGTACGTGGGTCAGGTTATTTCTTTCATGCCTTTATCAAATCGTTGCCTCCATGAGAAAGGTTTACCACAGTCGCTCCATCACCCTGGCCCCCGGTATCTACCCAGACCTCACCAGTGTTTCATTACCAAGCTTCACCTGACTCTCAGAAACTTCTAGTGAATCCAGCAGAGAAAGCTCCTTCCCTTCCTACACATCCCACAGAGCTTGATTTGTTCCGTACCACTGTCTGTAAAGAAGTCTCTCTCCAACGGCATTCAACTGTATCCCATTTACCCATTCTTATTCGTGGTCTCATTTATGGCTTCAAGTCTCTATTACGTGGAAGCCTCTCTTCCATCTCTGCGACTGTTCAGCTACCTGCGGAGAGGAAAGCCCATCCCCGCGGGGCGCGCACAAACACGGCATGTGTTCCAATGTGGCCGGATTCCTATCTGTCAGAGCAAATAAACAGACTAGAAGACTCAGGACGGAAAAAGGGAGGTAAAAAAGCCCTTCCCCCAGAGGAAAACAAAGCAACCAATGGCTGACCTAGCAGATCAACATAACTGGAGTGGGGAGCGTGGAGGAGAGGAGGGCAGACCAAGAAATGAAAACTCCGCAAAGCTGTCAGGGAAGGCGGCTTCTCTCTTCTCTTTCCTTTTTGCCTCCCCTAGGCCAGACCTATGCACTGCAAGGCCTCAGTTCAGGTGCAAAAAGGAACTTCTCCTTTACTACCACAGGAATCCCTGACACACTCAGCCACACACAATGCGGTGGGGGTGGGGGGAGAGTGTTGGTCATCACTGCTGAGCTAGGTAACCGGCATTGCAATTTTTGTAATACTAGCATTGAACGTGCGGTCACAACTCTGAGTGATTTTACCTAGGCTTATTAACAAAAGTTATGTTAATCACTAAGTTAGGCTCATTCGATCTTGCTGACTAAAAGGGCCTCAGAAAACAGCCTGTTGAGGTTATCTGCTACCTGAAGACAGAAATTCCATCAGGTTTCCCTGAATGCTGTGCCACAGCAAGGGCTTGGGCTGCTGTGTCCTTACCGCTTGTTAAATTGATGGCGTACGCTGTGCCCACTACAGAGATGAGCTGCTTTAAGAAATCTGCAAATTTTGGAGCACCTGGGTGGCTCAGTGGGTTAAAGCCTCTGCCTTCGGCTCAGGTCATGATCCCAGGGTCCTGGGATCGAGCCCCGCATCGGGCTGTCTGTTCCACGGAGAGCCTGCTTCCTCCTCTCTCTCTTTGCCTGCCTCTCTGCCTATTTGTGATCTCTGTCTGTCAAATAAATAAATAAAATCTTTAAAAAAATAAAAAATAAAAAAAAAAGAAATCTGCAAATTTTAAAATTGTGACTCAAAAGCAAGATAATCATTTGATGTCCAAAAAATTACTCACTTCACAAGTGGATGCATTCGAGGAGAAAGCTCTGGGGCCAAGGACAGAAATCAGGGCAGGGACAGGCAGGCAGGCAGGGACAGGCAGGCGGGCAGGGACCCAGGAAGAAGCATGTATATAGGCACACCACTGGCCACAACGGGAGACCTCCTATTTCTCAAGATCACATCTAAACTGCAAAACAAGGCAGATCCTTCACGTCTTACATATGAACTCACTTGGCAGCTGCAGACATGAGACTCATGGTTTCCAACATTCACAAAGGTTTAGGACATTCGGTCACTTGTAACTTTGCTGAGAAACCCATGTGAGCCCCATGCATGGCTACACGGACACGCTGAGGGTTCACCTGGCTGGTGAGCAAGGCTGGCCTTGCCGGTGCTGCATACTGCCCAGCACCCACCTCTCTAACCCTCATTGTTCTTCACTCTTTCTTGTCAGCATGTAATACTCTAGCAAACCCCAAATTGTCTGGGTCGTCCTCCAGAAAGCCCTCCAAACTGTCCAGCCCCACTAACCGGTGCAGGCCCTCACCTCTCACTGAGACCCTGCCCATTGCCTCTGCGCTGGCCTTCATGTCTTTTCATGCCCTTCCCTGCGGGCGAACCCACACTCCATGTGCAGCCATGACAGCCAGCCTGCTTCCTCACGGTCATGCCTACTAGAGCATCTTGGTCTTTTCCATCAAAGTCCTCAACACACTCTCTAATTATATTATGTTTATTTACTTGAATAACCCCTCCATATCTCCAATAGGGTCTTTAGTCAAGGATGATTTTGTCCCCCAAAAGGCCTCCGACCATGTCTGGAGATATTTCTGGAAGTCACAATTGAAGGGGAGGCGCTGCAGCTGGCATCTAGTGGGTGGAGGCCAGAGACGCTGCTAAACATCCTACTGACACACAGGACAGCCCCCACAACAAAGAACGATCCAGCCCATAATGTCCCTCACTGCCAAGGTCGAGAAACCCTGCTGTGTAAACGGACACGTATTTGAAAGGATATCTGAAAAACTGTTCAGTATTACTTTAATCACTTCTTTGGTTTTCAAATAGAACAAAACATAATTTTGATTACTATCTTATATTTTAACATTATGAATAATAATGCATGTTAGCAAATAACTACTACATGGGGGTAGGGGGAGCAGTCTTCACATTAGCACTAAAATTAAAGTATTCACATGTATTCCATCATTAAGAACCTACCAAAAAAATTGGGCATGAGCAAGTCTAACCTCTGCTATGTCACTTGGCTAAGACACGGGAAGCTGGGGTTCCATCCTGAACACAGAGCTTTTCTCCCTTCGCCAGGGACAAGTGACTCGATCCTCCAAATCTCCATCTCCTCATCCATAAAATGGGTAAGAAAACAACATCCACCTCACAAAGTTGCATAAGACTGAGAAGAGACAACAAGGGGAACTGTTTAGAATAATACTCAGCTTCGGGCGCCTGGGTGGCTCAGTGGGTTAAAGCCGCTGCCTTCAGCTCAGGTCATGATCCCAGGGTCCTGGGATCAAGCCCAGGTCCCACTCTCTGCCCAGCAGGGAGCCTGCTTCCATTCCTCTCTCTCTGCCTGCCTCTCTGCCTACTTGTGATCTCTGTCTATCAAATAAATAAATACTCATCTTGTACTTGATATGCTATAGGGGCACCTGGGTGGCTCAGTCGGTTAAGCATTTGACTCTCGGTTTTGGTTCAGGTCATGATCTCACGACTACGATCTCCGACCCATGATCTCAGGGTCCTGAGATCAGGCTCTGGGCTGGATGCAGCACTCAGCAGGGAGTCTGCTTGAGATTCCCCCACCCTCCGCCAACATTCTCTCTTTCTCTCTTCCTATAAAATAATAAATAAACCTTTGAAAAAAAATTATTATTATCTTGCAAATATGCAAATATTTTATACTTCATAGCCTTCTGACTTGCATGAGTGATCAAGAAAACGAATTTTGGTTTCCTTGTTGAATCAGCATACCTTGGAATTAATTTAAAAATTAAGAAAAACAATGAAAATGTCAAATTCACCAATATCTGTACCTAATAACTCAAAAACTTTTGTCTTTAGATATTATATTTAATAAGTAAGGAAATGTATTTTTAATATACAATATCCCCAACACAAAAGAAATAGAAATTTTTAGTAAGCCAAATAAGGTTATCATTTAAGGACTAGTTTTATATATATAAATATTTATTGAACACTTTCTGAAGTACCCTAACTTGAAATAACATTTTCCAAGTAAATTCTGTCATTGCATATTTTACAAATCTTTTCAGAAGTACTGTGTGTACCACTCTATATGATACTGTGTATAAATTTTAATAACGCTACCTTACAAAAAAAAAAAAAAAAAAAAAACAACCACTTGGCTTGGCATTTCTTTCATGGACTAAATTAGGTGATTAGTGGTCATTCTTAAACTAAGTTTTAGCATGCATTAAGCAGTCAACGACAGTAACAGCCTTACAATCTACTCGTCACCTAAGCCATTTCTGACTCAACTACTACTATAAAACAATATTAATATTCAGCTTTCATTCAGATTTGATCAGAAAATTAAGAAGTCAAGTTTCCCTAAACTTGGTAAATTGAGCACATTATATGATTTCCTTCAGAGAAACATAGATTTACTTAGAAAACAATTAAAACCGTTTAAAGTTAAAATTAGTTAAAATTACCAATCACATTTGTTTTTACACAAAGGCATTATCCACAACGATACCCATGAGAAAACAAAAGTCTAATATATCATCAGATTCAATTTACCAGTGATGTGAAAACAATAATGTCCTAAAATGACCACACCAGAAACTCATTAACCACAATTCTCTATCTGATCTGAAACTCTCCCCCCAAAACACACGGATGACAAAATCTTTAGAATTCATCTGTTAAGATCAAGCATATTCATCTAAAAAACACACAACTGATTTTCTTCTACCTGTTAGTGGAGAAGAATCCTTACAACTTTTATTGTTTTCCTTTCTGCTGTATTCTCTAGGTACACCGCTCTCTCTCCTCTGGAAATATAGTGACTCCAGGTTAGTAACACATTCATTTCTGGCTGCAGTTTGATCTACCATGTTAGATTTTTCGGAGTGTATTATTCCCATCGGAATTTATTTGACTTAGTATTTATGTCATTTATCTATATGCAAACATGCCAACCGAAGTTAGTTTCCTATGCTAATAAGGGTGTACATTTGGGTTAAATATGTTTAAACTCTTCTAATCACATCTCGCGTGGAAGAAATCGTCTTGGGGGGGGGAATACATACAACATTACAATCCTTTCACTTCACATAGAGAATCCACAGGCACTTCCACAAACATGTCTGTCACACCCAGGGGTCTGTGCACAGTCACGTTACCAGCCATGGTAGGTCAGCCAGCCCCCATTAGCTGTGCCGCCGTGGCACACCTGAGCTCCCTGCCCCTCCACGTCATGTTCTGGAGCAGCTCTGAGAAGGAATCGCTCGCCCAGGCTGGGTCCTGGGAGTCCTCCCCCACTACCTCTCCATGGCAACCGCAGCTACAGAGAAGCCCGTCCACCTCTTACGCAAATGAACAGAGGCCACAAATGTCAGCAGTCACAACATCCCCCTTTCCCTCCCTACTTAATTTCCTTCTTAAAGTAACAGCGGTGCATTCTTCTTATTTTGCATTTTCAAATACCTTCCACCGGCTAATGGACGGGAACGCAACTTAGGAGAATCAGAGTTAAAAATCCATCTGTATGACCACTTACATAACATGACTGAGGACCCAAAGAGGCTTCTGATTTGCTGAGTTTCATTACCAAGACAGCATCTCAGCAAGTCCCCTTTGTAGCTGGGCATCCCAGTATCTGAGACAAGAATCCTTTAAGATATTAACCATCCTATAATTTGGCTTTCTCAGAGAAAGAGAGAGAGAGAAAGAGCTCATCCATTATGCTTACTCAGGACTCAACATGCATCGTTTCTTTTCTAAGGTCCTATTTTTTATGTAAAAGTCAAGGCTATTTTTTTTTAACTTTCTGAACCAAATTGTCATTATCTAAATCACTGGCAATACCGACACCAGCAAATGCTCCCTGATCAAAGTGCCTTACATTCTACAGCAGCATGTTGGTTTTAAAAATGATCTTTCTGGAATTTGCATTTACAGCCTGATGGATTCTATGAAAAGGGGAAGAAATACAGCTAGCCCTCCCAAAGACTCTGAGGAATTTTTTAAAAACAGATACCACAATAGTTACCAGGATAAATCTGATTATCTAGATTCCTTCCTTCCCACACTAAGGAGACATGACAACTCTATATGCTGGCTTTGGGGATTTCTCAAGTCGAAACCCAGTATGCTGCACATCCTCTGTTTACTGAACAATGATCGATTTGTAGAAAGGATTCTGAAGAAATACCAATCACCCCTTGCCCTTCGAAGAAAAATTAAATTTTATATTCACTAATTCTTATCTATTTAGAAAAAGTTGTAATATTAAATATTCAAGAAAGGAACATCTTAACCAACCCTGAGCATATGAGGAAGCAGTTATTAACGAAAATGTCCCAGAGCGCGAATGTCAGGAGATACGCAATTGATCGTAAAGCTTTACCATGAACTATTTCATAACACTATAATGCAATCACTAGTTTTTTGAATCTTACAGAAAATAAAAGGAGAACTGAGACAGCCTCTGAAAGCTTCTTTAGTGGGTGAACCTGCAGGGCGTCCAGACTGACCTCGAGATCCTCTTCTAGATAACAGACTCCCTTGCAAACTATCAGAAGGAGGGCAAGGAGGAGTATGAGATTTGTTTTTAAGTATCCAGATTACAAATTCCCTACAACTTCAAGTCTGAGGACCTTTTTTCAACCAAGAATTCTGTAGTCCTCCCTGTAACAGTAGCTATACTTTTATTATCTGTTGATGTAAGAAGGATATCAATGATAAAAATATATAAAAGCAATACTTCTAAATGGATCTGTAGAGGCTACTGGGTGGCTCAGTGGGTCAAGCCTCTGCCTTTGGCTCAGGTCACAGTCTCAGGGTCCTGGGATCGAGTCCCACATCAGGCTCTCAGGTCCGCAGGGGGCCTGTTTCCCTCCCCCCCGCCCTCTGCCTGCCTCTCTGCCTACTTGTGATCTGTCAAACAAATAAATAAAATCTTAAAAAAAAAAAATAGATCTGTAATTCATTAGCCACAATCATGTCCACATTCACTGACCTACTTAAAATATAGCAGCATCAGAGGTGCCTGGGTGGCTCAGTCAGTTAAGGGTTCAACTCTTGGTTTCTGCTCAGGCTGTGATCTCAGGGTCATGATATCAAGCTCTGCATCAGGCTCCACACTTAGTGCGGAATCTGCTAAAGACCCTCCCTCCCTCCCTCTCTGCCCCTTCTCCTGTTTTAAGATAAATAAATAAAATCTTTTATACACACACACACACACACACACACACTCGTGTGTGTGTGTGTATATATATATATATATGAATACTAATATATAGTAGTACCAAAATACATTAAGTGACCAAGTAGGATTTATCTCAGGAATATAAGGATAGGTTTGACATCAGAAAAATCTATTACTGGGCACCTGGGTGGCTCAGTGGGTTAAGCCACTGCCTTTGGCTCAGGTCATGATCTCGGGGTCCTGGGATAGAGCCCCACGTCAGGCTCTTTGCTCAGCAGTGAGCCTGCTTCCCCCTCTCTCTCTGCCTGTCTCTCTGCCTGCTTGTGATCTCTCTCTGTCAAATAAATAAAATCTTTAAAAAAAAAAAAAAGAAAAAGAAAAATCTATCACTACAATTCACTACCTAGACATATTAAGGAACAATATAACAACAGAAGCCAAATCTCAAGTGATAAAATTCCATACCTATTCCTAGCAAAATACCCAAAAAGTTATGATTAGAAGATAATTGCTGGGGTGCCTGGGTGGCTCAGTGGGTTAAGCCTCTGCCTTCAGCTTGGGTCATGGGCTCAGGGTCCTGGGATCGAGCCCTACATTGTGCTCTCTGCTCGGCGGGGAGTCTGCTCCCCCACCTCTGCCTGCCTCTCTGCCTACCTGTGATCTCTCTCTATCAAATGAATAAATAAAATCTTTAAAAAAAAAAAAGAAGAAGAAGATAATTGCTAAAACTATGTAAAGCATATCCACCAGGCGCTAACTACAATCACTACATTCAACTGTGAACCATAGGAAGCATTCCCATTAAAGGCAGAATTTTACCAGTGATAACTACTTAATGCTTCACTAGAGGTTCTGGACAATTTGATAAGAAGAAAAAAATTTAGAAGTATGAAAATTGTAAACAAAGAAACAGAATCATTTATTTGCACAGCTGATTGATCTAATTAGAAAAATTCAAGAAAATCAACCGAATTGGTAAAAATGGGTAAGAAAGAATTCCGCCACGTGGCCATATACAAAGTCAACTCATGAAAATCGATAAACACTTTTAAAATACTTTCAAATACACCACAGATGAAACCCAAAATAGTAGAGGGAGAGATGGTACATGGGACAAGATGTAAACAGCTGTGGATTTATGTGAAGGACACACGGGTGTTAATTCTTTTAAGAGTACCACGTTCCCACAGTCTAAGGCTCCACACGACATGCTGACTAAATTCAAGATACTTCCTTCCTCTTCAAAGCCTCTCACTCTGCCCAGTTACCCTACTAGCACTTCATAGATCCTACTTGACCATCAAATTAATGCTAGGGCATTTAGCTTGACTTTCAGCTCTGTATTCTTCACTTCTGTTTCTTTATTAACTAACCACCTCGTATCTCTGCTTTTCTGCCACCTCTGGCATCGGATCAAGGCTGAATCTAACCCAGACCCCAGAACAACCATCTACAGCCTTTCTCACCCACTACCTGACTTCTGCTAAGTAAACTGCAGAGCCATCAAATGTATACGAACCAGGGGCGCCTGGGTGGCTCAGAGGGTTAAAGCCTCTGCCTTCGGCTCAGGTCATGATCCCAGGGTCCTGGGATCAAGCCCCATATCAGGCTCTCTGCTCTGCTTTCTCCTCTTTCTCTGCCCAACTCTCTGCCTACTTGTGATCTCTGTCAAATAAATAAATAAAATATTAAAAAAAAATGTATACGAACCAAATACTAACTCACCCTTTCCATGAATATTCCACAGAGCACAATTCCCCTAAATGACGTACAGTATTGTCCCATGTCTCGCTGTATTGACGTCATAACCAGCACTGGCCTCATAGGACCCGAGTCTCAGGCACACGTCTACATCATTTTGCTTATTGTGTGCTTAATTTGCTCGGTGAGCAAGCCAATGGTTCTTAATCGTGATAAAGTCTTAACGCTTCAAAACTGCCACTCTGGCTGGAAGAATTCAACTTATACCCTGAAATCTGCTAGTTCAGAAAAAAAATTCCAGCTCAGAACTCAAATACTCAACCAGAAGGATTAATGATTTCTTCTCCTCCAGACTGGGTATATTTGGTGAGAGCAAAACACATGAATAAAGTGTCTGCATTGTATCCTCTGGTTTGTGCCAACTCCTCAGATACCACACAGAGGCTTTCTATTTTAAATAGAAGGCACAAAAGAGAATGAAATTAATGAGAATGCTTTTAACTGAAGAATTGTCTTTTCCTACCAGTTTAGTTCCTCAAGTGTATGTTCTAGGGCTACACTGTAACTTTTGGTTTATAATAGTTATTGCGAGTATAATTCTATAATAATGTAATTATTTTTTAAAAGATTTTATTTGAGAGAGCATGAGTGGGGGAGCGGGGGGCAGAGGGAGAGGGAGAAGCAAGCTCCCCACTGAGCAGGAAGCCCGATAAGGGGCTCACTCCCAGGGTCTGGAGATCATGACCTGAGCCAAAGGCCGACGCTTAACCAACTGAGCCACCCAGGTGCCTGAATTATTAAGTAATTATTTAACATAATACTTTCTGACCAAGCAATAAGCTCTAGAAGAACAGGAACCCTGTCCCATCTTGGCTTGCACTATAGTCTGACTACCCAGCACAAAGATGTTCCCTTTATATTTCATGGGACTGTGAATGAAAGTTGATCAAACTGAAGCTAACAAGGACAACTTCCTAAAACAGATATTTAAAGTGCAAAGAATTTTTTTCTTAAAATTATTGCCGGATAAACACAAAAATGGAATATTACAATCTTGAATTAGGTTCTCAGATGCTCAGACTTTTTCTTTTTTTAATTTTAATTTGAGAGAGAGCACGAAGGAACCTGTGCCAGTGGAGGGGGGGATGGGCAGAACGAGAGGGAGAGAGAGAGCATCTCAAGCCCTCTCCCCAGGGAGCACGGAGCCCCCCCAGGCAGGGCTTGATCTCAGGACCCAGAGGCAAAATCAAGAGTCAGAAGATTAACCCACTGAGACACCCAGGCGCCCCAAATGCTCAGACTTTTTAATGAACAAGAAGCAAGCCATTTTTGATCAAGGAATATGTAACACCATCAAATCAGGCAAGTTAGTTATAAAAGTGGAAAAAGGGATTCCATGATACCCATTAAATAAAACGGAAACAAACTAATCATAAGTCAGCAAGAGACCATTAAGTCTAACAAACTAATATGAGGCAAAATATCACGGAGTTATTTGAAACTGAGGTCTATGAGGAATTTTAATGACATTCTAGAGCACTAGTGGCAGATATTATCAAAGGAGAATGCCACAAAACATACTATATTACCCCAACTGCATTTTAAAATTTATACATATGTAATTATATGTTCAAAGTGACAGCTGCTATTACTGGATGTTACAATTATGAGTGACTATAATTTTTGAGTATGAGGATCCTTCCAATTTTCTGCAAAAAAAAAAAGCATATTAATAATATTTTTTTGGTAACTACATCTAAGGGGGGGAGAGAAGGCAGACTATATTCAATCTGCATATCTTAACTTCCAGGGCATAAACACTGGTATCAATCCAATTATTTACACACTCATCAGTCAGATAAGTCAACTAAATACTAGACTCCAAATATAATACTCCAAGGCCCTCAGATTGGCATCACAATTGACAGAGTAAAGTAGCCAAATACAGAGAAGACGCTTTCTCCATCTTGCTGAGAGCTGTGAGCGGTGAGAGCTAATAGCTTTCAAGTAGATTCTACTTGAAACACAGAGAAGAAAGAACCCATTTTTTCTGATCCTAACAAATTGTAGGTCCTTTCTCTTCACTGAGAATGGTGCAAGTGTACGTCTCCCCTTGTCATCCTACTTGTGACATTCTTCACTGAAACAAAACAAAACAAGAAAACCTCTTAAATCTGGAACAATCACTATGCACCAAGATGTTCATCATAATGTTACTTATTTGGGAAAAGGCTGGAAGCCACCGAATGACACAGTTTGTGTGTTTACCCATCCTGTTCTTATGTTGTCTCTTTTTTTTTTTTTTTTTTTTAAGATTTGATTACTCATTTGATAGAGAGAGACGTGGCAAGAGAGGGAACACAGCAGGGGGAGCAGAAGCAAGAGAAGCAGGCTTCTTGGCGGAGCAGGGAGCCCGATGCGGGGCTCGATCCCTAAACCCTGCGATCATGACCTGAGCCGTAGGCAGATGCTTTATAACTGAGCCACCCAGGCAACCCTTAATGTCGTCTCTTGATTTGCTTGGGGCTTGATAAAGCTGGACAAGGAAAATTGGTGTTTTCTGTTCTCTCCAAACATATCCTGGTTGAATCAGTACACAACCTTCATACACATTCCTCAACCACCACCACTCTGCTTTGGGTCATGCCATGGAGTCAATTCTGCCCCCAGGGCTATGGAGTCTGGGAAATCCCCACACCGTCTCCCCAGGGCCTTAGAACATTTCCATTGGTCTCCTGTCCCTAAGACTTGCAAGTTTCTATGTAGGTTCTTCTGTTATATCCCAACATTTGGGTTAATTATAATTAAAAATGTTTGCCCATGATAGTCTTTTTTCCCATAGTTTACAACACAGTTTAGTCATAGTCTATTTTTATAGTCATATTTCTACAGCCATAGAAATAGTCTATTTCTACGCTGTCTCTCTTATTTTTACCCTTGATCTTCTTTTAGCCTGACCAGGAGAAAAACCCCATTCTTCTCTTACACAAACCATAAACTGACAGGACAGTTTCATGTTTAAAGAGCAGCATTTGGCTAGACATGCCTCAGAACATATCAACGTACAAAAGAATGAGCAATTAGGAAATACTTACGAAAATTTTATATCCTGTCTCTAAATCTATATTCTGAAACACCGTTTATAGTATGGACACCTACTCTTTCAGATCTTCCCCCAAAACGGGGACATAAATTAAAGCTGCTGCCCAGAAAGTCTTCTGATCAAGGGGGAAATGATGCTATGAAGTATAATGGCAACAGAGCCCAGTAACAAGAACTGTACAGTTTTTCCCATAATGAAGATACATTACTTTAAAACCTGTGCCAATGAGAATTTCACTGCCTACCCCAACTCCAAGAAATTAGTGTCTCAGAGTTTGTTAAAAAGTCTTCAAAGGTAACATTTCCTAAGCATTTTGGCAAGCAGTTTCAGATCACAGGGATGAAGGTTCCATCAACCCAAAGTTCTAGCTTACAAGTAGTTACCTAGTTTTAATCGGGTGAAATGAGATCCTCTGGTTTCATTTTAGGATAAGAAGAGAAAGCAAACCGAGACAACAGGGCACGCCGGAAAAAGCAAGGGTTTTTCTTTTCAGACAAACTGAGGCTCCATTCGTGGTTCTGCCACTTGCTAGCTGTGGGACAGAAGGCCCAGGTTCTAATTCTCACACTTCAGCTACAGCTTAAAAAAATAAATAAATAAGATTAAAATGGTCATCTGCCCCCCAGGATGGCTTTAATTCCTGGAAGCGATCGCTGACGGGATACACCAGGACAGAGACAGTCAATAAGCGCTAGCTCTCTCTCCCCTCTTCACAATTACAGATTTCTAAAACTGACTAAACAACTTTGTATATATAAGGGACAGAACTGTCTCGCACACTATGGGCAGTACATTTAGAGCACCAGGTTTGTTTGTTTTTTAAATAGTATTTAATAAAGTTATAACGCATTAACGTAAATCCTCAAATATTACAATGTGCTGTACGTAGCAATCTCCAGGAAGCCCCGTTTTTTAAAATAATTTTTTATTTATTTGACAGAAATCACAAGTAGGCAGAGAGGCAGAGAGAAAGGAGGAAGCAGGCTCCCGACAGAGCAGAGAGCCCGAGGTGGAGCTCGATCCCAGGACCCTGAGATCATGACCTGAGCCGAAGGCAGAGGCTTTAACCCACTGAGCCACCCAGGCGCCCCTCCAGGAAGCCCTTTAAAGATGTATTTGCCCACTTAGGGTGCTTCTGGTAATAAGACACATTTCATGATTTCGGCTTCTGCCTTTACTAGAGAAAACATAATATAAAGGGAATGAATAAACACATTCATAATCTGAATGGATCTATCATGGTTTTGTTACCATAGGAAGATGGTTCTTGATGCATCGAATGCCCTGTACCAATGGAAGTTAAGAGTTTCCAAATACTGCTTTTGACCCAAAGGCACGTTTCACAGGTTAGCGACAGCTGTTGCGTCCCTTCCCCTTGTACCGGCCAACCACACAGCGTGGCGTGCTTTTCTCATTCGGAAAGTCCCTCACACAGAGCTTCAACTCATTCTGAAACCAGAGAGGACGGTTCCTCCTAAAACTCATCTGGGCAAGTTTATATGAGAGAAGACGTTTTCAGAAAGCCATGGAGTTTCTCTCCCAAGACTGTTCAAGCATAATTATGGGCAAATGTAATTATGGAAAAAGAAGCTAACCAAAAGTAAAGGGGGAAGAAAAAGCACACTGAGTAAGAGTTACGAAGGGAAAAAAAATAACAACAAAAACTTTAATCCTTCTATTGAAATAATTTTAGAAATACCCACTCATGTATGATCCTCCCTCATAACCTCTTCTTCCTCAAAGGGAAAAACAAAAAAAAAAAACAGTTACAGTCTGTATATTCATTTGTGAAGTATAACTAGGTAAGTTTCCTTTCCTTTGGAAATATAAAGTATAGATCAGTATACACATATATACATATGCCTACATTTTTGTATTTCATCTATAAATTATGTATGTATATATACACATAAGTTATAAAGACAAAAACAGAATAAACCATAATTTTTCTTAGATACCTACTGAGATTTTTTAATTGAGATATACTAGACATATGTGACAATATAATGAGCTGATATATGTATATGTTGTCAAATCATCAACATAATATTATACTAACATCCATCACCACATAGTTACAAATTTTTTTCTTGTGATGAGAAGTTTAAGACCTACACTGCTAGCAACTTTCCTATGTACAATACAGTATTATTACCTACAGTGGCCTTGCTGTGCATTACAACCCATGATTTATTTGCTCTATAATACAAAAGTTCGTATCATTTGATCACCTCCCCCTCCACTTCTGCCAATCACCAATCTGTTCTCTGTATCAATGGATTCATTGTTTTGTGGTTCTTTTAAGATTCTGCACATAAGTGAGATCTTACAGGATTTGGCTTTCTCTGATTTCTTTCTCTCTCTTTTTAGATTTTATTTATTTGAGAGAGAGAGAGAAAAAGGAGACTGAGAGCACAAGCGGGGGGCGGGGGTAGGGGTAGAGGGAGAAGCAGACTCCCTGCTGGGCAGGAAGCCGGATGTGGGACTCGATCCCATGACCCTGGGATCAGGACCTGAGCCACTCAGGTGCCCTTGATTTATTTCTCTTAGCATCTCTCAAGGTCCATCTATGTTGTTGCAAATGACAAGATTTCATTGTGTTTTTTGCCTGCATAATAGTCCACTGTGTTTCTATACCACATCTCCTTTATCCATTCATCCACTATTGGACACATGGGTTGTTTCCGTGTCCTGCTATTGTAAACAGTGCTACAGTGAACCCGGGGGGCAGGGGCACAGATCTTTTCAAGTTATATATTCTTTGGATAAATATCCAGAAGTGGAATTGCTGGATCATATGGTGGTTCTGCTTTTAATTTTCTTGAGGAACCTCCACCCTCTTTTCCACAGTGGCCACACCAATTTATGTTCCCACCAACAGTGCACAGGGTTCCCTTTTCTTCACATCCTTGCCAACACTTGTTGGTCTTGTCTTTTTGATGAAGCCATTCTAACAGGTTGGAGACGATATCTCATTGTGGTTTTGATCTGCATTTTATTGTTAATACTAATGTTCAACACATTTTCATGTAGCTGTCGCCTATCTGTATGTCCTCTCTGGGAAAAGGTTTAGATCCTCTGCCCATTTTTAAAAACGGAAAATTGGGTTTCTTGCTATTGAGTTGCATGAGTTCTTTATGTACTTTGGATAGCAGCCCCTTATCAGATATATAATTTGCAAATATTTTTTTCCCATTTTTCAAGTTGTCTACTCATTTTGTTTGACAGTCTCCTTCTCTCTGCAGATTTTTAGTTTGATGTAGTCCCTCCTGTTCAGTCTGCTTTTGTTGACTTTGTTTTGGTATCAGATCCAAAAATTCATTGCCAAAACCAATGTCAAGAAACTGCCTGGGCACCTGGGTGGCTCAGTGGGTTAAGCCGCTGCCTTCGGCTAGGGTCATAATCTCGGGGTCCCGGGATCAAGTCCCGCCTCGGGCTCTCTGCTCCGCAGGAAGCCGGCTTCCTCCTCTCTCTCTGCCTGCCTCTCTGCCTGCTTGTGATCTCTCTCTGTCAAATAAATAAATAAAATCTTTAAAAAAAAAAAAAGAAAGAAACTGCCTGTGTTCTTCCAGAAGTTTTATGGTTTCAGGTCTTAGCTTAAATCCTTCATTTTGAAGTGGCTTCTGTGTCTAGTCTAAGATAGCAAGCAATCCAGATTCGTGCTTTTGCATGTGGCTCCATTTATTGAGAAGACTGTCCTCTCCCCATCGTATACTCTTGCTTCCATCACCATAAACTAATTGACCTTACATGTGTGGGTTTATTTCTGTGCTCTCTATTCCATTCCATTTATCGGTGTGTCAGCTTTTATGCCAATATTATACTGTTCTGATTACTAGAGCTTTGTAATATCATTTGAGATCTCAAATAGGGCATACGAGAAAAAGGAAACTTATTTAGAAAAGCCACTCACACTTTCCAGGAAAGTATATACTTATTAGTTAGAAATCCACTAATTCCATTTGTTTTTAAATAACTTTGAATCATCTGTAAATCATTTTTTTTTTCTTTTCCTACGTGGAAATGGTTTTTATTACCTGAGTGAGCAAACAGGAAAATACCTTCTTTGGCTAATTGTGTTGATTTGTGATCAGAGAAGTGGATGAAGTTTATAAACCAAAAAGCACTGGTGAGATTTTTAATGTTCTATAGTCACTTAAAGAGAAGCACTCTGTTCCCGCAGAGCAGCTGGCACAGTGTCTGCACGAGGCCCTCCCTCCTCCACCAAACACACGAGCCCACCTGCTACCTAAGGAGGCCAAATACTCCTCAGCTCCTCTTCCCCAAGGTGATGACCTGCCTGTCAAGCAAATCCTGAAGAGTGAGCGAGTGAGAGACAGGAGAGCAGGAGAGAAAACCTTCAGAGGAGGCTGCTCGTGATGATGGGTGTGTCCACAACAACTTTCACCCGAAATACATGATCAGTATCATTAATCCCCAATTTCCATATACCAAAGATTTCTACATCTTAACACCTGTTTGTCTCAAGGGTGTTCCTGTCCCTTGATAATCTAAACCCTATACTAAATGTTCTGCTTTAAAATATTTTGGGACAGTCACCCTCCCTGCACACACACCTTTTTCTCTGTCTCCCCTCTGCTCTTCTCCTTTGGATACCCTGGAGCTGACTATATGCTAGAATCCAAAATCTTACAATGCACAATGAATTACAATGCACACTTTAACACTTTTTTATACTGATACTCTTATTAAAATGCAGTAAGCACTCAGCGTGTTTCAGGAGACATCACATAAACACTTTGAGGTTTGCTTTTGGTTTGAATTGAGCAGACTAGTGGTGAGAAAAATAATACCAAAATGTTCCCAAGCAGAAAGAACAGCTTCACCGTTTTTGCTCAAAGGCAAGCCAGTATCTGGGTAGAAAGCTTCACAAAACAAGCATGGGTGCCAGTTTCACAAAGGCTGAGGATATTTTTATTTAAATAGTATTTATACAGAGAAAAATCCATTTTTAACTTCTAGAGTTCTTCAACTCAACTGGAAAGGTCTTTTGAAAAACAGACATTCTATTTTGGGCTTTTATAGTGAATTTTCAAACATAGAGTATATCCAGGTCCCAATAACAATAGATTCACCATGCATGTTTTAAAATATCCTGTGAATCACAAGTAACATCTTGATTACAAAAAAAAAAAAAAAAAAAAAGAGGTAAGAATTTTGGGAAGGATGGTGGATATTTTTGGTTGAAAGACCAAGAGATGTTTGTAGAGATGGAGTATTGAAAACATAAGGCATCTCTCTCAAATAATGATCATTTAATGTCTGGGTGACACAGGTCAAAAACATATGATAATTATTTATTCAAGCTGATTTTCATTTCCTTATCTGAAGATGTGGAAAATGTGGACTCTGGCCTTCTGACTGCTGTTTTCAGGAACATCGTTGAGGAGCCTTCCCATGGCCAGTCACCTGCTCTGTACCACACACCTACTCTCACCCCTGGGCCTCAGGGTGCCTAGAATTTATGACTCTACACAAGGATATCAGATTAGCCACCAACAGAAAGCCTGGGAAAAGCTGAAAACATCCATGGGCACAGAAGTCCCTGCTTCCTCTACTGAGGGTTCCAGGTGTATCCTAACTGCTGAACTATGGACAGCAGGAGCCAAGCACAGAATTCACTTATATACTCCGAAGGTCTCTAGCCACATCCCAACACTCTGCAAACTGCTCGAGTACCCAGATTTTGAGAAGCAAGGAAAGTACTGTTGAGAAGAAGAGAGTGCTGGAAACCACCCCCACCCAGGGGAGGGGGTCCTCAGACTCTCCTGGCTGGCTTGCTGAGAAAACCGTGGTCTTCCCTGACTGCCTGTGATGCGCCTTAGGATGGAGAGAGCTTCCTCCTTGGTGTATCAGTAAGAATGAGGTGGCCTGCATGGAATGACCTTAAATTTCACAGACTTAACAACGAAAACAAAAGGAAACAGCACCCTCAGACAAGGCCACCACAAAAGCAGAAGTGAGGGAAAGGCCAAGCTGCACAACAGCAACCAGCTCTGTGAGGTGGGAAGAGGACATGTGTCTGTGGGCAGATGCTCCGCGTGGCAATGGGTCTGCCCAGGTGGCTGAGGGACCTGGGACGGGTGACCCAAGCTGCCCAGGGCGGCTAGGCACCTGCCTCCCTGGTCCCAGGACTAGCACGGTGCCTGGCACAGAGGGAGCACTCGAGAGAACCCATCTCCCTCACTTTATCCTTGGGATTCCTTCCCCAGCCCTCTGTCGGCTGCTGGCCCACTGCTGCACTTCCTGATTCTGACAATGATCCGGGCGAAGTGTGTCTCGTCATTTAGCACAGTGTCTCGGGGGCCTGGTACATCACTGTACAAGGCTGCACTTGAAACGAGCATGTCCCCAAAGTCATAAGACTTACACATATCTCTGAAAGGCATTCAGAATTGCTAGTATGACATCATCTACAAATTATGGCACAAAGTGATAGCATTTTATGCACTTCCAAGCCCTGTGGCAGGAAGAGGAAGTAAAAGGCTTTGGGGAGGACAGACCAAAATTGTACTTTCAGTTTCCCACGTGATTCCTCTGGGTCTGTGGCTTTTGGCTCCTTATGCCTCAGTCTTCCCCTCTCTGAAATGGGGACAACATAATACGGACAGGCTGCAGGACTTTTCTGGAGATTAAATGAGAAAAGGAGATTGAGACGGGTCAAGAAATACAGTAAACGGGGGCGCCTGGGTGGCTCAGTGGGCTAAGCCTCTGCCTTTGGCTCAAGTCATGATCTCAGGGTCCTGGGATCGAGTCCCGCATCAGGCTCTCTGCTCAGCACAGAGCCTGCTTCCTCCTCGCTCTGCCTCTCTACCTACTTGTGATCTCTGTCTGTCAACTAAATAAATAAAATCTTTAAAAAAAAAAAAAGAAATACAGTAAACATTGACGATTATCCTTAATAACATATTTAATATACTATTACTCCATGGTTCATTTTTAAACTACTAGTCAACTTTATAATATCAGAGCGTTTCAAATACATAAAAAAAGGTTTCTGAACACAATCTTAAAAGTCTATAAAATCTGGGTGCCTGGGTGGCTCAGTGGGTTAAGCCTCTGCCTTCAGCTCAGGTCATGATCTCAGGGTTCTGGGATCAAGTCCCGCATTGGGCTCTCTGCTCATCAGAGAGCCTGCTCCCCCCCCCCCCCACTCTGCCTGCCTCTCTGACTACTTGTGATTTCTCCCTCTGTGTGTCAATTAAATAAATAAAATCTTAAAAACAAAAAAAAAAGTCTATAAAATCTACCAAGGTAGTTCAGATAGGACAACCAAGGTAAAAATTTTCTAGTTTCTATTTTCCTTAAATTATGTGAAAATCCTTCCCCAGTGAATTCTGGGTTATTTAAATTACACATATTTCACATCTTCACTCAGTGTTTCTATCAAAAGCTACTTAACACTGTTGAAAATCGCATTCATTTATAAAAAGAAACTTTAAGCATTAAAAATATAAATTACTGGATTTCAAATTGGTAGAATTTAAAAGATGATTGTAAAGCATGGCTTCCCAATGCTTATAAACGTTATAATCAAAATTTTATTAGGCATGTTTACACCATTACAGATGTTACAGAAAGCCTTTAGTGAGCACGCACTGTTAAAATGATAATGTGTTTTTAACTGCTAATAAATGAGGTTTGAGATCTGCTGTAAAAAGGTGTTTACACACTACAAACACCACTAACACACCCTCCAAGGCCTGCGTGGGTCTGGCACCGACATCCATCTCTTACACAAAGGCGCCTGCTTCGCTAGCAAGCGCTGCTGGAGGAGAGGTCAAGGCTGTGTCCACTGCACAATCCCAAGGGGCGCCACTCACACTGTCTTCTGGAGTTGTCAACACTGTGGCCCTGGGCCACCTCTCCACTCTGAGAACACCTTGAAAAATGTGCCCAACTCACGACATGTTAAAGGAAGTGCACGAACCAAATAAATCTCCCTCGACATGTCAAATAAATTCAGCACACTCCCCCTTCCTTTCCAATGAATCTAACATGTCGGCAGCCAAGGCTAAGGAGCTGTCCTGCTCCTCCCTCTGCCCACGGAGCCTCCGAGGACCCGGGGCCGAGCTGCTTCTCTGTGATGGGTGATGGGTGTGTGGGATCCACGTGCACGTTCACCCCAACTCACTTCTGACCAGTGGTATCTCGGAAAATGCCCAACCATCGACCAGGGTAGGGACAGAGATGGAAAACTAGAAGCCGAGGCCCTCTCCACATTTCAGCCCCCGGTGATCCCATTAACCTGCTGCTCCCAACAACTCAGGGGCATATGCACGGAAGTCCTAGAACCGGAAAACAAAGGTGAACCTTCTCCCAAGGCAAATTCAGCCTGGATCTATAGACGATGACAGGCTGGTCCCATCACGGCGGAAGCTCCAAGAATGACTGTAAAGGCGGGAGGCAGGGCCAGTCGGTGGGGGGCAGGAAGGAGCGGGCTGTTGAGACGCACACCTGCAGGACAAGCCCTCAGCTGCAGCCAAGCCGCGTGGTCGGAGGGGGCCGCTAACAGGGTGATGGGACGAGCCACCCTCTGGCTCCCCAACAGTACACTCTGGTACCCCCACTTAGTCCCTAATTAAAAAACTGCAGTTTCCAAGTTCATCTGAAAATCTTTTTGTTCGGCAATCAGAATATATTTTCCCTTAGAAAAAAATGACATGTGCTGGTATGTTGACTAGGTCATAAGGAAGACCATAAATTTGCCCTCCAAAGTAAGAAAAAATTAATACAGATCCCAATTCTTCATTATAACAATGTTCTGTAGGAGAGCAAATTCATTTAGCATTCTTATTCAGGAAGCCAGAAACCCATTTTCCCTGGCTTCCATTCATGGCTTCGGAGTAGCTGTCTCTACTCTAGGCCACCCTGCACAACGCATCACGTACATGCTTGGGACATCGAGTGCATGTGGGCGTGCACACACACACAATACACTTTATCACGGAAAACTCCAAATACATAAAAATTGATAAAATGCTAAAACCCTGTATTCTTAACCTCATCCATCTTTAGCCATTATCCACACTCCCCCCTCACCCCTAAAGTCCACCCCACCGATTACTCTGAAGTAAAACTCTGGGCATTTTTGCTTGGCACACTCACTGAATGCCACTGGCATTTAGAGGACAGACATCAGAGGTTGTTAGAAACTCCACAAAGTCCAGGACAGCCTCTAAGTTTAATTAGCTTCAAGAAGTACCACTAACAATCCAGGAAGGACACAGGGGAGCACCCGATTCACTGGGAACCTGTCTTGCACTGGATACGGAAGCGTCCAACGCACCCCAAGTGGCAGACAAACTCGGTGAAATGGGAGATGCTGTATGTGAGCGCTTGGAAGCACACAGGCAGCATCTGCAACGCCTGCCCAGTTCACCAAAACTTTAGGGAAAAAGAACAGGTAAGAACAGAGCCTCTGGAATTGAAATTTAGGGTATTTAAGGCAACGTTACTTTAAAAAAAAAACAGTGAAGCCAAACTTACTGTTTTGGAATTTAAAACTCACTAAAAAGCTACTGCCACTGAACAATACGGTGTCAACACAGGAATAAGTAAGTCAGTAAATCCAGGCCAGGAGGCCAATTGTATATGAAATTACGGCAATTCTGTGGGAAAAGGGTTCTTCATTTAATAAACAATCCTGACAGATTAGTTTTATTTCTGGGGGACTCCCTACCTCACAATATATACAAAAATAACCACAAATAAATTAAAGATCTAAACGTAAGAAATGTCACAGAGGCAGCTGCGTCCCTCGGGCAAGCATCGGACTTCTGCGCAGCTCAGAATCTCAGGATCCAAGGATCCAGCCCCATATCCATCAGACTCTGCTCTCGGCAGGGAGTCTGCCTGCCCCCTGCCCCTGCCCCACCCCCAGTTTGTGTGTGCTCTCTCCCTTTCTCAAGTAAAAAATTAATTAATAAAATCTTTAAAAAAAAGGAAATATCACATTATACTGAATTCAAAGCATCAGTCATAATTTGAACTGTTGTTTTATATGGCACTGAAAGAAAAATGCACTACCAATTAAACTACCAATAACACGCTATTAAAATGACTCCTGAGATGTAAGAGAGTGAAAAAAAAAAAAAGAATCTATGCATCTTAGAATTAATTAAATATGGTATTTCTATTAAAAATAGCAGAAGAAACTTCAGAAGAATATTTATGTCCCTGCAGGTTAGGACAGGAAAAATGCTGATGGATTTGACTATATGAAAGTTTTAAAATTGTGTATAATTAAAAGGTACCGTGAGCAGAACTAAAATACAGACTGAGAGAAACTTGTGTAAATGACATGACTGACAAAGTGCCATGACTCCCAGACAGAAAAAGCGTCCTTCAAAGGGATGAGCAAAAGACCAAGTAAGAGAGAAAGTGAGTGAAGGGTATGAAGCAGCAAGAGGGAAGGTCAAGGGAAGTCACCAACATGTTAAGTTTGTTTAAACAAGATAAATAGATCATACTCATGGAGGATGCTGACTGCAAGAGTCTGTAATGGCAAAGGTAAGAACAAAAAAAGGCAAAACCAAAACCAATTAATCTGTTCTATCAGAGAAATAACTCAATAGGTTAGGTAAACTGGTATTTTAAAGTACCCATTATTTTAGATTAAATTAATAAAATATGAATTAAGATCTCTATATGAAAAGTGGAAGGATATCCCTATCAAACTATTAAGTTTAAAAAAAAAAAAAAAAAAGGGTTGGGGCACCTGGGAGGCTCAGAGGTTAAGCCTCTGCCTTCAGACCATTTTTTTTTTAAAGATTTTATTTATTTATTTGACAGAGAGAAATTACAAGTACACTGAGAGGCAGGCAAAGAGAGAGAAGGAAGCAGGCTCCCTGCTGAGCAGAGAGCCCGATGCGGGACTCGATCCCAGGACCCTGAGATCATGACCTGAGCCTAAGGCAGCGGCTTGAGCCCCTGAGCCACCCAGGCGCCCAAGCCTCTGCCTTCAGCTCAGGTCATGATCTCAGGGTCCTGGGATCAAGCCCTGCACAGGCTCTCTCCTCCGCAGGGAGCCTACTTCCCCCTCCCTCTCTGCCTGCCTCTCTGCCTACTTGTGATGTCTCTCTCTCTGTCAAGTAAATAAATAAAATCTTTAAAAAAAAATTTTTTAAATAAGAGAATTTTAAAAAAGGAAATTAGGATCATCATTTGGGGCAAAAAATTAAAAATTGGCAAAACTCTGTGTGTGTATATGTCTACAAACAAAACAAGATACAGCAAGCTATGAACAACTTAGAGGGGGAAGAAAACAGAGGGAGGCCAATCATCAATCCACACATCCCCCACCCATCGGTTAGATCCTTTCTCTGAACAAATAAAATTAGAATTTCTTTTGTGCCTCTGAAGTCCAACGGAAGGTAGGAGATGCTACTCTGCTTCTAGCAGTTTCATGCTAAGTCTTTTGGCCAGAGATGCATTTCTTTCTTCCTTCTTCTTTTTTTAAAGATTAATTTATTTGAGAGAGAGGAAGAGAGCGAGAGAGAGCGCCCAGGTGCGCACACATGTGCATATGCATTACGGGGGTTGCGAAGGGAGAATTCCCAAGCAGGTCCCACACCCAGCACGGAGCCCAACCCCAGCACCCTGACATCACGGCCAGAACCAGAGTCAGATGCGTAACCGACGGAGTCACCCAGGGTCCCAGAGTTGCATTTCTTACACACGAAATGAGAAAACCGACCTAAGTGATCCTCTTCCAACATGCTACTTTACTTTCTTTTGCAAAATCTCCAAGAAAAGCATCATAACCTTTAAACTGTTTACTTGGCTTCTTCTTCAGCAAAACAAGAACTTTATGACAAAACAGACAAAAACCACAATTCTGGCTTATTTCTCCTTCTGGTAGTACAAGGGAAATGGAGAGGACCTGACCTGAGAAAACGTCTCCAAAAATTCTACCGTTTGGGGCTGCGTTAGTTTGGGAGGCAGGGAATCAGCACCCTCAGTATCAGTCTCGGGATGCAAGGGCAATCAATAAGCTGCAACTGAAAAGCACATTTAATTTCCCATCATTGCAACAAATGCATCGTGTCAGGAATTCACGTGCAGTGCCCCCAGAATGAACCACACAGCCGCTTGCTTTCACTATAGACAAGCTGCAAATACAGAAATGGTTTCAAGGACAACAGACACTAGATTGTGCTTCTTCCACAGGGACAACATTGCCTCAAACAAGGAAAAAGGCGTTCTTGGGGGACAAAAACCTCTCAGCTATGACCATGGTTTGTGGCCATTCGAAACTTCACCCTACCCAACAAAATCTTAGATCTTTAGTTCTTAGTACTTAGTATTTCTCCTTAGGCCGAAATTCAAAGTTAATTAATGGTCAGTGTGTCTCTTTAATGGAATAATCAACTAAAACTGAGAGGCACCTCTCTGGACCGTTCCTACAGAGTCATAAGGATTATCAAAAAAGATTGCACTTAACAAGTTTTCACACAGCAGGGACCTTGAGGATATCCAGTGGGCTTGGAGTACTTAAAATGTTGTTAGGCATAAACTAAAACTGATAACTAGTTAACCACTGGTATAAATATCCCAACTATTAAATAACCAAATTCAAATGTCAAACGACCTCCGAACTATAAAATAATCATTTTGGCAATGTATAATTTAAGCAACTCTGCTAATGGTGTGTGTATATATAATATTTAAATTTAATGAGTGTCTTCAAATAGTTTTCCTCACAAATATTCAAAACATGTGCAAACTGAAACAGTCCCAAGTTTCTAAGGCAATTGTAAACATATGCACATACAAAATCCTCCCCTCTTTATCCCAGAGATGAAATACGCATGCCTGGCTTACAAAGACCCTACCTGAGGAGATTTCTACCTCTCACAGACAAAAAATGCCGTCAAGGGACCTGTTCGATTCAGGTCAGACTGTTTTGATTACGAGTCTACTTGTCAGTTGGGTCACATTACGAGACAGTTTTTTAAAATATATGACATGTCTGCTACGATACACACTTATCTTCAAAAATTTAAATCATACACGTTTTCTGTATCAAGCAAAAAAGTTACAAAAAGTGAATGAAACAATCAGCATAACGAATATATCGCCACTCTTTCCCAGGTGTCATCCTTTCCTTCTAGAAAGAGCAAGACGAAATAGTGCGGGTTAGCCTCAAAAATCTATGACTAGCTTAAAACAATCGCCAGCATTTTAGAAGTTACACATCCACAGATTTCTTTACGAAAGACAGAAAGAAGGCAAGCATCAGAGTAATGATCCTTCACTGTTGTGTGGTCGAGCTAGACTCTTTAAGAGAGAAAATGACTTAATTTAAAATTTTTCTTATCTTTTAAGAGGATTAACTTCTGTGAGCATAAAAGATTTGCACCACCTGGTGGAAAAGCAAAGACTCAAACACAGTTAAATCTCTTTATTATAGAGCATTTCTTAGTTCCTCTGGGATCAAAGGCCCTTTTAGGCTCCTGATGAAAGGCCCGGGCACCCCCACTCCCACCCAAAGCAGGCGTGTACCTGCCTACTCACAGCAGGTGCACACTCAAACACACAAATAATAAGCACTTTCAACAACTTCTGGGTCCAGCAGTAGAAAACACTCATTTTTCTTTCTGTTTGTATTTTCTCTTAGCTGCCCGGCACCTGAATCTTCGTCCCATTGTTGGGGAATCCATCACTGCCTGGTAGGCGGCCAGGCCCTCCTCTGTTGCCTCTGCCATGATCTCCCGCGTTCTGGCCGCACACATCCTCCTACCTATTAACACAGATATCCACTGTGGTGGCAGTTACGTGGGCGAGCCCCTATCCTTCCCATGAACTCCTGGCTCTGAGTTTCTAGACTTTGCCATCAGGAGCCCCGACTACACAACCATACTTTTTTGTAAGTCTCCACCAACCGCCTCCCGAGCACCCTCCATCAACCACTCGAACCAACCTGGAGCCTGTGGATCAAATGGGGGTTAAAAAGCTACTGGAAGTGAAGATTCGGGAGAGTAGGTTACCTCACAAAATGCAAAAATACCATTTTTAGGACTGAAGGAGGATTCCTGTACGCCAACCCCTAAGAGAGGCCCGTTTACCAGGATAGCCTCCACGGTAGCTCTCGGTGACCGTTTGAGACAACAGGCGTGGTTTCAACCAAAGGTGACTGGCCAGGACATAACGAAAGAAAACCGGTAAAGGAAAAAGCGAGGTGGCGCAGAGACAACAAACCTGTCCGTGTATGCACGTTTCCAGTTCGCAAAGTAAAGGTCTGTGCCTGCTTCCCTTTAGACGGGTCTAGATCCTTTCAGTTTCAGTAAACATAGAAGATCAAGAGACGATAAGCAATCTGCAGGATACACAGCTGGTTTCCGGCAAGAGGACCCAGAGGTAATAACATTTGTTTGACGTGCAGGTTACCCTGCTGGGCATATTACACAGGCATCTATTTCGATCCTCGTCACCAACCCTGCACAGATGTGTCCTACATAGTTTATAACGAAGGACGCATCTCAGAAGTTCAAGGCCTCAGCCACAGAGTTCCTAAGAGGCAGAGGTTCACAGTGTAGAACTGTGCTCGTTTCTAAAGTTCTTCCTAGTCCTTTCCTTTCCTGGCTTTGGGGGAGAAGAAAGGGGGGGTAGTTCTTAACATTTCATGTATGCTGTATACATCTTTGCAGTCGAGTAAAACCTATGGACCTCTTCTTAGAATGCTTTTTTCTTTTCATTTTTTTTTTCATGGTGAATTCTACCTAACTTTATTTTTAATTGAAGTATACTTAACATGCAGTGTTATATTTGCTTCAGGTGTACAATATAGTGGTTCAACAATTCTATACATCACTCAGTGCTCCTGATAAGTGTACTTTTCTTTTTTTTGAGAGAGAGAGAGAGAGAGAGTACACAAGTGGTGGCAGAGGCATAGAGAGAGGGAAAAGCAGACTCCCCGCTGAGCAAGGTGCCCAACGCAAGACTTGATCCCAGGACTCTGAGATCATGATAGAGTCAAAGTCATATACTTAACCACCTGAGCCACCCAGGTGTCCTAGTAAGTGTACTCTAAATCCCCCTCACCTATTTCATTCACTCATTTCCTCCCTCCATCTGCTCATCTCTGCTCACCTCCTCATCGTCCCCTCTGCTAACCATCCGTTTGCTCTCTGTATTTCAGAGTCTGCTTTTTGTTTCCTCTTTTTTCTTTATTTGCCTTGTTTCCAAATTGCATGTATGAGTGAAATCATACAGTATTTGTCTTCCTCTGACTTATTTTACTTAGCAGTATACCCTCAAGATCATGCATGTTATTGCAAATGGCGAGATTCCATTCTTTTTGATGGCTGAGTAATATTCCTCTGTGTGTGTGTGTGTGTGTGTGTGTGTGTGTGTATATGTACCTATTCATTCACCAGTCAATAAACACCTGGATTGTTTCCATATGCTTTTAAGTGTATAAAACATACACATAGGATTAAAAAAAAAAAAAGGAAACCAATTATTCATAATACAGTCCTCAAATATTAAAAAACACAGAGAGAAACTACAGTACCTGTGCTTCTTAATGAAAGTATTCAAAAAGATCTAATGGAGCTACTGTTATTTGCTTTTCACTGAAAGGACATCAACAGATCAAAACATTTAAACGTAAACATCTTGCATGGTATTAATATCCTAAGAGGTGTATCATGCTCCTTAATTTTTCCTATACAAGATGCTGAAAATAAAAAAGACAAGAAAACAGCAAATGTCAGAATTTATCATAGATTTTATAACAAATAATTTTTTTCAAAAACAGCAAAATACTGCTACTACCTCTTGCATACACAAAATTCTTTCCCATAATATTCAGTAAAACTTGTTTCTCAACCACATAAAACTGCATTATCCACAAATATGTTCAGATTCAGCTATAACCTGCAGCAATAAACTACAAAGGAAATAATAGTTTCATGGATCAGGAGTCAGAAAATTTAATTTTTGGCACTGATTCGCATACAGTCTCCAGGAAATCATGACAGATCAGTGTATGAATGGCCACAGTAGTAAACACACAAAGACACTGACACAAATGAGTACCCGTTTTGATTCTGTGTCCTTCCCTTGTGTTTACTGTACAGTCAGACAACCACAATAGTCCACGTCCAGAGGATGGACATGACGAACTAAACAGAAGGCAGGTCCTGTACTCTCACAGAAGAGAACACTGCCTGAGATGAAAACGACATCCTTGGTAACATACACACACCCCCAGCCCCGGTCCCCACCACCCACCCTGCGCCATCTACACCATTTCTTGTGGTTATATTTACCATGGAAATAAGACGGTCCTTGTAAACATGCGCATTCCCCCATGACTCACGCTTCACACCTTTCTTCCCACTGTCACCTCTGCTCACATCACGTCCGCCCAGATGATTCGGCCAACTCCTACGCAGTCTCCAAGACTCAGCTCTTGAGTACCCTTCTCTGGAAAGCCACTCTTTCAAACTGGACTGTTAGCTGCGCAAGGGTCCACTTACAGGACCACACACCGTAGCTTGAGGAGCTCTGCATCCCAGGGTCCCAGCAGGGCCCAGAGCACAGCCTGACAAAACTGAGAGTCACGTGGCAAATGTTCAATCAGTGTCCGAAACGGTTTAAAATTCACGTGTTGTTGTCACGCCAACAGAAGCATATCCACAAAGGCCATATAATTGCATATTCTATACTAGACATTTATTTTTCACATACAGCAAGCATTTTTCATGTTACCGCAGGATCTCAAAACTATCATTTTTCAAGTCTGTTGCTACAGAAAATCAATTTACTATTCTACATCAAAGGGCATTCAAGTCACTTCTACTATTCTGCTATTAAAGATTACAGTAAAATTAGTATCTCTGGGGAAATATCTTTTTCCCTCTGACAAATTATTTCTTTGGGATAAATTTAAAAAAATAGAGCACCTGGGTGAAGGGGTTTACTTAAAGGGATTTATGTGGCGAATAAACTGAGCATGTAAGAAGTATGAGAACCTTTAAAGCCTCAGCACATCATCTACAACCAATGATAACCCCTGTTCCATCAGGCACCCTGAATGTTTTTTTTTAAAAAAAAGGTCAAGTGCATTGGTAAATAAAAATTATCTCCAGACTGTTTCTACTTTCCCTTTTTATTACTGGGAGTAATTGAGCCACTCACCTATTGCTTTATCTTACATACTAGAATAAGCTGCCATTGTAATATTAGCTGCCATTTAATATTATAATCTTCTCTGAGATAAATCCTTTAATTTTTAGATCTTCCATGCTTTTTATTTCTGAGTTGTAATTCTCCAAACCTGAGAATGTAACCTCTCCAGAGGTCTGGAATGTTATTCTCCATTTTCTATATTTTGATTTTCTTTATATGTCCACTCTTTAAAATTTATGCTGCTTCATAGGGTGAAATTCCAGCATCCAGGCACCGACTCATTAATTTCCACATTGTTTTCTAATGATCTTCTTCCCCTGTGTATGGATGTCCATGTATATATAAGATGATTCCAAAATTACAAATGTTAGCAAACAAGATTCACTTCTGAAATAGATTTTGGAAACAACCAACTTGGCTGATATGTAAGGAAGTCCACAGAGCAAGGGATACGTGAAAAGTTAAATGAACTATATGCGATTTTTCAGTGTAGACTTATCTAGGCTCACCTGTCAGTAAGTCCTCACCCTTCGTCTCTTCACTAACCTTATTATATCACTAAAAAAGAACACCATGATTGTGATTCTCTCCTAAAAGAATAATGCATGTAAATTTTAAAAAGATAATGAATTATTTACACACTACCTATTTTCACTTTTCATGAGTCCTATCAGCAGAATTCTGTTAAAACAAATATGGATACCTTGGGAGAGATTAAGCTGTTACTTAACAGATATACTCCAACTTCTATTTGTCAAGTAACCTGGGAACATACTAAACAGCTGTAATTGTCACAGATTAAACTCACCAATCGGTCTGAGCCAAGACCATACATGTGTCCAACCTTGTGTGCAGAGACTCTGCTACATATACAAACACACTTTCTGTAACTAAAAATAATATCCACATCCATGAGGTGTCAGTAGTTCTTCATACATTTGGTACCAACAGCTTGATTCACACAAATGGTATTTTCCCCAAATCTATCTACTTTTACCAAATCTATCTAGCATGTGTCCAGCCCGAGCTTACTTGAATTGTTTCTCCAGGATCTTTTCGCCGAGTAAGAGCTTGCACTCACGAGGTGTTTCCGGTGACAGGTCAGGTCAGAGGCTGCAAGCGGCCTGGCTCAGCCCTCAAGTGGAGAAGCCACCCCAAGGGTCCAAGCTCTGCTCCTTCACCAATTCTCTCACCCATGAATTCCTCTTGCCTTTCAGGCTCTTGTGATGAAGGGAAATCCGCAATGCATGTGCAGATTTTGTGCACTAATGTGGGGACTCAGAGAATTGGTTCAAAATGGACAGGTGAAGAGAATTTTGGGGGCCAGGGATAGCCTTCCTATCAAGCAGAAAGCACTGACTCCCTTCCCAGTCTCTCCTTGCAGCTCTACTCACCCCCATGGCACTCATCACCTGGGACCTGTGACAGCTCAGGGCTTGTCTTCTGCTCCTACTGAAATGCAGGACCCTGGAGGCTGGCATAAATTAACACCACAGGCATTCTTGTGTGCTCCACGGCGCTCACAGGGCCCAGCACTTTGCACGGTTTACTTATCAAATGTTCCCTGAGCGCACAAGAAAAAATAGCCAATCTACACAGAACAAAAGTCTAAATGTTTATTTCTTTTTAAAACTCTCCTAAAATTTTTAACATAAATACTGGGTTGATTTTTAAAGCCTGCAAGAACAAAAGCAATGATTTTTTAAAAACTGTTACAGACCTGCCTTGAGCCCTGCATTTGTATCAGTGTTAAACAGAAGCAACCTGCCGCGTAACGCCACACTTTATTCCCGCAACAAGTACAGGTACTAAAATTTAACGTGAACATATCCATGATTTAATTACAGAACTTTTGCTGATGGTGCATATTACAGGCATGTATGAGTTGCTGGACAGACCTCATCCCAGACAGCACCCAGCAGCACCACCAAGGGCAGGGTGATTCCTCTAAGACAGGAACCTGCCCACCCTGTACCTGACCTTCCTGATCTCCCTCTACAATGACAGAGCTCTCCGTCCTGACTTCCTGTATGTCTAAATTCTGCAATGTCAACATTGCAAAACTTAAGCTTAATTACTTTATCTTCTTTTTTAAAAAATTATTTATTTATTTATTTATTTGACAGGGAGAGAGAGAGAGAGAAAGCACACGCACAAGCACACAAACAGGGGGAGCTACAGGCAGAGGGAGAGGGAGAAGCAGGCTTCCTGCTGAGTATGGAGCCTGATGTGCGGCTCTATTCCAGGACTCCAGGATCATGGCCAGCAGACGCTTAACCGACTGAGCAACCCAGGTCTCCTTAAGTAGTTTATTTTTAAGAAGAGAAGAAGAGGAACTGTTAGTTTCTCAGCTTTGAAATCACAGGAAAGTATGGCTATTCATAAAAGGCTCTGGATAAAAGCCTCTCTCAAACCAAAAACATTATAACCTAATAATGTGACCAAAGCCAGGACTTCCTCCCTATGGACGTAAATAATATCAGAGTCTCCAAAGTTGAACAGAGAGAGCTGTGGTCCAGCAAGATCTAAGAAAATTTCTCTGTAAAAATCTTTGATCATCTCTACTAGAGACCTTGTCCAGCCCCTTCCAATCATGTCCTGAGGCCATCGAGATAATGATCCACTTTCTTTCATTTTATAGACCTTTCCAAAAGGCAATCTTATACGTATGAGCTCATTCACTATAAAGTGGCCATAAAAAGTTTCACTGCCACTTATAAGCACATAAAATTTGGATTTTAGAAAGGAAATCACTGTGAAATAGTGGGAACACTTGGATATCTGGAAAGAGCATTCAACCAAAATGATCTCTGAGGAAAACATACTGTATGCTTCAGTACTGTATAAAGTACTAAAATTATTCCATAAAAGGAAAGGGAATCTCAGGAAGCAAAGTTGGGTAGAAGAAGGAACAGATAACCTGAAAAAGTAAAGTTACCATAACTGCATTCCCAACCACAGGCTAACGTTTACTGAGTACCTACTATGTTCCAAATGTTTCCTCATGTTTCGATTAATCTCCAGGATAACTCACCAAGTAGGTATTATTATTTACAACTGAAGGGGAGGAAACCCACAGGGGTCAAAAGGCACTCTGTAAATCACAGACCTGGTAAACCACAGAATCAGGATTCAATCCAATTCCACAACTCCAAAACCCTGAAGTCTCTGCATTTTTCCCCAACCAAACCACTCTTTCAGTGACAGAAACTTAGACCAAAAAAGTCATCAGTGAGCTAGTGTTCAACTGAGTAGTATGGATTTTCACTACCAGTAATGGCCATGCCAGTATCCTAAGGACACAATCATCTCAGTTTTTGTATCTTTTCAAAAGCAACTCGATTTTCGGCCCACTTGACAGGTCCCTGTGAGCAGTCCTGAGTAAAAGGCGTGTTAAAAACAAGGCCTGAAACTAACACTCTGCAGAGCCAGGGTGGGGCTCAGAAGACCTGCAGAGAAAAGGCAGCAATGACAAAACTAATGAAGTAGGCAGATCTTCTCCCCAAAACACAACTTTCAAAGCCAGACAAAACTCAGAAACCATCAGTTCAGCATTCTAAAAATCAACCGCAGCCAATCACAAACTGATGAGTATTTCTTGGGAAAAGCACTGAACTTGAGGCAGAAGCCGTGCAGCACGACCCACCCCCATGCCCTGAACTCCATCAGTGCAATCGTTCAACTGGGAGGGTAGACTGAGATCACCAGTCCAGGCCGCTACATGTGGAGCACCGTCCAAGGGGCAATCCCATCAGCAGGAGAACACAAAGTCCTGGGGGTCTGCTAGCCTACAGCTAAGATCCTATGCAGAGCAAGCAAGACCCCAGGCTGAGACTCACCAGGGCATCCTGGGAGCTGAGGGAACCATAGTGCCCCTGATAAACTCTCCACAGATAGCCCTGGTTGACCAGAGATTCTGCATATGCTCCGTCAACTCCAGAGTGGACTTGCACCACCCACACGTTCCTCGATGACGGAACCTACACCTATATGCACCACGAAGATGCAAGGGGGGTTCAGGTGAAAGAACAAGCCAGGGCAGACGCAACACCTGCCTGAGAACTGCAAGTGCTCCCCGGCCCACACACGGATCCAGCGGCAGAGGGAAAGCTCTACTGATTCGAGATCAACCTCTGGTCAGTCACTGGCTGAACACAAAACTACGAGCCACTGGGTTGACCCCTAGGAAACGAGGCTTCAAGGACCAACAAGAAAACAAACTGGCACAGACAGCAACAGCCACACTGCACTGTGCAGAGACAGCCTGTGCAGGTTTACTCAAGGCAAGTTAGAGAAGAAACAAACAGAACAACAACAGTGATAACAAAATACACACGTGGCAAGAATCAGTAAAGTGAGCTGCTCCAATCCATTACCTGAGGGTAAAATATTCCACAAAAAACTTGAGAGGCGTGAGGAGAAAAAGCGTGACCCATACCCAGGAAAAAGCAGTCAATATGAGCTGTCCCTAGTGTCCCCAGATGTTTGGTTTAACAGATTGACTTCAAAGTAGCAATCATATGAACATACACATCTAAAGCACTGAAGAAAACAAAAAATTAAAATAAATAAAGAACTGAGAGAAACCATGCCTTTAAGAATTAAAATACAACTCAAGAAATAGAGAACCTCAAAAAATATAAATAAATCATAAAAAAGAGAACCGAGTGAAAAATTCTGGAGTGGAAAGGTAAAACAAATGAGATAAAACATTGGTTAGAGGGGTTCAAAAGCAAATTTGAGCTAGTATAAGGAAAAAAATGAGAGGAGTTGATGATAGTGCTGTTGAAATTAGCCAGTCTGAGAAACAGATGAAAGAAAAACAAACAGAACCTCATGACACCAAGTTTACCAACATATGTGTAGTGGAAAAAGGGTGAGAAAAAAAAAAATCTTCAGAAATAATTGCCTAAAACTTCCCAAATTTGATTAAAAAAAAAAAACAACAACATCAACAAAACCACTAATCTCCATATCCAAGGGGCTCAACTCAAAATAGAATAAATACAAAGAGATCCACACCTAAACAGAGATTGCTCAAACTGCTGACAAAAAACTGAAAGCAGCAAGCAAGAAATAATTCATTGTGCATAGAGAAAAACAGCACACACACACACACTCGCACACACACAGCTGACTTCTCATCAGAAACAATGGAGGCCAGAAGGCAGTAGAATGTCCACAGTGATGAAAGGGCAAAACGCTATTAGTAAGAATTTTATAGCCAGAAAACTACTTTTCTAAACTCAAAAATGGGGGGGAGCATTCTATGATTTTTTTTTAAGACGATTTGCTGCTAGAAGACTCACCTTATTAAAAAAAAAGCTATATCAAGACCTTCAGGTTGAATAGAAGTGACACACAGAAGATTATCTGAATCCACATGAAGAAATGAAGAGTGTCAGAAATGGCAAAGACATCAGCGGATCGAAGACTGACTGCTTTCTCTCATTTCTTATCTTAAATGTTTTAAAAAACTTCAGGTTGTAGAAAGGTACGATTTAACACTGTATAGCTAGGGTTTTAACATAAAAGGATGAAACATTTTTGACAAGTACAGCAATAAGGGATTGAAGTGTCCATGTTTGACCATGATTCAAGTAGTATCATTCTCAAATAGAAAGGGATACATTAAGGGGCTAAAGTCCAGAGCAACCACTAAGAAACTTACTCAAAAATAAGAGTAAAAACCACAAGTGCAACAGAGAAATCAGAACTGTATACCAAAAAAAATATTTAATACAGAACAAGGCAGAGACACACAGAAGAACAAAAGTAGAAGGCAAATAGGGGCGACTGGGTGGCTCAGTTTGCGTCTGACTCTTGGTTTCGGCTCAGGTCGTGATCTCAGGGTTGCAGGAAGAAGCCCTGTGTTGGGCTGTGTGCTCTGCTTGAGGATTCTCTCTCCCTCCCCCCCCCGACCCTTCCCCCATCCCCCATACGCATTCTCCTCTCTCTCCTTCTCCCTTTCAAATAAATAAATCTTAAATATATATATATATAATATATATTATATATATATAATATATATTATATATATATAATATATATTATAATATATAATATATATATATATATGTGAGACAAACAGAAAAGAAATAACAAAATGGTAGACATATACCCAATATACCCAACCAAAAGCACATCAATGTGAATGGAATGAACACCCCACACAGAAGACAAACTGTCAGGGTGAATAAAAGAACAATTCCAATGACACCCTGTCCGTAAGAGACAAGGCTTAGGTTCAAAGAATCCAAAGGCTCAAATAAAAGGGTCGAGAAAGATATACCATGCAAACAGCAATCCTAAGAGAGCCAGAATGTCTATAATTATGTCAGGTAAAACAGATGTTAACAACCCACTTGCCTTTAGTGGCATTTATAAAGCACTGAAGCTAACTGCAGACTTGGGCATCACTGCTAACACTAGTCCTAAGAGCCAAAGACTGAAAACTATCCAAATGGCCATGACCTGGATGGACACATCAAAGGTAATACATTCATATAACAGAATATTACTTAGCAATAAAAGGTTAAAAAAAAAAATCCTGATACATGCTACAATGTAAGTGTGTCTCAAATACAACATGCTCATTGAAAGGACTAGAGACACAAGGCCGTAAATTGTATGATCTCACTCTGTTAAGGGTCCAGAAAAGGCAACTGTGAAGAGCCAGAAACCAGGCCAGCAGTTGCCTGGGAGCATGACTGACTCCCACCAGGCTCAGGGAAATGCTGGGGGTGATGAACGTGTTCTAAAACTGGACTGTGGTAAAGGTTGCACAACTCTGTAAGTTTACTAAATTTCACTGAATGGTACACTTACAATGGTTGAATTTTATTGCATGTAAATTACATCTTGAAAAGCTGTAAAAAAAAAAAAATATATATATATATACATATATATAGTGCAGTGGTTTCTGAGGCAATAAACTACTGTCTAGAGACTAAAAAATGCACTCTTTCCACAAAAACTTAATGGAACTCCACATTCTTGAAGATGTTACTGTAAATGGGAAGCACATAACTCATCATTCATACGGCATTAATTCCACCGGAACATTAAAAGGTCAACCTGAACTATCAACAGATCGAAGGCCAAATAATGCTCTTCACCCCCCTGCCATGCAGTGGCCCATCTGCTTACGCATGTAAACTGAACGTCATTTCTATGTACGCTCATCAAATCTTTGCACAGCTGGCTGGACTTGTATGTGTAAGACATTATGGTCTCTCTCAAAGTAAGTAAATAAATCTTTAAATTTCAAAGTATTGTAAGGTAGTCTCTAGCCTCTGACCTATCTTTTGCAAATACTCAACTTACTTTAGAGACCGAAATTTGGTAGGAGACGGGGCAGAGCTGTTGGAACTCCACAGTGTGTCCAACCCATCCAAGCAGGGGCTACAGAAGTCCAGGCAGAGGCTTCCAAAGTGGCCCTCTGTTTTCGCCTCCGTTTGTGACCACTATGGCTCTGCTCTTCACTGAGGAAAGTCACATCTTAACATACTAAATGTCATACAGTTTCTGAGCCACATGCTAACACTGGCAGGTGCCACATTAACAAGGCTAATATTCTAATGTGTCTGTGGAGAATCAGCATTGCTTCTTTTTTTTTTTTTAAGGTTTTATTTATTTGAGAGAGAGACAGAGAGCATGAGTGTGGGGAGGGTAGAGGGAGAGGGAGAAGCAGACTCCCCGCTGAGCAGGGAACGCGAGGCAGGGCTCCATCCCAGGACCCTGGGATCATGACCTAAGTGGAAGGTAGACACTTAACAGACTGAGCCACCCAGGTGTCCCGAATCAGCATTGTTTTCAAAAGCATTTCTCAAACTATTCAAATAATTACTATGAACTCAACCAAGTCCATCCTTACATAAAGTATTTAAACTTAAGCAAAATAAAGTAAAACTAAACAGAACATAAAAGTATCTTCTCTACCCACTGTCATTCCACCACCCCAAAACCACCAGAAATAATTACTTGGAGATTAAAGATGGTGGCATAGGTAATATGAAAATTCGGACATTCAGAAATGCAATCACGTTCTCTGAAACCGAAGTGCAAACTGCTGGCCCTAATGTGTCAATAACAGTGATGCAGATAACAGGTCTCATTCTTGGCACCTCACTCTCAAGTGGTGGGACTGCCTCCCAGGCCCCATTTTTCTGAGGAACAATCCTTCACAACAGGTTTGGTGGCTTTGCCCACAGCATTGGGAATTGTGCTTATGATATTATTCTACCACTGTAAGTTAAATATAGAGGTGACTAAGGGACACAGTACAATTGGAAGAAGGACAGTGCTCTAACAGAATGGCCCCCTGACAACCCAAGCCTTTTGAGTGGAGACCCATGATCTGGTATCAGAACATCAAGAACAATTAAATCTTTCTGTCAAGACCAACTGAACCTCTAAGGCTTTCCCTTCACCTCAGGACCAAATGAATGTGAATTCCCTTATCATGCCTGGCAGGAAGCAGACCCTCAAACAGACCCTCTGAGATCCCCTATAATTCATTCCTATGGTCCTCTAAAGATAGATGGAACATTCTTCCTCATTCCCAAACATAAATGGGTTTCTAAATAAGTAAGCCAATTCCCCTCTATTCCATAGACAAGGATCAGCAAACTGTGTAAAAGGCTAGACAGCAAATATTCTAGGCTTTCTGAGCCATTTCCAACTCCTGCTATAGCAGGAAAGCAGGCACAGGCATATATAAATGAGTAGGCATGGCCGAGTTCCAATAAAACTGTATTTATAAAAACAGGTGAAAGACTGGATTTGACCATTAGATTGCGGTTTGCTGACGCTTGCCTTAGAATAACCACCATTTAGAGCTAAAAAGAAAATTCGAGGTCAACATCACCCTACCCCCAACTCCATGTTGTTCTCAATGAAGAAACTTAATTTGAGTTATTTGCTCAAGGTCATATATGATTCTTCTGCTAGTTTGTTCATCTGTAGGAAGATGAATTTCTGAAATACAGACAGACAGAAACAGACTGCCTCATTCTTTGAACCTACCATCCTTTTCCTGGAGAGCAACAAATCATACTGACCCTAGGTGGAGGTGTTCTTTTTTTTTTAGAATATACTATATTTTTTAGAACAGTTTTAGGTTCATAACAAAATTGGGGCGACTGTAGCAAGATTTCTCATATAGCCCTCTCCTCCACACATGCACGGCCTCTCTTACTATCAGCATCTCCCACCAGAGCCACAGACTGGGTTATAATTGATGAGCCTATGTGGACACATCACCACTCAGAGTCCACAGTTTACGTTCCCTCTTGGGGCTATCATTCTATAGATTTGGACAAATGTACAATGACATGTACCCACCATTACAGTGTCATACAGTGTAGTTTCACTGCTCCAAAAATCCTCTTGTGGGGAGGTTGTCTTTAAATTTCTAAGTATTAGGGCACCTGGGTGGTGTAGTCGGTTAAGCGTCTGACTCTTGGTCACGGCTCAGGTAGTGATCTTGCTACCTGGATCATGAGATCCAGCCCCACGTCAGGCTCCATGCTTGGCTCGGAGTCTGCTTCGGATTCTCTGTCCCTCTCCTTCTGCCCCTCCCAGCCGTGCATGCATGCACTCTCTCAAAATAAGTAAATAAATCTTTAAATTTCAAAGTACTGTTAAGGTAGCCTCTAGCCTCTGACCTTTTATAAACACTCAACTTACTAGACAACTCAACTTGGTGATTTTATAATTATTGTAAATATAAACTACACGTGTCAAATCTACAAAGTTTCCTTTATTTTTCTTCCTTAAAGTTTTAAGCTCATTGAGAAATCCACTCTAATCAAGCAACCGAGACCAACAACCACTCCTGTAAGATTTTCTCCCCATTCTATCTTCCGGAAAAGTCTCAAAACAACTTATTTTCTCTACTGATCTATCCTTCCTTTCTTTAAAAGCTCATCTCAAATCTCTGCTTCATTCAGGTGTTAATTCAGAAAAAAGTTAACTCCTTTAAGAAGTATTTTCTGATTGATTTATCTCAACCAGTTTGTTTTTGCTTCATTTTCCCTTTGAGAGCTGCAATGTTCCATATTAATCTTACATTTGTCGCTTTATACTGCCCTTAGATCTTTTTCATACATTTGGAGACATGAGATGGAAAGCCCTCAGGAGGCTAGGTGTGAGGGTTTTATTTCTAAGCATCCTGACTGTGGAATTAAAAGGAAAACAGATAAAATCGCCCTTTCATTCTTTCATTTGCCCTTCGGATACATCTACAATCTAGAAGAGTCCAAACACATCTAAACTAGTACACTTTTTCTATATTCTTCTCTACTTACTCATGAGGAAAAATTAGAAAATGTTTTCATCTATATTTTACTTAGAATTTTAATATTTTCACATTGGTTTTCCCAGAAATAGCTTTCAAGCATTTATGTCTAAAATTTCAACTGTTAGGTTGAGCCTTCCATTTAAATACTGCCATTCTTCTTAAAAACAGAAATACCATATGATCCAGTAATTCACTACTGGGTACTTACCCAAAGAAAACAAAAACAGTAATTCGAAAAGATACAGATACCCCTGTGTTTGTTGCAGGATTATTTACAATAGCCAAGATATGAAAGCAATCCAAGTGTCCACTCACAGAAGAATAAAGATATGATATACATATACAACAGAATATTACTCAACCATAAAAAAAAGAATGAAATCTTGCCATTTATAACAACATGGATTGATTTGGAGTGTATCATGCTGGAGTGAAATTAGATACAAAAAGACAAATACCGTATGATTTCACTTATACGTGGAATCTACAAAACAAAACAAATAAAAAGCAGAAACTAATCCATAAACACAGAGAACAAACTGGTGGTCGCCAGAGGGGAGGTGCATGGGGGGATGGGCAAAACAGGTGAAGAGGATTAAGAGGCACAAGTTTCCAGTTATAAAAGAAGTCACAGAGGGGCGCCTGGGTGGCTCAGTGGGTTAAAGCCTCTGCCTTCGGCTCAGGTCATGATCCCAGGGTCCTGGGATCGAGCCCCGCAGGCTCTCTGCTCAGCAGGGAGCCTGCTTATCCTTCTCTCTCTCTGCCTGCCTCTCTGCCTACTTGTGACCTCTATCTGTCAAATAAATAAATAAAAATAAAATCTTTAAAAAAAAAAAAAAAAGAAGTCACAGAGATGGAAAGTATAGCATAGAAAATATGGGCAACAATACCGTAATAATGTCGTCTGGTGACAGACGGGGACTACACTTATCAAGGCTGAGCACAGCTATGTCTAGAACTGTCAAATCGCTATGTTGAGCACCTGAAACTAATATAACATTGTATGTCAACTACATTTCAAAGATAAATCTTTAAAATAAAAAATTAATTATAAAAAATAAACACTGCCATATTCCATTTCAAGCAAGATATCTCTACTTCCAACTCCATGTTACTAAGTAAATAAGTAAGCAAACACCCTTGACGGGACACCCACTCTCTCTCTCGAAGAGCTTGGAAATTTCTGTTTGTAAACAGCAAACCCAGCTTGGAGTAATACAGACATCCACAGCTCGGAAATGAATTTAGCCAATTAGACATAAAGGGGGAAAAGAAAAGTCCTTCAAGTTCTGATCTTCTGAGTGACCTCGGCTCTACCTGCAGTGCTAGACAACTTTATTTTGTAACTGGGATGGAGAGCATCTGTCAGCTTGGACTAACCACAGAACTCTGCTATCGACACGGGCCAGTAGAAGCATGACAGTCAAGAAGAGGAAAGGCGTTGGAGACTCCTGGCTGTGGGGCCCTGGATGGCCAGCAACTTCTCTGTGCTGCCTCCCCATGTCTACATCACGGAGGCAACAGCCCTGTCTCACTCAGCTGGAAGGATTACATGAACACAGACATGAAAAGCACGCTGAATGGAGCCTAGCACACAGACCTGTGGACAGATGAGCTCTTTTTAGCCTAAAAATGATAAAACACAACATCCCTCTTGCCACCAGCCCACAATGAAACATAACTAGGGGAAGCAGTATGATTTAAAAGAAAAAAGTTCCAAACACCCCTCCACAAATCTCTCCAATAAGATACAAACAAGCTGCTCAAATTGATTCACTTACACTTCTCTGGCCAATTTTCTCAACTGGAAAATGAGGAAGATGCACTGTCTCCCAAGGGCTGTCCTTCCCAGCTGTAGAATTTGCAGGATCCTCCTGGAGAGGCGTATGAGAAGCCAGCAAGACTGAAAACTCCCGGACACACACCTGGCACCGGTCAATACCACGTCCCAGGTCCCTGTGCTATGTATCAGACCAGCTCATTTTTACCTCTTTTTAAACTATCAAACATGGCCCCAGTTGCATGCTTAATTTCTATCTGAATACTGCAATAGTAAGCAATTACATGCTGATGGTCCTTTTCTTCCCTAGCAAAATTTTTTTTTAAAGATTTTATTTATTTGACATAGAGAGAGGGATATCACAAGCAGGCAGAGAAGCAGGCAGAGAGAGAGGGGGAAGCAGGCTCCCCGCCCGAGATCATGACCTGAGCCGAAGGCAGAGGCTTAACCCACTGAGTCACCCAGGCGCCCTCTTTTAAAGAATTGGGAAATAAGCACATATAACCACACTCCCAAATGCAAAGCAATAAGGATGTTTGAGTAAATTCAGGCTCTAACCATACAGGCACACAGAAATATCAATGTACATAAATACCCAAGTACCATAAAAATCCATCTTGGCATCAATTAGGCAGGAATAACTCTTAGACTACTTACTACGGGTCCACTTCACACTTAAAGGATGGCTCTTCTAGTTACTTACTTAACAGCCAACTAGTTAATGATCACTGTATTTTTTTTTAAAGTACTTTAACATGGCAGCACGGCCCTAGAATATTTTCTAGAACAAAATTCATCCTAGAAAATTTCTAAGAACCTTATATTTTAAGTTTATTTTAAAAAGTCATGACTGGGGGTGCCTGGGTGATTTGGTCAGTCAAGCGTCTGCCTTCGGCTCAGGTCATGATCCCAGGGTCCTGGGTTTAAGCCCTGCATTGGGCTCCCTGCTCAGTGGGGAGTTTACTTGTCCCTTTCCTTCTGACCCTCCCTGCCAACTCCCGCCCCTGCCCTGCCAATTCTTTCTCAAATTAAGATACAATCTTTAAAAAAAAAAAGAGTCCTGCGTGGCTGGCTCAGTTGGTAGAGCAGCATCTCAGGGCTTTAAGTTTGAGACCTACACTGGGTGTAAAGATTATTTAAATTTATTTTTTAAAAAGTCCAAATTAATGCAATGCTACCCCAAATAAAAGCCCCAAAATAAAAGCCTAATAGTCAACAAGAACTTCCTTCTGAAGAAAGACTTGAGTACTGAGAAGAAAGGACACTAATTGGTTACAAGGTTTTGCCGTGCAGTGTTTGGTGGCTGACAACATTATAAATATCAAGGGCTTTCTAAGAATACCTGAGCACTATTTGTAATTTTGGCACATTATTAATGTGCAAAAGAGTTCTGTTAATATGTTTTAAAATAACAAATATAGGAATGAAAAGATAAGGCATTTGATTTATTCCTAAAGTATTTTTTCAGATAACACAAGAACCAACTTTGTCCCAGACATGTTCAAATTTATTTGGGGCGCAGATTCTAAATGTGGCGCTCAAAATACGTGTATGGATATAATAGGAGATTTTATATACATTATATATTTTCCAATTCTATGATAAGATAAAATTATAGCTCATCAGAACATATTTTGTGCAAAGATGTTCTAAAATAAAACCATTACTCTGATTAATTATATTATTACACTTTTTATTTGCTTTTAAATAGAAAAAAGCATTTGGTTAATGTTAATAAGCATTCCGAAAGCAGCAAATATGCTCTCAATATGAGCTGAAAAATAATGATCTGAAAACAAATGGGAGGCTTGCTTTATGAAATCTACTCTCCTACTTTTATCCCAGTTGGACAAACTAACAGCCGCTTAAATGACAGCTGCTAATAGCTTCAATACCTTTCTTACCTTTATCATCAAAAACGTAACTGTGACTTAAGCTATTTACGTATTTCCTTCCTAGCTGCAATCATCTACCAAAAAAAATTGTTTCTAAGCCATGGGTTGTTTACCCTACAAGACTTCTGACTTCTCAAATCTTAAGGCTGTCTACATAGAACTGCTGACTTAACATTCAAACGTGAAAAACAATGTGCATGAACACCTGGAATTCCATCTAAAAATCATCAAAATTAGGGGCCCCTGGGTGGCTTAAGGTTAAGCATCTGCCTTTGGCTCAGGTAGTGAACCCGCAGTTGCAGGATCAAGTCCCAGGTCGGGCACCCTGTGCTCAATGGGGAGTCGGCTTCTTCTTCTTCCTCTGCCCCTCCCCTGCTCCTTCTCTCTTACTCACTCTCTCTCTCTCTCAAATAAAAGCTTAAAAAAATACACAAAAGTAAAAATTAAACAAATAAAAATCATCAAAATTAAACTTAATCTACTTACAAGCCCAATAAGACCATCCCCACATAACAAGAAAACACGAGATTTTCTTCATGACAGGTGACTGATACGAGAAGTCACTGGAGTGGGTCCCCACACTGCTAGCAAATTAAAATATTCACATTCATCAGATTATTCCTGAAAACCCACTGGGTTTCCAAGGTCCCACACGAGACGGGGGCACAGGGGACGGAGAGCGGTGCCGTCTTAGAACATAAACCAAGTGTGGGTTACGGTGCCTCACCTCCATCCTAGGAGATTGTGAACGTGGAAGGCTTCTAAAAGCAGTTCCATTACAACAGAGCGGAAGACTTGACAATCAGTTTCCCGAGAACTAGATTCAAAACACGAGGTAAGGTTTGAATCTGTGCTGAGGCACGGACTGAGGAGGCAGCACTCTGGGTGATAACTGTACTTCCCAAACTCTTTCCTACAGCGATGGCTCTCTTCCACATCCCCAGCCCTGGACCACCAGGACCGTAAGACGTATGGCTGACTCACGCCGCGCACACTGGAGCAACATCACACCCCTCCTGGGTGGCCTCTGTTTGCAAAGCACATGCAACCCAAGAGTTCGGCACAAACCAGTTTTTTAGAGAAAGTGATGCTGAGTGTTCACCTGGTGTCAGGCATCGTGCTAAATGTTGCGGTGTTACCTAATCTTCACACACTCTCCCTGCTTTGCAGAGGAGGAACTGACACTTGCTGCTTGCCCAAGGCCACATAGCTAGCCGGTGATAACCTGAGGCCAGACACTTTACCCATTACGTTAATTAAATGTACCAAAGAGATAAACTTGAGGACTCCCAGAACAAAAACCAATGTAAAACAAAAGTTAATAAATAACAACTTGGTTCAGGCGATGAAAATTTCACATTGTAACAGGTTTTTTTAATCAGAGGCCACCAAATATCACAAGAAGCATTTGCGCATCAAGGTTCAGAAGTGTATACACATTTGGAGAGCACGAATCGTCTTTAACTGTCTTGTTTGCTAAATAGCTAATACAAATACGTTTTTGTTGAACACGGATGGGTGACTAAAACACGCTCATATGACATGTAAGTCATACCCGGCTAGGAAGATCTACAGAATGACGACGACGCAGTATTAGAAGCACGGGAAGGAACCTGGAGACAGAGGGAGTGGAGGTCCACCATGTACGCTGGGGGGCACAGCGGCAGGGGAGAAGGTAGGAGATGGGGAGGGGCTCAAAAATGAAGAGAAATCTGCTTCGGCAGAGACAACTCCTGCGCAGAATAAGAAAACAGAGTGGAAATGAGAAGGGGAAAGAAATACTTCCCAGAAAGAAGAACAAGCACTAAAATGGGTCTAGACGCTGAGCTCTTGAAATGTCAGATTATTCACCAGATACACAGGAGAACGAGAAGGCCCAATTGTGTCCGAGCCATACTCAGGACCTTGGACTTCACCTTCCAAGATGATGGGCAGCCAGAGACCCCACGTGTGGACCTCACCCTTTACTTCTCACGTTATAATAAAGCAGTGTGTTCAGAGCCAAACACACGCAACCAATAAAAATGAAAAACAGCCACACCGAAATTCCCCAAATATATTTTGCTAAAGGTTAAAAAAAAATTCACCGTTTTGCAAAAGGTTAACACTTGGTATTTTCTACACTGATTTCCAATCTTGTACTTTAAATACATCAGTCTTTGAAACTCTGAAGCCCAAACTCAACTTAAAAAATGTTCTTTCTTCCCCAAAGTTTTGAAAACACATTCACAACGATGACCGGCATAAGAGAAAAACCGCCCTTTCTCTTAAGAGGACTGACATGGAACCCGAGCAAGTCCCTGTCTCCTGTATCAGGATTACCAGAGTCCAGGCAAAGGCCAGGGAAGACGGGGGAGATGGCTGATCAGAAATGAATGAATGCTGGTGAAGGGGGCCCTGCCTGGCCGGGACATTCATCAAGACCACACATGGGAGTCCCAGCTCCAGAGTCGGCTACAGAGTGGCCACGAGCCCCACTCCAGGGAACCTACCACAAGATAAAAAGCCTTGCTTTTGAACACCAAGTGTTTCCCTCAAGCTCTTCAGAAATTCTCATTCACCCTCACCAAGGATAAGCCAGTCAGGAGGGGCTCCTGGGTAGCTCAGTCGGTTAAGCGTGCAACTCTTGATTTCAGCTCAGGTCATGATCTCGGGGTCCTGCGTCCGGCTCTGTGCTCCACGTGGAGTCTGCTTGCCACTCTCCCTCTGCTCCTCCCCCAACTCTCTAGCTCTCTCTAAAATAAATAAATAAAATCTTAAAAAAAAAAAAAGGCTAGGTCAGTGCTAAACTCTCCCCATCTGCTTCATGCAGACAAGCACCAAAGACAAAGGTTCTATCTGGCTTATCGGGCCAAGGGTAGACACTAGAATTCAACAAACCCCACTCCTACAATCTGTACAGATTCCCATCGTTCTAACTCTGTCTCAGTTTTGTCCCAAATCCATATCTTACCCTTAACATATCTGTTCTCATACTTTTCTCTAAAGAACCTGTAACAGCAGAGAACTGTAAATTCCACCACCTACAGGAGCCTTGTGTGCGGGCCTCGTTTAAACCCATACAAATCTTGTATAGTCATATATGACCTGTATGACATTTTAATACATGAATACACACATGAGTGTATACGTATTTTCCCCAAAATAAAACTTACTTACATTCCAGAAAGTTAGAATAGAATTACCCTACGGCTTTGCATAGCCTTAGGACTACACCAACACCAGCTGAAGAAAAGAATAAATCAAAGAAAATTTATATTTTAAGAGTTAAAACTGCCATGAAAACATAATGAACATATAATCTGAGTTTTAAGTATATATCTTTTATTACTGACTTAAAGACCAAACACAAGACAAGTATTTCACAGACTGTTTTTGACAGACACCTAGAAAGAAGCAATGCACTTAAAGTAGTTCGAGCAACGTGCTTGCCAGAGCAAGGTGGGCTGTGACTGGCTTTCTGGTCTTCTGATCCTCTCTCCCCACTTCATAGCTAACTTATGTGTCAGGTCTTCTGTAAGTCAAAGCAGCGGGTGACAGGTAAGGCGAAAAAACATGGTATTTCAACGGTCACAGTGAGACACAAACTAAATGCTAAACAATTCATTTTACTAGCTAATGTTTACTTACTTACTTTTTTTGTTTTTTTTTAACCAGCAAAATCAGTTTCTTCAGGAATAACAGAGGAATTGCAATTCAGAACGTATCTTCTTACTTTATCTGCCAATCTGTGCCGAGATACAGTCCTCAAATACATTTTTAGAAGAGAAGTGGAAATTCTAGAAGTGTTACACCTTTAGCACTTTCTTGCCTTTGTGCCTCTGTTTACTGGGGTTTCCCGGGCAAGAACAACCTCGCCCTCATCCCTTTCTGCTGAGTAAGCTCACTGGCTCAGATTCGCGGCCTCGCCTACAAAGAGCTGCCCAAGCCCCCAGTCCATCCGCACCCCACCCCCACCCCACCCCTGGACCCCAGTCTGCAGGTCCCACTGAGGAGGTGGCTTCTGCAGTTTGTCCTGTGGTAATCTACTCTGATCTACTCTTCAGTGTCTGAGTCATCACTGCCTTAGTGAAGCAGCTCTGAAACTCCCAATGAGGGGCCAGAACAGAACTTCCTTCAAATTCTTTTAGAAAACTTTAAAAACATCTGAATTTCAGAAAAGAAGCCAGCTTTCCTATTCAAAGTTTCAGCTCTGCATATTAAATTTAGACTCAGATTTGGTGGGCCCCCAGGACCTGATTTCTAATTGTCTCACCCCAGTCTCCTACCTCTTCCTCCCCCCGAACAGAACAGTGTACGCTCTAGTAATGAAGAACTCCAACTGGCTTGGACTTCCCATGTCACTTCATAAGCTCCTACCCCAGGATGACACGCACTCACCCTGTCTTATCAGTTTTGTGCATAATTTCTCGGCCCTAAGAACCCACTTCAGATGGTACCTTTGCTTCTCTTCCCTTCCCACGCCGCCCAACACCAAACTGCCCCCCAACCACGATCAGGACATAGTATGAGGTCCCGCCTCTGAGGAAGGTCCATACCCCTGTTCCTCCCTTACGACACGGGCAAAGGCGCATGTGTACCCTCCTCCCCTCCGCAACCCCATGCTCTTTCATGGTCTGGGCTTGAGGATCATTTTATCCTGCCTCCTCAAACAGTGCAACAGGAACAGTTCAACCACTACCCAATGGGTTGTACATTAGGTACAGAAAGGAAGATAGTCTGTGGCCTAACATCTGCATTTCTCTGGATGGCCCTGTGATCCAGAATATTACAAAGTACAAGCACACCTTGTTTATTGTGCCCTGTTTTGTTGCACTCTACAGACGCTGTCTTTTACAAATTGGAGGAGTTTCTGGCAACCCTGGGTTTAGCAGGTCCAACAGCACTTGCTCACTTCATGTCTCTGTGTCACATTTTGGTAATTCTCGCAATTCTTCAAGCTTTTTCGTTGTTGTATTTGCTACGATGACCTGTGATCAGTGATTACAACCTGCTGAAAGCCCAGATGATGACTAGCATTTTTCCAGCAGGAAGTATTTTTTAATTCAAGTATGTACATTTTAAAAAACAATGCGATCGCATACTTCAGAGTCCACAGCAGAGTGTAAACATAACCTTTATATTAACTGAGAAACCCAAAAATTCATTTGATTCACTCTATCATGATATTTGGTTTATGGCAGTGTTCGGGAATAGAACCCACTATACCTCCAAGGTACACCTGTATACGTTTTAAATATGAAAAATGTTTACTATTTATCACCTAATGAACAATACTTTAATATCCATCACATACTCATTTCAACAAATATCTGGGCTCCTATTAGCCGCCAGGACCTGTGCTGGGCTAAGGCGACTACCAGCCCAAGTCTACCTTGGTGTACCCTCTTTAGACAGATGAATTAGAGAAGCGGGGCCCAGGACTCCAGATGTCAACCTCAGCTGGTACCTCGAGTGTGAAGGCTTTGCCTCTAAGAGTAAATAAGAGAAAGTAACTACTTGTGGGAGCTCAAGTTCTAGTGAGAAAGACAGACAAATACATGGTCAACTCCTAAAATTATCTGTAGGACTCAGGAAAATCAGACTTCAGCACACAAGACTTCACGTTCTCTATCTAAATCCTCACCTCATTGAACACTGGTACCATCAATTTGAACTTGGTCCGAGGCAGCCACCTATCATCATCATCAATTTGAACTTGGTCCGAGGCAGCCACCTAGGCCAGTAGAGCGTTCCAGTACTCTTCCAGATAGGAAACACACCATTCCAGATTCAAGGAGGTCACAAAATTGACCATGTTTCCAATGATCATCCCACAGTGACTGGTCAAACTTATTTCACAAAGGAACATCTCCCAATTAATGTTTGATCTTTATTTTCTTTTACCTTGCAGGTGCCTGAAAATTTTTTTCTGTAATAGTAAATACGTCATAAGCTATTTCAACCCTGTTGGGGTTTATATTTGCTGTAACGGCTCCTTGTTTCGCACTCCTATACCCTTATCTACTAAAATGGAATATGAAAGATAATTGTTCCTCCCAGTTGATACAACACATTAGAATAACATACTTCTTTCAAAACAATTAACTAAAATAAGCTTACTCTCCTAAAATTAAAATCTCTCTTCACCGTAAAGGAGCAACACGCATTTTCCATCTTTGCATGAAATGTACATAGCATGTGTAATTTTGACTGATTGCTTCCTTATGAAAAACAGGTCATGTTGCCCCGAGTTCTGCAAATAATGGCCTGAGTTAATGTCAACTACAACTCTCTTCACTTCTTGATAATCTAACATATGCAGTCATACAGAAATAAATCTCAAAACTAGTATGGGGGAGGGGTTAAAAAATCATATTGGTAAAGAACATCCAGCTACTCATTTCAGATTCCTCCAGGCAAAAGCTGTCTCCGTTAAGAGAAAGTAAATCTCTCACTTTCACACTCACAATAATGGTTGGGAAGGCGCTATAATTTTGTCAAATGCGATTCATTCATTCAACAAATATTTATGAAACATTTTCTGAGAGACGGGAATTGTGCAGAAGACTGGAAGTGAACAAGGAAAATGGAGCCCTCCGCGGGCTCCCTGCAGACCAGGGTCAACACTCAGCAAGCTGCCATTCCTGTTACCCAAGAAGTACTTTACTGTAGGATTTCCCGTAAACCTTATTTCTGTTTCATGCAGATCCTTACCTCTTAGATTTCTGGGATGAATCTGTTTAGTTCGAGGCATCTTCTTTGATTCAGGGGCCCCTTTTTCTTCTTAGAAACTGTAGGAAGAGCAGGTCACGAAAAGGTAGCTCCATTAAACTCAACATCCATCAATTAATTCATGTGCTAAAAAAGAAAAAAAAAAATCACACTTTATTACCTTCAAAGGAAAAATACACTTCAAAAGTCATGGTTAGAGTCCAGCACTCACCTAAACCCAATGGAAGATAACCAAGCCAGAGACACTTGCAAAAACTTACTTACTAACTTTTAATTAAGTGTAGGATATCTCATTTTGCTACTCTCTGGGCTTTCTCACTAAGAAAACAAAAAAATCACTGTACTTTTATCAAAGAAGAGTGAAAAGATTCACTCCATGGTGTTTTACAGTGATATCACAGGATACAATTAAAGTATAGCATGAGACTATAAAAGGGCTATGCTACATGTAATGTGGCTCCTAGTTCATCAAGCTCTTTGGGAACAAGGACCATGTCTCATTCATCTTATTTTACTGAATTAATTCAGTTAATATATGTGGTTGCTATTGGAACTGCTCCCCAATTTTTCTAGTATTTTCTTCTAGGCTTGTGCCAGGACTGTACTTTATGCTTCTCTGTGTTTAGCTACAATGTGTGACCAGTTCTGGCTAATGACCTATGAGTGGAGGAGGCATGCACCGTTTCCAGACTATACCATTTAGTTAGCAAAGCAAAATCCTCCGGCGCTCTCTGTTCCCTTTGCAGTGGGACAGGCACTCTTCCAGACAATGAGTGTTGCAACACAGAGCTGTACTCTTGCTAACCTACCATGATGACCCAGCGTAAACAAGAAAGAGACCTTTGTTGTTTTAAGTGGCTGAGGGTTGGGAATTGTTTTGTTACTGCAGCATCACCTGTTCTGTCCTGACTTATACATCCTAAACACAATGACCGGAAATGCAATATGCCAAAACAATAGTAATTCAAAACCTGATCATCCCTCTTCCCAAATCAGCCACCTGTCTCCTCTTCCATAAGATCGTCACAGATCCTAGAGCTAAAACTTTAGTTCTGATTTCCTGGAATAAAGCTGATGATATTAAGGGGGAAATTATGTTTCACCACTAAGCAAAGCACAACAATGGGTAGCAATGCTTTGTTTAAAACATGTCATACCCAGTACTGTAGAAGAAACAAGAGAATACTTACTGAGCCCCTGCAGGGTGCCTCTGTACTTTCTACACATTACCTAATTCGGTCTTAATAATAACTGGTTAGATAGCTCTCATTTACCTACTTTCCAGATAAGAAGATGAGTTGGGGAGAGGTTGACTAACCTGCCCATGGTCAGCATCTAAACAATGTGGCACACATGACTCAGTCTCAGTGCTCACTTCCTCAGCAGAGATAATAGGTATTCCATGGAATAGGGTCAAGAGGCTGTAGAGCCCAAGTCATGACTATATATTTTGGTGTCAAACTGTACTGGATACAAAGCCAGGCTCTATCCCCTTACTGTGTGGCCTGGTTAAGGTACTTAACCTCTCTGAAGATCAGATTTCCCAAGTGTGAAACTAGGAAATATTATCCACCTCACAGGACTGTTGTAAGGTCTAAACTAAACAATGTGGATGTCCACTGCCTGGCACACAAAACTACTCAAATATTAATTCTCCTTAAGAAAGCCTATATGGGAAAGGCTAGATCTGATATTCCTGTAAAGGTTTTAGAAATTTATGATTTCATTATAACAAAGAAGAAACAAAAGTAAAGGTTACAATTAGTACTTCAGTATTTTACCCCTAATAAGGCTATATGTGGGCACTGCACAAAATTATTTGCAATTTTTTTAACTGCACAGAGAAGAATAAGAAATACGATGGCCAAATACTATATACTTTATCTAGGACCATGCTAAGTGATCTATAAGACATGGTTCCTCAACTCCCTGCATTAAAGACATCCACCCTCCGATTCACGAAGCTTGATTCAATAGAGAATTCGGAGACATTAGGGCCAAATAAATTGTATTTAACATTCCTTGTTAAACTTAAAGCTTTTAAATGGTCACGATATTTGGAAGTTTTTAAAGCGTAAACTCCGAATGTAATATAATCACGTGATCCCGTATCGAGAGCATAAATATAAAATACGCAAATTCCCAATCAGTAACAGCTCCCTGCTACCCCGCTCCCTGCCTACCCACTGTCCCTAGCTGTCCATCCCATGTTTAAATCCTTGTGGGGGGAAGTGAGTACATGCAAAGACAGCGGCACTAGAGCGACTAGGACGAGTAATAAACCGTTCCTTTACAGGAAAAAAATAAATACTACATGGGGCAAAAACATGACACGATCAAAAAGCGTAAAGACAGTTGCAAGGAGAAAAAACATGAATGAATGTGGAGGGCGGAGCCTGGGAAAACCCCTCTGCAACGCTGCACTGAACAAAGCGCTTCGCATGCCAGGAGGAGGGGGAATGGAAGTGCCAGCTCAGGAAGGAGCCCGGAGTGGATGCGGAGAGCATGAGGAGGAGGAGGAGGAGGACGGGATGAGGCGAGCGCGGCAGCCCTGAGACTCCTCCTCGCCGCCGGCTCCGCCACCGCCCCCTCCCCTCTCCAGCAGCAACTCCTTCCCCAGCCCGACCCCAAGGCGAGCCGGAGCCGACCCGCGCCCAAACCCACCGCCCGCTTCTCAACTGCTGCAGGCGCGTACTCCCAACCCGGAAAGAAACTACCCAGGTGGCTGGGAGTAAACAGGCACTTAGAGCAAAGAACGAAAGGAAAAGAAAGCCACAAAGCCGGGAGGTTGGGAAGCCGAGGCCTGGTTTCCCTCACCCCCCACCCTCTTGCAAAATGCGTCTGCGGCTGGAACGCGGGTGGGGAGGCTGGGTCCCTCCGTACCTGCTCGCCTCGCAAGACCGCAGCTCGGGCCGCTCGCGCGCGGCGAGGGCGCCCAGAAGTGGCAAGTGTCTCCCGCACGCAGCCATCCCCTCTGCAAGGTCGGCGGTTGCACACACACGCACACACACACACACACGCGCGCCCGCACGCCCCCCGCCCGCGGAGGGGGAACTGGTCCTGCCCCCCTCCCCGGTACCCTCCCCCCTGCCGCCCTCCCAGCTGCAGCGCCCCCGCCGCGGAGCCCGCGCCGAACCTGCTGCCAGGACGCCCGGCGGAGCCGCTGCCGCTGCAGCCGGCCCAGGAGCTGCGCTGCTGATGGCGGCGGCCGCAGCTCGGAATCTCCGCGACCCCCGCGCGGTGGTGGCGGCGGCGGCGGCGGCGGCGCCCGGGATCCCTCCTTCACTTGACAACCCCAAACACAAACATCGCCTCCTCCCGCTGCTGCTCCAGGCCCCCAGGCTCCGTCCCCCTCCCCGCCGCCGCCGCCGCCGCCCCAGCAGCAGCCACACTGGAGGCCGGCGACTGGCACTCACACCACCCAGCGCTGAAATATTAAACAGGGGAGCCGGCCGGGGGGCGGGGGGGAAGTGCGGGGCGCGCGGGCGGGGGCCGCAGGCGCCGGGCGGGGGAGGCGGCCGCGCTCGCCGGCGCCCCGGGCCGCGGCATGACCGCCGCCGCCGGGGAGGGGGCGGCCGGGGGCCGGGCGGCGAGGCGGGGCGAGCGGCCCCCGGGACCGTGGGGCCCGGGACGCGGAGGGCGGGCGCGGGCTTTACCTCTCCCCGGGGCAGAGTAGGGCACGTTTAGCGTCTTTAGGGGCGACGGGAGGAGCGCGGGCCGAGCGGCGCGGGGGAGGGAGGGCGAAGGTCCGAGGCTTTCCCGCGGGTGGGCGGGGCGGCAGGGGATCCCCGGGGGCGGGAGGCGGGGAGGCCGCGAGCTGCGCCGCGCGGGCGGGGGGGGGGGCGTCCCCCAGCGGGGGCTCGGCGGGGAGGGGGCGGGGGGGTTCGCCGCCGCCGGCTCGGAGGCCCAAGTGGACAGGCGCGGCCGGCACCGCGGCTCAGGGTGGGGACGGGTTGAGTGCCCCGGTCGGGGCTCGCTTGGAGCCCGGAGCCCCGGGTGTCCCCCGCGGGGCGGACCCCGGGCCGCGTCTCCCCCTCCGCTGCCCGCCCCGCGGCTCCGCCCCGCCCGGCCGCCGCAGGGACAGGAGTGGGGGGCGGGAGGAGGCGGTGGCGCGGCCCGAGGGGGGAGGGGCGGGGTTAGGGACGCGAGGGGCGGGAGCCCGGGGTCGCGCCGGCTCGGGGACTGGCGCCCGGCGGGGGCGGAGGGGCGGGCCCACCCGGTCACGCGGCCCGGGGAAGGCCTGGCCGGGTCGCGCAGTTGGGGGCGGTTGGTCCGGGAAGAGGGGCGGGGACGGGCGGGGCGGTAGTTTCTCTTTACCGTCTCTTTACTTTCTAAAGCAGGATGTGGGCCGGGCCGGTGACGTCATGGGGTCTCCCAGTCCCGCCCCCCGCCCGGGCCGAATGGGGGAGGGTAAAGGAGAAGGGAGGGCGACGGGGGGGGGGGGACCCCAAGGGGGTTTCCTCAGCAACGCGTTGAGGGAAGGGGAAAGTCATTGTGAAACTTGAAACTCATTAACTTTGAAAAACAACTTAAAAAAAAAACCTGGGAGGGGGGCGGGGTGTTGGTTTGGAGGGTGGAAGGGGACATATTATTAACCCTGAACTGAAACCACTTCTTGGTGGCGGATGTTCTATTAAAAGACTGAGGGAAGCCAAGGTTATTCCAGAGGCCGCTCCAAAGCCCGCTGGTGATTCCCAGAGCCAGGGCTGCGAGCGCGTTAACCCTTGCCTGTCCGCCTGACAGCTTGGGGCAGGGAGGGGAGGGGTCTTTGGGGTCGGAAAAGGAGGTGCGGGGCTGGGCAGCGGACCTGGCTCCTAGGGCGCCGAGGAGAAGAGAAAGGGGGAAGAAGGAGTAATTATCATAAACCAGAGTTTGACCCTTGCTGCTAGAAAGCAGTAGAGGAAGCAAGGAGTGGTGATCTATGGAAATAAATCAGAAGGGGCTGGACTAGGGTAACGAAGGTTTTAGGTTTAGAACTACTAAAGAATGTTCGAAATCGGGGGCTCAGAAATTCACACATGTACACCTAAAGAAACAGGCAAAAGTGACTGGTTTAAGGAGCCACGTTGAACTTGGGAGGAATAAAGCAAAACAAAAAATTTGATGCAGAAGAATTTCTCAGATTAAACCAAACTGCTTTCCCCTTTTAAGGAATAAAAATGCTAAACGACCGTACACCCACTACGCGGGCCATCTGTGCAAACTTGAATTGTTTTGTTCCCTGGGGCTTCCATAAAGACATCTAGGCTTTTCCTGCTACGGGTGACCCTGAAAATTACCCTGAGAAAATCCTACCTCTAGCTCACTGAGCTAAGAAAAGCTTAATGCACCAAAATGGGAATGATTAAAAATGTAATACTCAATAAAGGAGAGCTTGTAACCAAAAGAAAAGTCAGGAAAAGGGGTGGGGGGAATATACCTATTAAAAACTAACTTTGGTCATAAGAGCAAAGATCACCCAAGAACTGCCTAAATTTGAAAATGATGTTGTTTATCATATACTTTACTTTCAACCTGACAATGAAATAATGCAATCTTTAAATTTTCAATGTGATGTAATCATCTGGCTTTTGTAAAAGTAAATATTATTTAATGGATTGCAATCACAAAAAGTATGTAACATAACTTCCCAACTGGGCTTTTGAAAAACAGTAAACACTCATTTAAATGTTCAAGTATATCTAATCTGTTGGAGGATAAAGATTAAGGTAGTTTGATAATGATTAAGTCTGCCTGGTGTCACTTGCTAAATCAAAATGCTAACTGAATGAATATATCTTTACCCCAGTGGTTGATGAACAGAGCAAATGCACACTGTGAACACAATGTTTATATGGGATTCAGCATTGTTGTGAGCTTTCTAACAGATTAAGCATGCAATTTGGAGTTATAATAGATAATTTTGCCATTTCAGCTTGTTAGAGTTTTTTTCTTAAGTAGACGACTCACAACGTAACTTTCTTGAGTGGCAAATCAATATTAAACTTTCATTTGAAATATATGCAGCACGGAACAGTTTCCTATTTCCTAGTTTCGAATTTCCTAAACGCAATTTCTTTTCCTTAATTCTGCCTGCAGGTCTAACTTCCTATTTATGAGAACGCAAAGAAATCCAGCTAACCGGTAAAGTAGCTAGTTTCGACTTGTTTTGTGGCAAATTAAATACAGTTTCTCAAATGCTATCGGAATGTGGGGGAAGATATAGACATATATATATATATATTTTAAACCATAAGATAAATGTGAATGGTGAACAGCAGTTTGAACTGTCAAAAATTCTGTTAACAATGGGGGAGGTGACCATACTGGGGGGTGGGGAGAAGAAGGGGGTTCCCAGGGCCCTTTTTCGCTCTAGCTGCATCCTCGTCGGCCCTGTGAACGCTTTGGAGCCCCCCTCGGGGCGCAGCGTTCAAGTAAGGGCAGTGTCATGGCAGGGCTCTGTACACATTTCCGTTGCTCAGAAGTTTGGGGAAAACACTAGTCCACCCTGGGGCTTCGTGGCGGGGCCCGGCCGTCCCGGCGCGACCACCGGGCTCCGAGCCGCCAGCGCCGTCCGCGTGTCCCTAGCCCCGGTTCCCACGCGGCCGCCCGGCCCGGCCCCGCTCGGGCTCCCCCCTGGCGCGGCCCCGCGGCCCCGGCCCTCCGCCCTGCGCGCGGCCCGGCAGCGCCGCCGCCACGCGGAGATCCCGGAGGTTCCTCCCTGCCGGCCGCCGGGTCACGCCGCCGCCGGTCCCTCCCCTCCGCCCTCCGCCCTCCGCGCGCGCCGGGCTTTCCCGGCCACCGGCCGAATCCCCTCCTCCTCGGGGCGACCTTGGCGACAAAACCTTCCCCAGCTCGCTCTGCCAACTCTGCCCCCACGCCCAGGTTGCCGCCGAGCCAGACGCCAGACAAAAGAACCGAGAGAAAACTTACCGAACTGCAACGCAAAAGTCTGATCCAAAGCTTCCTGGGTTTAACTTTTAATTTTAAAAACAACAAAAGCAGAAACCAAAAGCCTCCTAGGTTGGAAGTGGGCGTGAGAGGAAATGCTAGGGGGAGGCGCTTCATTCCCTCGGCTGCTCTTGCCCCCCCCCCTTTTCTGGCCCCTGCCTGGGGCTTTGATGTTATCTGGTGCTCCGCCTATGTTGGTTTATACCGTGGGCTCTGGGCCGAGAATGATATACAGATATTTGGCACTTTACGTGCTGGTTTGAAGAGAGGGAAGCAGGTGGTCACGGTAAAGGATTTCCACTTCTTCCCCCCCCCCCCCCCCCCCCCAGCAGTGAGAAAGAACCATTTGCCCCGGGCTGTCCTTTGTTACCTGGACCGAAATGAACAATCCACCAATCCAGAGATCCTGGAGAGCTGGACCATGTGGTATCATCTGTTAGACACACACACACAGGCCTTCTAAATCAGATTCATTTCCCCTCCCCTCTTAGCACAAACTTAGAACAAGGTGGCATTGTCTGTTTTCGGAGGCTTTGTTTGCTTTTTAGATCTGTTTTGAAAGTAAATAGTATTTCCCTTCTGAGATGAACCTGTAGCCTTGAAGCCACAAGGATATACCTCTGAAGAGAAGAATCTCCATAATAACATGCCTTTCATGCCTATTTTTATAAATCAGAATATGCCCGCACCCTCCCCCTCACATTATGGAAAGGTTGTAACTGTTGATTTTATCTTAGTTAAGTGGACACTAGCAGAAACTGGATATATTTTCACATTAGATTAGCAGTCTCAGACCATCACAAACAAAGCAGTAACAAAGGATGGTTTGGGATTCATTCTTTCCTTATCTCTCTCTCTCTCTCTCTCTCTCTTTAACAGAAAAGTAATCAAAAAGGTTTGTCCTGTCTGCCATTCAGCTCTAACTGTTCATTCACTTTATGCTAACACCAACCTATGTTCAAGCCTTGCCCTCTGGGAGTTTACAAATTAATGGAGACAGGATAAACACATAGAAAAAAAAATACCTAGAGGGAAAAAAGATACAAGAAGAAGCTTATAAACGGAGCCAATTAAAGTTATACAGAGTTATTTACATGCTTGCTGAGAGCTTTCTGGGTTGGGTGGAAGGCAGGATTATCAGAGAAAGTTCCATCCTGAAGGTGAGTTCTGGGTAGCGTTTTGAAGCAGAGAACGTTCTTGATTTGGCAATGGTATGAGAATCTCATGCCAGGCAAGGGGAATAGCTTGAAGGTTAGAGCAAGTGAACTGTGTGTGATGGTGTTGCTGGCTAGAGCCGGAAGTCACAACAAACGTGAAACAACTAGGCTGGCCCTCTAAACATGGACTCCAAACCAGTACACTTTTGAGAAAGAAAGGGACGCTATTAATAACTATGCAGATGAGAGACTGTAGCTCAACTGTCCTAGTAATGAGCTATGAAGACAGAATGGGGAGACAACAGATAACCCCAGAAAAGCCTTCTCTGGCATGGTTAGGAAGGAATTTGGGCGTGATACTGAGACTGATCTTTTTAAGAAAAATCATGGTCATTGATGGAGTTCAGATCTGTCACTGTAGTATCTTTACCAGTAGAAGTACTAAAGTAGTATTTGTATGGACAGAAATTGCTGCAGTAGACTTGTAGCAGCAGCAATGGTAATGGTCTCAAGAGTAATGGTGCAAATAATTGACAGTTTTTGAGAATTTATGACTTGTCAGCCTTTCCTGTGTAAACTCATTTAATCCCCACTATAAACCCATACTGCAGATGAAGAGAAAGAGGCTTAGCATTGCCTAATAATCTCCCTACAGCCACAGAGCTGATAGGTATGTGCTTGGAGCCCAGAGAATACTGAGAGGCTTAAAGCTTGGAGAGTATAGCTTGAGAAAAAAGTTACAATAGCTCTACCATGCTCTACATCTTTGGGGAAAGAAGAAAAAGAAATGAAAAAAATAAGTCCATATTTTTAAGTTTTGAGAAGCTTGTGGATTGTGTGATGAAAATGGGGAAGTCCTGTTGGTATGATGGTTGAAGGGGAGAAGAGACAATGACTAATTTTAACCGAGTCTACTTTTTATTATTATTATTATTATTATTAACATATAATGTATTATTTGTTTCAAGGGTACAGGTCTGTGAATCATCACGCTTGCACATTTCACAGCACTCACCATAGCACATACCCTCCCCAATATTCATCATTTTTTTTTTAAGATTTATTTATTTATTTGACAGACAGAGATCAGAAGTAGGCAGAGAGAGGCAGACAGAGAGAGAGGAGAAAGCAGGCTCCCTGCTGAACAGAGAGCCCAATGCGGGGCTCTCTCCAGGACCCCGAGACCATGACCTGAACCGAAGGCAGAAACTTTAACCCAATGAGCCACCCAGGTGCCTCACACCCTAATTTTAAGAAGGATGATTTCATTCACATTTATGCCAATACTATGAACCTTACAAGATACGCTATAATAAGAAACCTGGGTCTCTAACTTCATTTAAAAGCACCTAAGTCAATGCCAACTAATAGAAGAGTGTATTGAGTATTATCTGGTATACTATCTGCTGACGGGCTGGAGGCAGGCTAGAAGTAACTGATGGAAGGGAGACTTGGAGTTCCTAAAATCATTCTTCATAGACAGTGTCCATGAGTGGCACACGGGGAGCACTAGAAAAAGGCACTGGCATTCGACCTTATCTGAAATCAAAATAGTCCAACTTTGTCCATGATCGAACGCTCTGGAAACAGGGAAGTGCTGTAATCTATGACATTGTATTGTTCGGCAGGGACTGCTATACGTAACACTGTAGATGGAGCCACTCAAACCTTAGAAGCCTATTTCCTCCCAGATCTGGAAGCTCCAAGTCCAAGATCAAGGGGTGATCTGATTTGGCGTCTGGTGAGAGCTTTCTTCCTGGCTTATAGCTGGCCAGCCAGCTGCCTCAGCCCAGTGTCTTCACGTGGCATTTCTTGGGAGTGTGTACATGGAGAGAGCCAGCAAATCTTCTAGTATCTCAGAAAGACCCTAATCCTGGGATCAGGGCCCCACCCTTATGATTTCATTTAACTTAATTGCCTCCCAAAGACCCTATTTCCAAATATAGTCACACTGAAAGTAGGGCTTTAACATATGAATCTGGAGTGTGCGGAGAGGAACAATTCAGTCCACAGCAGACTTACATGGAAATGCAGAGTGAATCCATACAAACCTAGGAAGCCATCCTGTCAACTTCTTGAAGATGAAATAAGTGACATGGACTTTGGGTTCATGCCCAAGTTCCAGTCAGAGAGGACACTGGTGACTGTGGGAAAAGTTGTGCTCATCTCTTCAAGTTCTAGTTCCTTCCTCATAGGGGTGAAGACGGGATTGAGTGAAACACTGGATGTAAAGCCTGGAACTAACAAATTGCTCAGTGAACGTTAGCTACTATTATAACTCTCGCTACTGTTTTACTAATGCCGCTGCCTGGAAAAATCGGGGATTGGAAAACCTCAGAAGTAGACTGCAGCCTCCTCTGTCCAAGGGGAGACCCAACTGGGGCGTGCTTGATTTTATCATAGCCGCAGAGAGCCAAAGGCCTTCATGCTTGTCTCCACTTTCCAGGAAGAATGACGCCTAAATAACTCTTACAACATAGTAGTAGGGGCAGCTGGGTGGCTCAGTGGGTTAAAGCCTCTGCCTTTGGCTCAGGTTAGGATCCCAGGGTGTTGGGATCAAGCCCCTCGTGTGCTCTCTGCTCGGTGGGGAGTCTGCTTCCCTTGCTCTCTCTGCCTACCTCTCTGCCTACTTGTGGTCTCTGTCTGTCAAAAAATAAATAAAATCTTAAAAAAAAAAAAAAAAAAGAAAGAAAGAAAGAGAGGAAAACATAGTAGGATACTCTACTTTTTTAACATGTCTAGTAAAACAGTTTTAAGTCTCCTGTTGAAAACCATTTTGGTATACACATTTATTGCATTGTAAATAAAGCCATCTTATTGAAAGCCAAAGGATTTAAGGGTCTCATCTTCCCCCATTGGGTTCACAGGCTGAACTTATATAAATCAAGCATTCTCTGTCTTAGCCTATCTAAACTGTAGAGATCCCTTTCTCCACCCCACACTCTCCATCTCATCACTCCATTCATTTCCTTTATAACATCCAGCATTCTGGAATTATCTTGTTGATTTCCTTGTCTATTATCTCTCAATTCTCCAGTAGAATAGGAGGGCCATGAGTGAAGGGGGCTTGATTTGTTCCCTCACTGAATCCCCAGCACCTGGACCAGTGATGCAATCAATATTTGTTGAACAAATGAATGAGAAAAGCATAACTCCTTTCCATCCGAGAGCAATCCCACTCGTTACTTTCAGATCTTGCTTTATTGGTGGCAGGACCCGCTCTCAAGATGGCTCTACGCTAAGAGCTTTGTCGTAGACTGAGTCCAGCTCGTCTTTCATTTTGGTTATCAAGGTTCCCATGCCAACTTTACTGTTTTCTTACTTTGACATTTTCATTCAAATGACCTGGAATGTTTGTATTTCCGGACTCAATGTCATATAGTACAATTAAAAGGTTTCGGCTTATTTTGTAGACTGGGGAATAGAAAGATAAAGGGGCCCTGTGTCTGTACAACACAGTCAAGCTGAGTCTTGGCAGAGGTTGAAGGCACACCTCCGGTCAACCCTTGCTCCTTCTGCACCCCAGTGCTTCTTGCATATCCTTCCCGGATTCTCACCCACCAGAGCCACTCCACTCCTTTCTCCTGCTCTTAATTTTCATCCCCAGATTTGTTAAAAAGTGTTTCTTCTTTGGTACAGGTTTGATTGAGGATTCATGGCTTGAGCATTTTTATGTTGAAAGGAAGGAAGGAAAGGAGGGAGATCGAGAAAGAGAGAAAGGTAGGTGTGTTTAAAATTTTAATTCTGAAGTTAAGAAAAATATGGCAGAGCAAGGGTTTAACAAAAAGCGACCTATAGGAGAAGCTATTCAAGGAGCACTCCTGGCTAATGCAATACACCATTCCATACCTTTTCTTTCTGGGTTGCTATAATTGTGGAATTAAAGAGGGTTAAAAATCAGGCACTTTTCTTATGAGAAATGGGGTTGGGAAATAATTTCTTAGTAATACCCCTACTGCCCTGGAGAAATTCACCAGTACCAGAATCTACTACTAATAAGAACATGTAATAAACATTCACAGACAAGGATGACCTGGTGATTAGAAGCCTAGACTGGATCCTGGCTCTGCCAGAATCATGATCTTGGACAATTTATTTGACCTTCCTGTGCCTCAGTTTACTCATCTGTAAAGTGGGTGTAATTGACATCATCATAAAATCATGAGGATGATGAGTTAGTATTTTTTCTTAGATTTATTTATTTATTTGAGAGAGAGAGAGAGTGGGGAGAGGCAGAAGGAGAGGGAATCTTCAAGCAGACTCCCCAGTGAGCACGGAGCCTGACCAGACCAGTGGGACTCAGTCTTATGACCCATGAGATTATGACCTGAGCCAAAATCAAGAATTGGATGCTAAACTGAGCCCCCCCAGGTGCCCCATAAATTGGTATCTCCAAAGCACTTGATGATTCCTGTCACCTTGTTAAAACAGCAACACACAAGGGGTGCCTGGGTGGCTCAGTGGGTTAAGCCTCTGCCTTCGGCTCAGGTCATGATCTTAGGGTCCTGGGATTGAGCCCCACATCAGGTTCTCTACTCCGTGGGGAGCCTGCTTCCCCTTTTCTCTCTGCCTGCTTCTCTGCCTACTTGTGATCTCTCTGTCTGTCAAATAAATAAAAATAAAACCTTTAAAAAAAAAAAACCTGCAACACACATAAATGTTGACCAATTCTTATTGCATTTCCTGCACTCTGCCAAGTGTGCTTAAACGTTTATTACCTTTCAAGTCTTGAAATTAAGTCTCTGGAGATGGGGGAGACATGTTAACTAGGTGTAAAATGGTGCCCAGGATGGAATCCTGGGGATAGCGAGAGGATATCAAAGGAAAACCTTGGCGGCCTCCAAATAAGGTCTAGAGTTAAGAGTAAATGTACTCTCAGTTTTGACAAACAGATCATGGTCATGTAACATGTTAACAGTGGAGGGAAAATGGGTGAGGGTGTACGGCAGTTCTCTGTATAATCTTTGCCTGTGTTCTGTAAATCTAAAATATTCCAAAGTAAAATTTATTTAAAATAACAATAACCTTCTGGTGCCTGGGTGGCTCAGTCAGTGAAGCATCTGCCTTCAGCTCAGGTCATGATCCCCGGGGTCCTGGGATCGAGTCCCTCACGGGGACCCTGCTCTGCGTGTAACCAGCTTCTCCCTCTGCCTCTCCCCCCATTCTTGCTTGCTCTCTTTCACAAAAATAAATAAAATCTTTAAAAAAATGATAACAATAGCCTCTTATACAAGTACTGTTGTTATCCACATGTTGCAAAGGAACTTGGCCTTCAAGAGGTTAAATAACATGTCCAAGGGAAGACCAGGAGTGGCCTCATAAGGAGCCTGGCCGTCATCTGCAGCAAAGATCACATCCTGAACCTTGCGGCCACCCTGCCTCCCACTGAATCTTTCCTTTGCTCGCTCATCTGAAGGCGAGCTGGTGGGGCATACCACAAAAATATACTTTATATTTTCCTACATGTATTTTGTAATTCAAGTTTATATATGTATATATGTGTATTTATACATATATATATTACATCATATTTATATATGCATATTGTATATAATATATATCACCTCTAGCATTTTTTTCATTGTAATAGGAATCATATCTCTAATTATGAAATTGCAGCATCAGCACAGGGGGCCACTAGGTGTATGGACCAGCTCCAGGACAGGATTCCACAGAGCATTAAAAGCATTTCAGGTTTCCCTTCTAAATCACCAGTTATCTGAGCCTTTCCTTTCTGAAAATAAACTGCCAACCCCACAACTCCACCTCCCTCAGCTTTTAAGTGCTCTCTCTCTCCAAACACAGCTTGACTCCCAATGTTTGCATCCCACGCTAATGTCTCTGTTACCCCAGACCTGACCAGGTCCCAAACTCACCAGCTCCTGGCTTTTTAAAAACCTTGTTGGGTTCTAAGAAGTTCTTTCTGGATGTCTGTTCATTGAATGAAATGGTGCAACGAAATTGCTGCTGGTAAACCACACTACAACTCATCATTTTTTCCTTCCCTAAACTCACTGCCCATACTATTCTACACGGTTCCATTTAATTTTCTGCTTACAAAAGCTCATGGTTTGATTTACGATTTTGAGTTTCCCGGGCTCTTGTTTTCGTGGTGGTTCCTGTTATGCCAAAATGTCTATGGGTATCGATATAAAGGAACCCAGGAATCTAGAGCCAAAGTCAAAATTGGGACAAATTGGAAAAAGAGCAATAGACAGAATGAAATGTATGGAGGCTAAGGATAATGAAACTAATAATTATACACACAAGTAAGACATAAGCAAGGGAATGAGAGACAAGAGTAAGCCACTAATGACAGGACAGTAACAGTTCATGGCAAACTTTAACATGTTTTGAGTGCTTTTTAAATTTCAGCTATTTTAATTTCTGCAAGAGGAGGTAGAGCTTGATTTATAGTAGATAATTGGATATGTAACAAGGATTATAATAAGGCGTCTAAATAAGGCTCTGTGTGTGTGTGTGTGTGTGCATAGTGAATACCAGCAAACCAGATGGCTCTCTAACCTAAAGACGGCATAGATATTATTTGTAAGAATTTTTTTTTTTTTGCTATTAATGGATTATGCACAGGAGGTTTGGTAATTATAAAAAATATTGATGCAAGCAGGAAATCTTGTCTTGGCACAGTCGTGGTGTGTAGTGTTCAGAGCAGGAGTAACAGGACACACACATTTGTCTTCTGCTTGCTACTCATACAACTGTCGTTCCCAACTGTTGTGGAGCCTTCTGGTTGCAAAATTCCAGCGCTCACATAGTAACAAGAGAGTCAAAACAGTCCCTCCCTCCTGAGCTCGAATCGCACAACAGTTTCGTAACCATGTTCTCTCAGAAAGTTCCATAGTCCAAAATAAAATGATTTCCAGAAAGGTAAATCAGACGGTTCTTGAACAGTAATTCTTCTCTTGTTTGTCTTATTCTAAAAGCATGGTCTCTAGGATCCTGAAGTTTACTTTGGGGAAGGAATGTGGTTAGCTTCTGGATATGCTTCAGAAGTATTTTTTTACTGTCTCAGTAACCATTTCTTTTAAGCGTAAGTTCTGAACAACTGATTATCTTATATCCATTCTGATACCACTAAAACAAATCCACACAGTTTTTTTCACTCCAATCTCTAATGACATTTCTTATTAAGAAATCTTTTATTTTCTAATTTAGGAATAAAAAGGATTATCCTCAAGCTATTATTATTCAAGAAAGTTTTCAAACATAAGTTCCTTTATGATGGTGGTCTATTGATTCCTATTCCCAAAAGGCCAAGCTATTATTCTGCAATAAATCCCAAGAAAATATTTTATGTCCATTCTTACAAATTCAAAGAAAGCCAGAATAAATTTAGGCAGTATTTAAAGAAAAAAAATTCTAGGATGTTACAGAAATATTAGCAGGTGATTTAACAGTATGGATGTCTCGCTACTAAGATTTCCTTAAGGAAATTTGCTTGATTTTCCAGTACTCTAAAATATATGGCAGTGTTGAGATATTGTGATGGAACACCGACCAGTTGTGTGGTGGTTAAGTCGAAGGAGTTGTTCTTTTGGGTTAAATGAAAGATCCTAGGAAGAGAAAAAGAGAAAAAAAAGAAAAGAAAAGAGAAAAGAAAACATTAATGTTTCTTATCACAGCCAAATTACAATTCAAATACACTGCTAATTAGCACGCCAAGATTAATGTGCTGAAACACTAAGAAGCATTTTACAATATCCTCATCTGTACAATGGAATAATAATCATAACCTATTTCCTAGGGATGCACTACAGGGAGCAGAGTGCTTATTAAGTAATCCGAATGTATCTACTTCTATAAAACTATCAAACTAGCTTTCTCTTTATCCTTCAAACTACGTGCAATGTCTCCTTTATATTATTCTCCCATAAATCTTCATTACACCTCGTTCCTGTCGTCACTTCCATTGTAAGTAGATCCTTTTAAGCAAGCATTTATTCCCATACTTGTAACTATTCCCCATTCTGCTGCTAGATTTTCTTTCAATTCTTTGCTTCTGAATTTGGAGTGAATGGCTTATTCTTAAACCCAGACCAATATTATTTTTAGGTTCTATGAAGTCTGTGAATTGGATACCTGTCCTTTTTCTTCTAGTTTGTATTGCCCTGACACCTGGCATTTAGAATACAGATTCTCTAATGAAAAGCAGATTAGCTCTTTACATCCACCCAGAACCCGCAATTTTGACATCATTTCCAACCACATTTTTCTAGTTCCCTCAATTTTTTTTTTTTTAAACCATCAACCTCCTGTTTTCCCAGCATCAACTCTTTGCTTTTTTTCTCCCACATTTAGAAGATTTGGGATTTTATGAATATTACCCTAAGATGTAAAGGTCAATGTGATAGGTTGAAAAATATTTTCCTCACCGTTCTTCACAAAGACTGCCAAAGAGGAAAAGCAAGTACACTCTATATTACATTTAATAAGAAGCCGCTCAGTAGAAGATTAATCTAGTGGTACTCCACTGTTGCCAATATTAACATTGGAGGGTGTCTGGAGAGAGAACACAGCTGTCCACCAATGCATCAGCTTGGAAAAGATAGGCCTGGAGTCCACACATTCCTAACTTCTCCTAATCAGGCACACTACCCTAATTATCTCCCCCAAATAATGCTTTGAACATATAACTCCCTTGCTAAAGCAAGCAAGCAGCTTACTGCTAACTACAAGATGAAGTCCATATTCTCTAGATGCTTTCAAACCACAGGGCCACCCAAATGCACATTTCCAGCACTGATGTCAGCTGCTTCCCCAAAGAATGTCTTCGCATTTCAGCTACTCACTGTTTCTGCAAAAAGTTTCCGTGTTTCCAACCACTGTCGTTACGGAGAATGCGTGCCTTCTTCCTCTTTGCTCACCCAAACCCTACCTTAGTTCTCTAAGATCTCACTCACTTGTCCCTTTTCTGTGATCATTTCCGGAAGTGGTTGAACAGGCTCACAGGAAACGGGTATACTCTCAGTCAGAGAGGTTAATCTAAGTGCTATGATTGTTTTACTTTTTCTAGGTTTCTATCTTCTGATCTACATTGTTTAAACAGACAACTCTACCTTATTATTCTATGTAGCCTTCTCTTTAGTCTCCTTTATTAATCAGTTAATTAATGACCAACTCTGGATGTTATCCATAGTTGTATGCAGATTTTTTTTTCCCCTTTTGGTGAAAAACAGGTAAGTGGTACTTTTTATCACTAACACCCACATCTCACTGAGTTTTAGTTTCTATTTGTAAAGTGACTCTGTGGGACCAGCTCACTGTCTATTCTAGAGTGAAGAATCTGTGATTTGGGGTCACCTGGGTGGCTCAGTTGGTTAAACGTCTGCTTTTGGCTCTGGTCAAGGTCCCAGGGTCCTGAGACTGAGGCCCTAAGGTAGCGAGGAGTCTACTTCTCCCTCTCTCTCTGCTCATGCTCTCTCTCTCAAGTGAATAAAAAAAAAAAAAATCTTAAAAAAGAAAAAGAATTCATGATTTGGTGGTTCTACTTCAAAGACTGGTGAATTTTCTAATCAGGTACTTTGGGGTAATGTCAACTTTAATCATGGACCTCAGTTTTTTAGATTTTCTTTAATCCGTTCTCTTACTATGGTCTCCTTTATTCTTCTTCATTACAACCTTGAGATGGCGTTGTTCAAACCACAAACATTCAACGACCTTCAGTTATAATATTTAAGTTATGTATTCTAGGCTCTTCTCAATCTGAGATAACATGCAAGATGTGGGTACATTCGCTGCAGAATATTGACTTGAAAACAAAATTGATCTGTGCAATTTGGCCCCCTTCCTTCTGTACTATAGAATTTTGATATACCTGTAAGAATTATATGATAATTTCCCCCAATCTTCCTGTATTTCAGTAAAAATTAAAATTAAAACAATGCCTTCATATATTACTTTTCTTAGAGAATATTGAGGTATAACTGGAGAGTACTGATTGGAATATTTTCAAAAGGTAGTACAAAAATACAAAAAAAAGGGTTTTGTTTTTAAACAAAAGGACTTTCCTATGACTGCTTTGAAGTCCTGGCTAGAAGCACTACCATGAATCCAAAATCTAAGTGTTCATTTTATCCTTTGAGGGTTTTCCTCAACTTAAATATTAACAAATCAAAACTATTTTGTAGGTGAGATATTTAAAAATGGTAAATTAAAAGCTGTGGGTTCCCTAGAACTATACCACATGAGAAGAGAACACTCATGTAAACTATGGGCTTGAATTAGTAGTAAATATCAACATCGACCCATCAGTTGTAACAAATGTACCATACCAATGCAAGGAGGAATAGTTCTCTTTTTTTTTTTTTTTAAAGATTTTATTTATTTATTTGACAGAGAGAGATCACAAGTAGGCGGAGAGGCAGGCAGAGAGAGAGAGAGGAGGAAGCAGGCTCCCTGCTGAGGAGAGAGCCCGATGCGGGACTCGATCCCAGGACCCTGAGATCATGACCTGAGCTGAAGGCAGCGGCTTAACCCACTGAGCCACCCAGGCACCCAGGAATAGTTCTCTTTTAAACCTAAGACTGCTCTTAAAAAAATAAAATCTAACAATTTCTTTAAAAGCAATAGGTTCTAGTTCATGTTGTATATGTGCCTTCTATAAAACTGTTGCCTTTATCCTATTCTCATATATCTTCTAAAGTTGCTAAAGAGCGAGTATTCTACTTTTCTCTGTTTTGTTATTTTATCCAGTTTTTCTCTTTTTACTCCCAGCTGAGATCCAGAAAGGCCTCCTCCTTCAGAAAACCCCTCTTTGGAGGGGGCAAATCTCTTGAAACATAAGCATTTTACTATAAATGCACCTTCTTTTACTCTAATTTGATGGTATTTCAATTATGAGTAAGGTAACATTAAGTACCCATGCTTTCAGGCATCTCCTGTCCTCAAGATATGATTAACTATGGAAGCACTGGGAACTAGAAAAGGTGACAGTAAGATTTCTGTGCCACCATGTAATCTTAATGACAGTATATTTAAAACTTAATTCGTATTAGATGGTCTCTTCAAAATTTTCTTTTCCTATCCAATTGATAGAAATCTGTGTTCGTATACTGCAAACACATACGTTATGTAATACTAACCCAAACAGTTACTTGGGCAGCTTTGACCTTATTCCTACTTGTGAAACTTAAGCTTTCTTGTTGACCAAGGAATTAACCCAGAAAGAACACCCATTTCATAACTTAATCAGAATGATTTCCTCCCACTGATAACCCAACATGTTTGATATTTTTATAATATGAGACAAAACCCTACTAGGTTGTCATTTGGGCAAGTTATTCTTTCTTACTTTCAATTTTCTTATTCTGTAACATGGGGTTTGCCTATGAAGATGACTGAGATCATACGTTTTAAAAAACAATTGTTCAAAAAGCATAACAATTGTTCAACTATGAACTGTAGTTGCTCGATGTTAATATGTCTCTTTGGTGTCAGTGAGCTTGCTTATATTTTCACTTGATGGTCCTTTGCATAGTTGGGTCTCTAGCCCTGCCATCTAGGACGGGCACTTGTCTGCTCCTTTTAAGCTCCTAACATCTCCCCTAACCCATCCACTTATCTTGCTTTTAGCAGAAGTCCTTGACCAGCTTGTGGAGAAAGTTAGGACTATTAAAACCAGACGCCCCTGACCCCTGATACCGTACCTTCTGTCCTTCTGCTCTCCTCTTGAGAAAGTGGAATCTGTTCTCCACTGAAGGCCAATGCATTTCCCCAATGACTGTGCATCTTTTTTTTTTTTTTCTGCAATTCTTACCCCGTCCGTTGCCCCCTCTCCTTATTCCTTCTCCTATTCCATAGACTCTTTTTTCTATGATACATCTGTTCAAATATCTCCTAGATTGAAAAAATCTCTTCTTGGACTCAGTTTCTCAGCCCAGTGACTATCTTGTTTCTAGTTTTCTGTTGACCTCTAAACTTAAAAGCTTCTTCTCCACCCATTGCTTCTGAGTCCATGGAGTGCCCTTTCTTGTATCCATGTCAATGTCTTTCAAGCTTCCAGCACATCAGAAAGGTGTAGGTTACATACACCTTTTACTTGACTGGCTCTTCATAGTTCACAACATGCTCTCTTATAATTTTGTGAATCATCATGGACTTTTAGCTTCATTGTCAGCTATGAAATTGTATGTCTCCCATCTTATGGTTTTCTCTTCTTTCGTTCTCAATTTATACTGCATTTGTGCATTTACAAATCCTTGGAAGGTACCTGGTACCCTTTCAACAAAGGGGTAAGGATTTTTTTTTTTAAATTCTTAATTTTACTAACAAGGAAACTGATATTCATTAATTAGTTTCTATAACTTGTTTCAATGACTTCTCACACATTAAATCCCTGAGAATAGGACTTAAATTCTGATTCCCTGTCCCCAGACTTGATATATTGCTATAAAGTCATGGTTATCTTCTATAATAACTGCTCTATGTTTTTCCCTTTCTACTTTAGTGGCTAATGGATAGAAATCAGACTTTATTTTCCATTTCTTGCTAATTAAACTGACACATCTCATGTTTCCAACCTATCCTGAACTCAGCCATCAAAATTAGACCCATGAAAATCCTCTCTTCAAATGTTTTCTTATTATTTACAGTCTGAACTCTTAAGTTCCTTAGCATGGCATCAAGACCATCTGTTCCCAACTCCTAACTTAGCCTTCCAGTCTTCTCAAGCCATGCATTGGGCTAATGTTTTTGGGTCTTCATTATGTGCCAGACAATGTTCTAGGCTGTTGAGAGCAGAGTGACAAATAAGGCCCCCAAGATCCCTGTTCTCCTGGAGTTCACATTGTCGTTCCTTGTCCTCCATCATATTGAACGATTTGTAACCTTCCAAACTGACTGAAACGTTTCCTTTCTTCATGATTTTGCTCATCTGAGTACTAGCTTGTCTACCTCTTCCTTCAAAGTTCAATTCAATTGGCCACATCTGACAGGCAAATCCTGACCCTTGTTCTTTTGTACTGTAATACGGCATTCTTTTACCTCCACACTAGTCTTTTTTGTCATCTATTCCTATAAATGTAAAAACATACTTCAGGTATCTTTCTTTCTTTCTTTTTTTTTATAAAGATTTTTATTTATTTATTTGACAGACAGAGATCACAAGTAGGCAGAGAGGCAGGCAGAGAGAGAAGAGGAAGCAGGCTTCCCGCTGAGTAGAGAGCCTGATGCGGGGCTCGATCCCAGGACCCTGGGATCATGACCTGAGCCGAAGGCAGAGGCTTTAACCCCCTGAGCCACCCAGGTGCCCCTTCACATATCTTTCTTATTTGTTTGCCAGCAACACGAGGAAGAAAATCATGTTGTAGTCCTTCCTGTTTACTTTTCCCATGGCCCCTCACACTGTCTTGCACAAGGTAGTCCATTAATAAATGTTCCTTCACAGCATGATTATATGAATGAATGAAGAAGTAGACAGGTATGACCCTTGTGACATAAGTGATCCATCTTAGCCACATCTCCTGAAATCATTTACTCAAAGACTTTAGGAATACAGGCTTTAACCTGAACTTTTTTCTTTTTAAAAAAAATGAATGTACAAGATTTCACTGAAGTTTAAAGAGTCAGGCAGTTATAATGCATGTCGTGAACAACAGCTGTTTCCTACCATCTCTGTTTTTTTTTTTTTTTTAAGATTTTATTTATTTATTTGACAGAGAGAGATCACAAGTAGGCAGAGAGGCAGGCAGAGAGAGAGGGGGAAGCAGGTTCCCCACTGAGCAGAAAGCCTGATGCGGGACTCGATCCCAGGACCCTGAGATCATGACCTGAGCGGAAGGCAGCGGCTTGGCACCCCCATCTCTGTTTTTCCTATTCTTTAGACACAAATATTTTCAATTATTTCAACCAACGTTATGTGTATAACATAAGCATGTTGCCAGTTTTTGGCTTCAATTTAGACATTATCTTGGACTTCCAACTCTGAAACAAGAGGATTTCTGTCTTTCCCATCACCACTGCCTCTATCCTGCAGTGCCAACAGTTACAATGCCATCCCCCATGTGCCCTATGTAGGTTATAATTTTGCTTGGATCAACAGTGTTTACACGTATATTATCACCATGACCCCATGTAGTACTCTGAATGCCATTCACAGCTAAACCATATAATGCCTTTTCTTTTTCTTCATTACCCTGGTGAAAGTAATTGCCTAGTTTTTACATTTGCTTGGCTTCCCATGTACTTAGTAATTCAATCTAAGATGGGTAAATGCCATCTTAATGCATTCAAACTCATTCAATATACTATTAATTTGGTTTTATGGAATAGCTCTCTCCTAGAGTGTTTTGACTTGCATTCTGAAGAGTCACCCCTTAGTGTGCCATATCACTGTTTCCATGGGGATCCTTTTCCCATCCTTCTGGGGATTGCTGTTTCCGATTTCTCAGGTGGGGCGCCATTTCCTAAACCCCATGCTTTTCTCCTACTTTTCTCTCTTATTTGGGTGATGCTCCTCCTCCACCATCTTCCTAAGGAAGAGTTCATGGGAAACATTGAGACCTGAAATACTTGAAAATGTCTTTATTCTACCCCCACACTTAATTTATACTTTGTGTAGAGAAGAATTCTGAGATGGAAGTAATTTTTCCTCAGAATTTTGAAGGCGTTAATTCATTGTCTCTTAGCTTCTGGCATTACTGCTATTGAGACACTTCATGCCATTCTGAATTTCAATTCTTCTTACGAAGTCTTTTCTTTCTAGAAAGTTCATAGTATATTCTCTTTCTCTAGAGTTCTGAAATTTCATGATGGTGTATCTTAGTGTAGATTTATTATTGTCTCTGGTGCTGGGTTTATTTTGATCTGAGGACTTATGTCCTTATGTTTGGGAGATTATTGAGTTACTATTATTTTTTTTAATGATTTCCCCTTGTCTCTTTTCTTGGTTCTCTCTTCATGGAACTCCAATCATACAGATGTTGGATGTCTGGGACATGTCTGCTTTTCTTATCTTCTTCCATTTGCTTTTACTTAGGGAGCTCCAGGTCATTATTTTCAGATCTTCTCTTAAGCTGGTTAAATTCCAATAAAGACTTCCAGTTACTGGCTTCGGGGTGTGTGTGTGTGTGTGTGTGTGTGTGTGTGTGTGTGTACCAGTGTTCCTAAATGGAAAGGGCACTCATTATGTAGGCTCATCCTAATTTTTTTTTTTAATTTCTTTTCAGCGTAACAGTATTCATTGTTTTTGCATCACACCCAGTGCTCCATGCAATATGTGCCCTCCATAATACCCACCACCTGGTTCCCACAACCTCCCACCCCCCGCCCCTTCAAAACCCTCAGATTGTTTTTCAGAGTCCATAGTCTCTCCTGGTTTACCTCCCCTTCCAATTTCTCTCAACTCCCTTCTCCTCTTCATCTCCCCTTGTCCTCCATGTTATTTGGTATGCTCCACAAATAAGTGAAACCATATGATAATTGACTCTCTCTGCTTGATTTATTTCACTCAGCATAATCTCTTCCAGTCCCATCCATGTTGCTACAAAAGTTGGGTATTCATCCTTTCTGATGGAGGCATAATACTCCATAGTGTATATGGACCACATCTTCCTTATCCATTCGTCCATTGAAGGACATCTTGGTTCTTTCCACAGTTTGGTGACCGTGGCCATTGCTGCTATAAACATTGGGGTACAGATGGCCCTTCTTTTCACGACATCTGTATCTTTGGGGTAAATACCCAGTAGTGCAATTGCAGGGTCCTAGGGAAGCTCTATTTTTAATTTCTTGAGGAATCCCCACACTGTTCTCCAAAGTGGTTGCACCAACTTGCATTCCCACCAACAGTGTAAGAGGGTTCCCCTTTCTCCACAACCCCATCCTGTTTTTCATTCTGTTCCTTCTATGTGTCTGTCTATAAGAAATATGTCTTTTCACCCATCTGCTGGGGTATGTGGTTGGTCTGTTGCATAGAGTAGAGGAGGGGATGAGCAGGTCCAGCTCCTTCTTAGAGCACCCTACTTTCAACTTCCAGAGGTACCAATGATGCCCATTCTTGAATCATTATTTGAAATTTTCCCCCAAGATTAATCTACTTCTCAGCTTTCTCCATAGGTGGCTTAGAATTTAGCTTTCCCAGTCTGCTCCAAGCTTCCAAATGTTTATAACTGTTGTCAGTCATTTTTATTTATTTTGTCTTTGTTGGTTTGTGCCTTTAAAAAAAAAAATAGTTCTCATTTGAGCAGAAGAGGTGAGTTAGATGCTAATAGTTAATCTTCCCTCTCTAAAGATTTTTATTTATTTATTTATTTGACAGACAGAGATCACAAGTAGGCAGAGAGGTGGGCAGAGAGAGAGGAGGAAGCAGGTTCCCTGCTGAGCAGAGAGCCCCATGGGGCTCCATCCCAGGACCCTGGGATCATGACCTGAGCTGAAGGCAGAGACTTTAACCCACTGAGCCACCCAGGTGCTCTAATCTTCCCTCTTTAATAAAATGTCATAAGGTAACTATTCATGTGGGGAAAAAAAAAATCAAGATTATTGTTTAATAATGAATTATTTTTTAACATGAGCTTCCATAAGAATAGAACTTGAAAGTGTAGGTATTCTTGTAATTCTTATTTCCTCTGGAGGGGTGGGAGGACTCTGTTGGTCAGTTACCATAAGGGAGTAAATTTTTAAAAATCCCCACAAATTTTAAAACTTTTTAAAAGCCAAGAACAAATTTTGTAAATCTTAAGTTGTTGTTAATAGTTAAGAATTATGTCCTGATTCTTATTTTAGTTAGTCTGTTCCCTGTTAATCTAGGCCTTCTGGGTTTATGGCCTTTCAGGAGACTGGCATTGCTATTCTAAATTATACGTGTGCCTATGAGGTTCCTGCAGGTTAGTTTTTGCTGCTGAGGAAACAGCCATTACTAGCACTGAATTTCAATGACTTCCTGCAGGCAAACACCTGGAGGCAATTACCTGTACTTGTCTGCCAGCAGACACAAATATGCTTTAGGATAGGAAAACTATATGTCTGATTTTCTGAAAAAAATGAGTCCAGCTCCTTTGTGTCATGTTTTACTTGTGTCTGAATGAAATGCTAGGTTATCTAGCCTAGGAATTTATCCTCCAAACTAGTACAGGTTAACCAACCCATTATGAGCATAGAATTTCTGATTATTAGCGATTTCCTATTACTCTTATCCTCCATCTGATGTCAGAGCTCTCTTGCACTTTTACAGGATATGGGTCGGTCACAGTGAGTGAAAGGAAAATCAATAACCTATGTGTTATGGAAAATGACAACACGTTAACTTGAGATTCCTTATAAACAAACAGACTCTCCAATCTATTAAAAGAAGGACAGAGGCCAGGAGAGTGTCAAAGCCCATGTAAAATAATATCACCTTTTATTGTAATATACAAAGGAACTTAATAATATCTTATAGAACTAGAGATGGTCTAGAAGGATAATATTGGTGATGACCACTTCTTTAACTAGACCATGGAAGTTTTGTCCTTGAACTTCAATGTAGATTTCAATTAAGCTTTTAGAAGTATTAGAAATACCATTAAAGTACTTATTAAAGATTTAAAATTATATGTATTAAAAATAATGTTTGACTATATTTTTATGATTTTATTGACTGCTGCTGAGAGGGTAGGCTCTTAAATCATTAGGCGTGCAAATGGACCTCAGTTTTTATTCAGTGTAACTTCTATGTGTCACATCTTTCTGATTTTTTTATCTATTTCAGGCAAAACTAAACGTAATGAACAAGCTCTGCAGCTTCCTTTTTTTAGCATGATCAAATTTCAACAAAATTCTCATTTCTTTCTCTCATTCTTTCTGTCATTTTTACACTTAAGGTATTTTTAATCCCTATTTATTTATTTATTTATTTTGCTATTTAGAAGCACAGCTTCCTATAGTGTCTAGTTCTTATTTCATAGATGCATTTAACCATTCAGTTCCAAAATACATTTTCTAAATTTCCACTGTACGCATTATTAATGCATAAAGTGTCTGTTTTGTTTACCACAGGGCCTTCCTAGAGCTCCTGTCAAAGTATATTACTGGAAGGCAAATCATACTTTCCCATAGTCTTGGTGTTATGATTAGCTATTGCATTCCCAAACAAGGACTTGACATTAAATAAATCAAGGATATGACTGACAATAAGCTGTACAACCAAAATTATGACCACAATTCTCTTTAATGATTTAAAATACTATGATGTTTCTTTCTAAGCCTGGCAGAACTTTAGAACTGGCAGAAACCTTAGAGATCATTGACTTTAACAGACAGATTTCACAGGTGAAAAAACGGAAACCAGGAACTGGTGACTTTTTTGGATCACACAGCTAGTTTTCCAATGCCAGCTTGGTGTTCTCAAGGTCTTGTTGCCTCCCAAATCCAAGATCTGTTGATTCTGACCTAGGATTCCCTCTTCCGTGTCTGGGCTAATGTCCCAGTACTGAGATAGGCCTCAGCTCTTCCCAACTCTCATTGGAGTCACTTCTTATGCAAATTATGGTTTTCCCTTGAGGATCAAACAATGCCCCTTGAATGAAGCATTGACTGATCCTACTTTCCACTGAATTCCTGTGGAATTCACACTTTCAGATGGTATCTATCACTGCTGAAGGTATAAAAATACTTACCTCACTCCCAACTAACTACTTATTTCTTGAGTATATCTGAGTTATTATGATGATTTTTATATCTCTTAAAGCTACTTACAATAGTAGACACTCAATACAATTTGTTGAGTGAGTGCCTATAAACCGTTGTCAGACTTTTCTGCTGGATTGCATTGTAGGGACAACTCAGGGTCAAGGTGCTTACAGTACGAAGATCAATATCTGAAAGCTTCCATATTATTTTCTTCTTTTGGGGGGTTCTTGAATTCCCTTACAAATCAAACAGATGTATTATTTGCTATTAAGAAAACTTTGTCATGATAATGACTATAAAAAACTGTTTGTGACATTTTTATCAATGGAAAGCTATTCTTCTCTTGGGATGCTCCTAGGTCACCTCCTATCCAAACAGGATTTGGCGTTGGCCATTTCTCTTGCTGATGACTTGAAAATCACTGTCTAAAATTATCAGGTCTCATTTGCTCTTTCATGTCACTGCAGAGGTGTAACCTCTACGGACTGATCTAGTAGTTCCTTGATCCAATCTTATCTCCATACATACCTTCCGGTGACTTTATGCTATGGATGTTTACTCAGCAGCAGGCTGTGGGCTTTCTCTGATATTTAAGCAGTGGTCACAGTGTAATAAAGATGGTCTACTGGCCCACTGACTTTCTCCCAATTACCACTTTATTTCTACTAGTTGACAATAAGGCCTGCTAAAGCTTATGGCTCAGCTAGCACTGTGCAGTGTTAGCCAGTTGCTGAACCTCCCCATCCATAGGACTACCTCCTTACCCCACAGATTGCTACATCTTTTAGCCACCCAAGTAAAACATGAGAACATCTAAATTTTTTTCTCTCTTCCTTTATTCTGAGTCTGAAAGTCTGGAATGGGGACTTATGTCACTAAGCTTTTGATGTATCACAAACCACTCCAATATGTAGTAGCTTAAAATAATTATTTATTTAGCTCACGATTCCACATGTTGTTGATTTGGTAGGCTTGTTTATGCAGTTTTTCTGGTCTTGGCTGTGTTCTCTTGTGCATATGCTTGGCTGCTGGGTCAGATGGGAGCTGGTCAATCTAGGATGGCCTTAGCTAAGGATGCTGTATCTCCTTACATGGTCTATCATCCTCCAGCAGGATAGCTGCATCTTTATTTGGTGGTTCTGCCAGTTTCAAGAGAAAGAACCAAAATCCACAAAACTTCATGAGGCTTTGGTTTGGATTTGGGACAGGACTGCCATATTTTGCTTGTCAAACCAAATCAAAAGCCTAATTTGAGGAGTAGGAAAATAGATTCAAAATCTTAATAGGAGAAATCACAAATTCATATAGAAAAAGGGTGTACATTCAATGACAGAAGTAATTGCTTCCAATTTTTATGCAACTTATCAAGTTTCCAAGAAAACACATCTAGAGTACCAATATTGGACGAATACATCCCTCCATAGGGAAGAGCTAATAAAAAACAGTAAAAATCCAGACATGGGGAAAGATTTAGAAATTTAGAAAAGGGGATGAATTTGAGATAATGAAGTAAATTCCTCTTTCTCACCAACTTCTTTATTTACTGCAAGAAACAAAAGCCTATTTTAAAAATCTCTGATCTGTATTCTCAATATGATGCAAGAATATAATCCTGTCTATTCAAGTAAGAGCAGGTAGTAATAAAAAAAAGAAGAGTCTAAGAATAGGGGAAATAGAATTGAAGTGTTGTTCTAATGTTCTTGCAAGTTCCTGAAAGAGAATAAAAGTTATAAATTAATACTAGACTTTGATAAGTCAGGAATGCCTACTTTAATCTTCAGGTTAATCACTAAAAGAATAACCAATGGGTGTGTTACTTCTAAACAAATAGAGGAGAAATAAAAGAAAAACAATAATCAGCCCAGAAGAAGTAATAAAAAACAGGAAAATAAAATGGAGGATAGAAAGTAACATGAAGTAGATGGAAACTAAGAAAGCACTCAGTAAGGTGGTGTTTTTGAAAGAATATATTAGTAATTACATCAAGTGAGATGGGCCAAATGACCTAATTTAACGATAAAGATGTCAGACTGAATAAAAATGTAACTCACAGCTGCTTAGATGAAACACATTTATAACATAAGGCTGAAAAAAATAAAAACAAACAAACAAAAAAAACCCATAAGCTGAAAAGAAAATAATAGAGAAAGATACATACACTACATCAACTGACAACCCAGAAAGATAGTGTCCCCAGAATAATATCGGTCAAATGAAACTTTAAGGCAAAATCCAATCTCTTTACTAAAGACAAAGTGGTACACTTTAGTAAGAACATTCCAATTAACAAGGAGGTTCTAAAAAATGTCAATGTACATGTACCCAATATTGCCCCAAAATATGGAAGGGAAAGCTGGAAGAATTAGAACAAAAAAAACAGGCAAATCTCCCACCATACTCAGAGATTTTTAGCATGTCTTGCAATATATGATAGAACAGATTAAAAGCCAACAAGAATATAGAAAATGTGAGCAATGCAACTGAAAAATTGGATCTGATGAGCACATTCAAAACACAGATCCAATAATTGCAGACCGCACATTCATTTCAATCTCATGGGGAACATTTGTAAAACTCGAGAATCAAGCAGGCCAAAGAGTAAGACTTGAGACATTTGGCTTGAAATCATGTAGTGAATATTCTCTGACTCAGTGCCATTAAATGCAACAACCTGAAAAGATAAATAGAAAATATTCGTGTGCTTGGAAATTAAGAATTTTGGGAATACAAATGTACATAACACATGGATCAAAGAAGACGTCACAGTGAAGATTAGAAAATCACAATAAAATACTGTGCATTAAACTTGTGGGATGCAGTTAATGTTATATTTAGAAAGATCTCAGGGCATCTGGGTGGCTCAGTTGGTTGAGTGTCTGACTGTTGATTTTGGCTCAGGTCACGATCTCTTGTAGTGAGATTGAGCTCTGTGTTGGTTTGGTTCCCTACTGGGCATGGAGTCTGCTTAAGATTCTCTCCCTCTCCCGCTGCCCTTTCCCTCTACTACTGCACCCCTGTTCATGCTCTCTCTCTCTCTCTCAAAAACAAAAGAACAAATAAAAACAAAACAAAACAAAACAAAAAAACCCTTAATAGCTTAAAATAAACTAATTTGAAATAAGATAAGCTGAAATCAGTAAGCTAAACTCACCTTAGTAAGTTAGACTAATGAACAGTAAGTTAAACTTAAACAATAATAATGGGAGGGGGGTTGAGCTGTGATAAAGCCATAGATGTCACGAAGATTTTGGTACTTGTGCAAACACAAAGATAGGTCTGAGCTCTAACCTTTTCTTCCTCCAGTGAAGAAGATACTCATTTGACCCACTCAAGGGCTAGAAAAGCTGCCATTTAAAGAATCTTGCCTTAAGAAATCTAGTTTTGCATAACCTTTTGTGAAAGGACAAGAATCTACTCTTGTGGAAGAACATAAAACACCCATAACCTCTACTCTCTCCCGTCTATATCAGAAGGCTTGTGAGTGAATGATGAGGAAAGGTAAATATTCCTTCCAAAAACAGACTTGGGTTGGGACTTGTCTCAAGGGTAAAGAAAAGTCTCTGGATTCCATTATGTCCTTTGTAACACTGGATCATTAATCATTCCTCACCTTCAGGATTTCCTAACAGTTCCCTAGTAGCCCAGACCCTAAAAGTCACTGTAGAAATCCAAAGTTTCAAATCGCTGAGCAGAGGTCTCCTCCTCTGAGCCTCTCCAAATGGAGATACACTGCAAGAGAGGAGCTCACAGCAAACTGGCCTGATTTGGCAGGAGGGAGAAGGAGAAAGGGGAAAAAGCACAGCAAGCAGCCCATCCCTTGATCCCATGGCTCCACAGGCTCCATAGAGTTCCTTTGATGGTGTCCTTGTCCCTGTCCTCACTGTCCCAATGCCACTTTTTCACCCCATCCCAAGAGCCGTTCCCTGGAGTTTATAGTATAATTGCTTTTTAAAAAATGCAAATACATTGCTTATTCACTTATGTCACTGGACCCTTATTTTCAGATCGTTTTTTTATATTGAAGTTAACCTTTTGCTAAAAATAAAATTAGAATGAAATAACAAAAGAAAAAGTAGAGCAGATATTAATAATAGAAACAAACACACTATAAAGAAAAAATCAATGAATCTAAATGGTTTTTCATCAGTAATAAAAGAGGACAGAATTAACCAATGTCAAGAGCTAAAAAAAAAAAAGGGGGTAAAATAATTCAATTCTGAAAAATGACAATGATTATGAGAACATTAAGAAAAGCCTTACCTAGGGCATCTGGGTGGCTCATCTACAATATAGTTAAACTAAAAAATGTTGTGCTCAGCAAAAGAAGCCATATATATTATATGATTCCATTTATATGAAATGTCCAAAAACAGACAAATAATTAGAGACAGAAACTACATTAGCTGTTGCTTAAAGCTGGGACTGGCAATAGGGAATTATTTTCATATGAGGTTTCTTTTTAGTGTGATAAAAATATTTTGAAGTCAGATATTGGTGGTGGCTACAAAACTTTGTAAAATTCATTAAAACGTACACTTAAAACATGAATTTTATGATATGTAATTATGTCTCAATAAAACTGTTAAAAATATCAATTTATGGGGCGCCTGGGTGGCTCAGTGGGTTGCGCCTCTGCCTACCTCTTTGTCTACTTGTGATCTCTGTCTGTCAAATAAATAAAAATCTTAAAAAATTCAATTTATGATAATAAGCATAGGGTAGGACCCAAACAGATTCTTTTATACTGATACAGTAAAACTTGCAAAATCATAAAATTTATATGTAAATAATGATACATCAAATATACAGAATACTAGAATACTAGAAAAATTTTCCTTTAAAGAAAATCGTGGAATTAATATATGTAGCATGATCCCATAGTGTGGTGCACAAACAATGAATCTTGGAACACTGAAAAAAATAAAATAAAATAAAATAAAATACAAAACAAATACCTCTCATTATTTGTTTGTGTATATTTGTAAAAAAAAGATATGAAAGAACATGACCCAGAACTTCTAACATTGAGTTAATATTTCAGGAGGAGAGGACTGGAGGGGGTTGAAGTCAAGACGTTTCCATTTTCCATTATCTGTTTCATAACTTTGATGTTGACTCCATTATCTGTTATATAACTTTTATTACTGTTGTCATTAAAATAAAATTCTCAACTTTGAGTTGAGGCAAGCAATACCTTCAAGTAGACAACAACTAAGTATGAAGATAAAGGATCTCAATAAGTTAGCAATGATGATTTAATAAATACAAATAAAACTTTGCCTCTTAGAAAGAAAGAATACCCCTACCTTTTTAGTACTCATGGAAAGGCAGAATGCTGACCGCAATCATGGTGAAGCAGGACCCTGTAGTGATCTGCTAAGAAGGACACGTGGGGCTTGTTCAGCCAACACTCCTTCTCCCAGGTTGGATATCAGTTAAGGAAGGACCTCAACTTCTTCCATCCTACTGGTACAAAATTGACCAAATACATAAATAAATAAGTTACTTTCATCTTTAATTCAAGAAATTATGAGCAGGTATTTTTTGGAGAGCCTGTATTTTTAGTTCCTTCATTAGAGCCATTTTTGAGAATATCCGTGTCCTGTGTAGGCCGCAGTGTGTGTGTACCACCTTCCAGGCCACTCTGACCCTGGTCACAACAGGGAGTCACGATCCACAGGTGGGTGAGGCAACTAACTAGTAACTGCGCTCGGAACTTTATCCCATTCTCCCCCCCCTCCCCCC